>NC_056725.1:1029766416-1029841416 GCF_019279795.1 Protopterus annectens
GCAGCTGTCAGAGTCTTCCAGGGATGATGCCAAGAAACCTGGACATACCCCTGCCCGAGCCACCCTGCCTGCTCCCCAGTGGAGATGTTGACACAACAGTGATAGAGATGATTATTAGGAGGCAATCCAGGAGGCCATAACCGATGTGGTCTGAACACAGATGAGGGACATGATGGGGTCATTCTTTGAGGATATGGCATGGGCTATGCAGGATTCATTCACGGTTATAGCTTGTGAGATCATTTCAGGAGTCGAAGCCCTATCAGCCTGGTCCCTCTAGTCCATAAGTATAGTCTGTGTGCTGCACTTGTTTTATGATGCCAACATGGTGATTGCAATTTTATTGATTGGACTGTATATGCACTCTTATGCACGCATACCATGTATCTGTCATGCTTACGTTATTGTAGTGTGACATTTACTTCTATTTCAGTGTGTGCATGACACACATTAACACATTACGCTTCCACACATTCACCTGTCCATGCATTGTGGAAGTTAACCTGTAGATACTGATGCAAGAAGTAGCCTGTAAACATGTGTGTTAGTAGGGTGACTGACAGACAAAATATGTTGTCCATACTTCATCAGTAACAGTGTGATATGCCTTGGATTTCTGTTTTACCATATCAGGTATGTGCAACATACAGACATCATTCCACATGTTTTTTGGATTACAGTTGTCATCACTCCCACTGTCATGATGTGGTGTTGTGTCATGGTTTAGGAATACAGATACCATGTGGGATCACAACCACCAATTTACCATCACTTCCTACAATAATACTGCAACAGAAGTAGTAACTAACCCCAAACTATGCGGGTGAGGAGCCCAATCAATATACATGTATCACGTACCAATACCCCCCCCCCTCCAGCTAGACAGGGGAAGCATACAAAACAAACACACAAACAAAGTAAACAATCCACTGCTCCCTAAACCACAGGCAGGATACAGCCAGTGGGGTGAACACTGTAGACTGTAGACTGTAGACCCGCTAAGTCTAATCTTGAAACACAGACAGGAACGTCCCTTGCGGGACACCCCAAAAATTTCTTGTGATTGGAGGCCTGTCTGTGCAATGACTTTTCAAGGCAGGGTGTGTATGTACTCGGACTACAAGGTTGGGAAAGCCTGTTGACCCATGGGTTGAGACAACGTATGAGATGGGTCCAGAGAAGTGCAGTCTGGGCAGTGTGTAGTGGTGTGGTTAGACCCCACCTGCACCCAGAGTAAGGATGAATGCTGTAGAGGAGGTGGGGGGGGGACTATCGATATGAAATTATGGGCAGAGGCATGCAGGTGTTGGCTGGAGCAGTTCTATATGGACCGTCTCGGGGATGTAAGCAATAGTGTGCATTGGGCAGAGCTGCCGCCTAACTAGCAGCCATTCCCGGTACGAGTCACACTGCAGTACAGTCTATTTTACATGGCAAAGTACAGTATAACCAGATGTGTTGTTGCAAATCCCATTAAATAACATCAAAGAACGCATGGTTGCAACACCCCACTGTAGGCATGTAAGCCATTCTAATTGGCATCACAAGTTATTGTTGTCCTCAACCCCACCCAGGGGTGTGAGTGTCCAAACCTACCTCCAAATGCAGTGTATATGCACAGCTGTAGCTGTAGAAGAAATGGCCAGCTGTGGACCTTCCCTTCAGCCTTCCTGCACATCCCTGAATATTTCCCCTACTATTTGTCCCTCTTTGTGCTCCATTAACACCACTTATCTATCAACCCCTTTTCCATTGCTATTAATGTTTACAGTTACAAGTAGGTGACACCCTCTTCCCCAACTATATTGGCAGAATCTGGAACCCCCAACCCACATGTATTACCTCAGCTGTCCCACAGGACACATGTAAATAACACATGAAGGAACACCTCAAGCACACTTGGATCAGCACATGCTCACCACCTGGTGAATCCCCCCCCCCCAACTTACACTCTATACCCCTACAGCAACTAGTGAAACCGACACCTCTTGTCCTGCCTCGCATACAAATCCTAACATCCTGCAAACCTTCCCTATTGCTCCCCTACCAATTATTCCAACAGCCTACTATACAGTTACAATGTCCCCCCCTTTACCTACCTACCTACTCCTTCATTTTCTACTCTACCACACAGGTACGGAATAACTAAACCTAACCCAAATACCTGAGTGTAACCTATCCAGAACTGTTAAACTGGAATCTAATTTCACCTGCACACTGAAGTCTAAGTGAGTTACCACTAAGTCGTGGCAGATACACATTCAGCTGCTGTTATCACAAACATATCATCCAGAACAGTCATTCAACAGTATAGGAAATGTATGTAAGTATGTAGATTAATACTAGCAAACATGTGTACATTGCTCAATCACAGTATTCCGAGCAGTCTATGTGTAAGAAAGAGCAGTGCCTGTCCAATCATACTGTGAGAGCAGTAGTCTTGCATAATACTGAAGAGAATAATGAAAAATGGTGCATGCCATGGGGTGGGGGTGTGTGGGTGTGCTTCATGCACAAAATGTCACACCAGAGGCGTCGGTTCCACAAAACTGGGAGATGAGGCTGGCTTGGTGTGTGAGCAAACTGCTGCTTCTCAAACTCCTGGCAGGATGCTACCAGTGGAAGAAACAGTGTAGACCAGCTAAGTCTACTCTTGACACAACAACAAGTCCGTCCCTGGTGGGACGAACCAAAAATTGTGAGTCACATAGATGTTTCCACCAGTATTGGAGGAGGATCAAGGGAAGGCTCGTATGTATGTGGACTAAATGGATGAAGAGCCTGCAGAAGCTTGGGTCTAGACAGTATAATGGAGGAGTACTGACATGTGCAGAGAGGGAAATGTGTGGAGGTGTGGTATGGCTGGGCTAGCAACTGAAGAATGGATGGATGCTGTGTACGTGGAGCTCGGGTGCTGGGGGAAGGAAACATGGGTATTACTTTATGGTAGAAATATGCAAATGAAGCAGAGCAGCAATAGTGTAGTGGGTAGCACATCTGACCAATGAGCAGGCATTCCTGGTGTGAGTCCCACTGTAGCACAGTCTATTTTACATGGCAAAGGACGTTATAACCAATATTTTTGTTGCAAAACCCAGTAAATATATGAACTGGAGTACCACAAGAAATGCACATGTGATATATCAGTGTCAGATGGAATAAGGCACTAGTAAACAGGTGTAAGCACAAATAAGCAAAAGGTGGCATATGTATGCACTAGTAGGCGGGCTTAAGGCCTTACAACTGCTTTAAAGTACCTTAATCACTCTGTATCCAATGGGCCTTGGTCAGCCCAGCAACAAAATAAACAGCCATGTAGGTCACGGACCCAGGACCCTATACACCATAATCCCAGTAGCTATCCACCAAGCCATAACAGAAATACAGAAGAATGAGGTAGTAGCAAACATATCCTCACCATAGTATAACCAAACTGAACCTGTGAAAGGTATCAGTATACAGTCATATGTGCCATAACTGACTACAGAACATACATATGTGAACTGGAGTACTGCAATAAGTCCAGATGTGAGGTGCTATTTTAATTAAGTGTAGAAGTTCCCAGGACCCCATACAGAGTACGTACACATGTCTCAAGGATACATGACATGTACATAACAAGTGATGAAGAAAAAATCAATGCCAAAAGGCAAATATCATGCAAATCAAATAATTTGCAACGCTAAGCGTAGCACAACATTGGCTCCCAGACTACTGGCAAGATACTATCAGTGGGAGAAACAGTGTTAACCTGCTAAGTCTATTCTTAAACAAATGTATGTCTGTTTCTGGTGGGACAACCCCAAAAATTCTGCTAAAAAGTCCTCGGGGTAACATACCATGCCTCAAAGGTAAGCAAAGACAGTAACGTATGTTCGCAGACTAAATGTGTGGGAAGCCTGAAGATCCATGGGTTGGGACAGCATACAAGAAGGGTCCCGAGAGTGGGCAATGTGTAGTCATGTGGTTAGATTTGGCTGGAACCTGTAGGAAGGCTGATTGATGTGGATGAGGAGTGGGGGGAAGGGAATGATGGGTATGACATTATGGATCGAAGCGTGCCAGGGTTGGATGAACCCATTCTAATGGGACTGGCCTGTGGATGTCAGTGAGAAAGGAGAGAGGACACAGGAAAGGTACTGAGACATACAATTCCCCATGGAAAATCATGCTATAGGTAATATGTATGTTGCATAACCCACAGAATAACATATATATATATGTGTGTATATATATATATATATATATATATATATATATATATATATATATATATATAGTGGAGTACTGCAGCCACGAAATAACATATATATATATATATATATATATATATATATATATCTATCTATATATATATATATATATATATATATATATATATATATATATATATAAACTGCAGTATTGCAAGAAATGCACATATGAAGTGTCAGTATTATAATGCATAAAGCAGTAGTTAGGTTAAGCAGCAATACAGGCTCAGCAAATCTGATGCAAACTATCTGTAGGCAGGAACACTATGAAAGCCCGAAACTGCAGAATACCGAAGCCCACAATACTGATGCCCAGAAGAGTGAAACTTCAGAATCCCGATGGCGAATAATGGAGATTTCCGTATAGTGCGTAAAGGTAAGTTTGCCATTCTCCCAAGTGTACTGTGATCTTAGAGTAGGTATATTTAAGTTACAGAGGGTGTGGGGGGTGCAGGGGGGCTTACCCCCTTGCATACATGTTGTTATTGCTGGTTTTAGGGGGTTATTTTGTTTTTTTTGTTGATTTTGGTATTTTGTACTTTCATTCTTCTGGGCGTCGGTATTTTCATTGTTGGTATTGTGCGGTTTCAGGATTTAGTAGTGAACCCCTGTAGGCATATGTAACCAGAGGTTTGTGTTTACATGACAGTAAGCACTGTGTACACAAAGTAAGCAATTTCGAGGCTAACCTGGTGTAACTGAATGTTACCTGCAGTTGGCAATGCTTACCGTCGCACAAACACACTTACAACTGCTTACAAGTGCCTTAATCACCCTGTATCCCACCGCCCTTGTTCAACCCTGCAACATAATTGACAGCCATTGCATGGCCTGAACCCAGGACCCTCCATACCACAATCATAGTGAATTAACACTACACCATTTCGGATATACATAAATCCCATGTATTCCCAGACATATCATGCAGTACAGTCAATCTGCATAAGGGGAATTATACTAATATCATAACACTCAACCACTTATTGCAAACATTCTGGACACAGCGTGACAAAAGTGGCGTACAAATTGGGGATAAATGTGAAATATTGTTCATATACATGTAAAATGTTGCTAGTTAAACAGTGATCTGTTGTAATACACATAATCTGAACAGCATGATGTCTGAACCTACAATATATCAGCATTCCTGACTGACGACATGCCTGACATCATCCACGTCAATTGGCCAGACGAATGTGGGACAGGCCAATATTATGAGCCAATCACGCATGGACATATGGACAGTTATAGATCTGTAAATGTAGAGAGATACACAGATACATAGAAATGTATGACTCACACATACATCATATATATATATATATATAGATATATATATATATATATATATATATATATATATATATATATATATATATATGCCGCATTGGTACAGCTGGAGTGCCTTCTGTGTGGAGTCTGCATGTCCTCCCCACAGTCGAGTAGCCTCTGAAAGACATAAATGAAGGTGGGATGTCGGGCTGGCAACTCGGCACCATAAAAAGCAACTGCCAATCATTAGCGGACCGGAGTTCCACTGTGGCGACCCCTAACCGGGAAAAGCCAAAAGGACAAATATATATATATATATATATATATATATATATATATATATAGATATATATATATATAAATATATATATATAGATATATATATATAGATAGATAGAGATGTGAATTGCAGCACCAAATAGGAATAACAACCAGAACCTCCACCACAAAATAAATGTCCTTATGCACAGTTAATGGGGGTGGGGGCTGAAATGAGAGGTATCTGGTGATGACTGCTATGTTCCCCCCCACCACAGCCATAACAGATATGCTTATTACAAAATATATGTAAATAATGTAAATATAGGTGAAGTATACGGCACTTTACATCCAAATACCTTAAGACAGCTCACCCCTGATACCCCCACATATTTAACAGCCTAGGTCATTTATGGTGCTTCCCCCTCAGACTCAATAATACAGTGCCATATACCACTGTTACATACACAGGTCTCTGGAGTGCATAAGAGCACGTGATGCCCACACATATATGGCCCCAGCCCCACCATATGTGTGGGGGATACAACAGAAGTGGACTGATGGCAGCAATGGCAGTGTGATATACTCTCACCCCACTATGGAACATCCCCCCACAGCATGTCATATGTGCAAAGCTTGATATGTAGGTCATGTACTGATAGCACTCAACACACACACTGCCAGTGGAATATCTGACACAGGACCTGTGTGGTGGACAGATAACACACGATAGGCACACCTCTGACCACCAAGAGGATAGGCCTACAGTTGAGAGCTGTGCAGACAGACTGCATTCCAAGGTAAAGTAGTATGTACTCACACACCCTGTAACACCAATACTATACAAAGCATAACACAACTCTACTCACACTCTATCTGTACTTCCTGAACCTCCCTACAAATATGTAGCTGCCCTGAGTGTGTCGGTTCTCCTGTAAGAGGTATTGCTACCTGCTGTCTGTAACACTGATGCCCACACACATGAAGGACTGTAAAAACATCCATAGAATGTCCAGGTTATATCATCAAATATACCCCCTATTGTACATAATATGTGTAGCAGTCTGATATCTCACTGGCTTGTTATCAGATATGATGACACTAATTATGGAGTACAGCACATACGCACCACATCATGCATGGCATATGTACACAAATTGACAGAGTTGTGACTGGCAGCACATACGCAGGGCAAATAATGACATGTTGTTGTGATAACCGCACACATTTACTGTTGTAACAGGGTTTGTGGCAACATATGTCCTATGAAGATAAGAAGCCAGTAACTGTCATGCTTTCACCAATCCTCACACTACCATCTGCAGTCCACAGATAGATGCTCCATTGGTAACACATGGAACCAAAGGCACAACACACTGCCCTGTCAGCAGATGACCCTGCAGATGGGGATTCCACATAAACATGGAACTGACATGGCAGGTATGGAGACATGTAGGAAAGACATATCCACACACACACTGTTAAACTAACAGTATGCCATGGGCAGTATAGCAGCACTTACGGTCTGTAGGCAGGTCAGGCACATCCCTCTCCTGTGTGTTGCCCTGTTTCCACAGTGTATGTTGTTAGAGGTAAATTGTGACCCAACAGATCTAGTTCCTGCTCACAGTGAATAACAAGGGCCAACACCAACATGATGTTCCTAGATATCGGAGTGTGTTTCCATGTAATTGGTTATGGGAATGTTACCACAGCTGTTCCACATGCAATCAGCTAGGGGAGGGCTGCAATTCATGCAGAGGCCATCAGCTGATCATGAGCATTACTTAAAATACACAAGCTGCTGCCTAAGCAAATCAGGTGTAGGTCTCCACATCCACCAGAGAGGGAGTGGGAGTGGGAGAGGCAGACAGAGGCAGGAAGTTATCAGGGAGGGGTGGGAGAGTAAAACTGCAGCTTGTTTGTGTCACACACCTACCAGCACAGGGTATCAAACCCCTGATAACTATGTAGTTCTATCACAGCTCAATGCAGTTATTGGATGCACCACATGGGTTACCTGTTGTGGAGTCCTCAGAACATATATGTGATGGTGAGTGACATCTGCAACAGGGATATGGTAGCTATACACTAGGTGACGTACACGTGCCTGTCCACATGAACAGGTGCCAGCAACAACACAGCCACACTCTCACAGGGATATGCACACATTAACACACTTGGCAGAGCCAGGAGTACAACTCATCAGTAGCGGGATTGCCACAGCACATTACTGTGCAGGTATCACATGCACCTCATGGGTCATACGGAGGTTGTATGGGCAAAGGGTATGAGGATGTGTCTGACATCAGGCAGTATGCTTCAGTATGCCCATGGGGGTTGTAGTGAGTGTGGATGTGAACATACGCACCATACAACACACAGACAAACACACAGGGTGCCAGTACTGACATGCATGGCTGCATGTCTGCATGGGTGAGTGGTGGTCGACCATGGCAGCAGGGTATACAAGGGTAGGCGATGGGTATACCTTGGCATCAGGCCACATGACAATGGTCTGCATTGTGTTTCAGGGCTGTAGTTTCTACACTTGCCCACACAGGTGGGTATTGTATACCCCATCCAATCATCTGGGTGACTATTGTGTGTGGCCAATGCTGTGCATCGCTTGCCATGTATGCGGTCCTTAGTCCATGACATGGATGGTGTCTGAGATGTGCACCCTCCCACATGTATGTACAGTGACATGTGGAACTGTACTTGGTGTGTTTGGCCCATGTTGTAAACACAGATTATCATCATATGTGCCAGTCTTGCCCATCTGTGTTGTGGACCAGTAATCAGCACCAGGTTTACTCTGCACCTACTTTGATAGCATGTTAACATCATTCCCTGGTGTCAGTGGCATCTGTCCATACAGGGCATGTTGTCAGGCATGGTATGTCCATTGTGGGTCACATATGATGGCACCACAAGTGGTGCAGGTGTCCATTGGGGAACATGGGGGAGGTGCACTGTCAGCATATACGTGCATATTGGACAGATGGACAGTGTGACATGCCCCCTGTAGCCCACGGCTATCACTCCATAGTTACTATCAGTGGCCAATGTGCAGTATACTACCCACATATTGGCTGTTGCCTAGGCATGTGTGTGTGTGTGTGTGTGTGTGTGTGTGTGTGTGTGTGTGTGTGTGTGTGTGTGTGTGTGTGTGTGTGTGTGTATGTGTGTGTGTGTGTATGAGACATGGGTTGAGAGTGTGCTCTGGGTAATACTGGGGTTGCTAACTGTTATTGCCTAACCTTGATGTCACATGGATGGGAATGGCTTTGCACCCCAGCCTCTCACCTACTTCACATCTGTTATCCCTGTATGGTGGACATTGTGATATATAGTAGGGCCACCATATAAGAAATATGCAAAACCCACTCCACATTGGCCACAGGTGTCACACACTCTCAACCACCTGTACACAGGATACGAGTTACACACACACACACACACACACACACACACACACACACACACACACACACACACACACACACACACACACACACACACACACCTGTCATGTCTGGGAGTCGAACCCCTACCTAATTAGTTTATTATATCACAGCACTATGCAGTTATAGTACACACCATGCATATTACTGAAAAACTCCTTCCCCAAAGGTGTATTTCAAAATGAATGACATCAGCAGGATTGCCAAAGTAGATCATTTGAAATGTATTACAGGTGACTACCCTAAAAAGCATTGCTCCCTACACAGACAGTGAGACACACACAAAATATCCACAACAGGCATGTGTGAGTATAGAACCCCTGACAGAGGTCTATATTACATTACAGCATAGAGCTGTTTAGGACACACTACAGGGATTACAAAAGAACTCTTCCCCCAAAGCTGTATTTCACAATGAATGACATCAGCTGGACTGCCAAAGTAGGCCATTTGAAATGTACTGCGTGTGACTAGCCTATAATGCATTGCTCTGTATACAGACATTGACACACACAAAACATCCAAAACTGCCATGGATTGGGATGGAACCCTACTACAGTTCTAAATCACAATCCAGCAGTACGCAGTTATAAGACACGCTACAGAGATTACTGGGCTATGACCGTCCCTGAGGTGTATTTCTAGGTGTGTGAAATCAGTAGTCTTGCCAAAGTCAAGCATATGAATTGTAAGGAGTATGACTACCCTAAAAAGCATTGCTTTCTACACAGTCAGAGACAAGCAGACACACATACTAACAACCACACACACAGTTGCCAAGTCTGGGGTTAGAATACCTACCTAGCTACTTCATCACACTACAGCAGTACGCAATTACAGGACATGCTACGGAGATTACTGGACTACAACCTTCCCAGAGGTGAATTTCTAGGTGGGTGACAACAGCAGCCTTGCCAAAGTCGAGTATATGAATTGTAAGGAGTGTGGGTACCCTAAAAAGCATTGCTGTCTACACAGTCAGAGACAGACAGACATGCACACTAACACACACACACACACACACACACACACACACACACACACACACACACACACACACACACACACACACACACACACACAGTTGCCAAGTCTGGGGTTAGGACACCTACCTAGCTACTTTATCGCACTACAGCAGGACGCGCTACAGATATTACTGGGCTACAGCCTTCCCAGAAGTGTATTTCTAGGTGGGTGACATCAGCAGCCTTGCCAAAGTCGAGTATATGAATTGTAAGGAGTGTGAGTACCCTAAAAAGCATTGCTCTCTACACAGTCAGAGACAGACAGACAGATACACAGTTGCCAAGTCTGGGGTTAGAATACTTACCTAACTAGTTTATCACACTACAGCAGTACACAGTTATAGGACATGCCAGGGAGATCACTGGGGTACAACTATCCCACAGATGTGTTTTACATTGGAGTACCTCAGCAGGCTTGTCATAGTAGGGCTATGGGGAGGGTGGTGTGCGCATGGGCCATAACCCATTCATGTACAGGTTCACACGCCACATGTAGGCACACACGGGGTCATATGTCACAGATATGTGTATACAGCTGCTAGATGACTACTTCCTTGTACAGTCATGTTGCACAGCTGGCACATGCACCACATAGTCAGTAATGCTGACAGATACTGGTGGTTAGTATCTGCAGTGAGTGGCACGTGCACCTCATGTGTTTGGGGCCCTTTGGCTGTGTGCTGGGTGGAACAGGCCTGGATGGCTCCTTGTCACATTCACTGTCTTCCAGACATCTATCCACATCTACCTTTGGCTTATTATAATGTGTCGCCCTGACATATATGTCTGTATTCCTATCCACTGTGTATGTAAGGCATGAGTGGTGCATACTGATGAGTGTCTGCACTAACATCTGCAACTGCCAGATATGTCTGGTCCACTGATGTTTGCAGTCATGGCCTTCATGTGTTTAAGTGTGGTAGCATGCCCAGTATGACCTTTCAGTATGTTGTTAATTGACATTGCCTTTATTTTTCTAAGTGTGTGAGCATGCCCAGTATGGCCATCTGTAGTGGATGTGTGGATCGTGTCCAGGTAGTTTGTGTTGCAGTGCTGACCTTTGTCTTATACACCGACAGGTAGAATGCTGTGTTCTGCAGGGTATCCATCGATCAGTTGCCTTTGACTGTTACTACATTTCTTCATAGCGGGGGGGCACACCTGACTGTTTCTACATTTATACACAGGAGTGGGGGGACACCTGACTGTTATTACATTACTATGTAGGATGGGGGGCACACCTGACTATTTCTACATTTCTACAAAGGGTTGGGGGGCACACCTGACTATTATTACATTGCTATGTAGGATGGGGGGGCACAAGTGACACTTGGACACATTTGCTATGACTGTACAGGTATGTCATGTACTCCATTTCATTCTGTATTGTTAACTATCATGCTGGCATGTGTGGGTCATATGGAGACACATGTCGCTCAGCACCTTTCCTGCAGTGGGTTTTGTCACCCTGTGTAGTACTGGCTACTATGGTGACTCCAGTATGTGTTACACATGTCAGGGTGCCACTATGGGTGTCTACTGTCTGCTGCCATAATATTTAGCCATCCAATTCCCTTGCATGCTCACATCCATACCATAGCTACAGGTGACAACACATTCTACTCCATTTGGCAATTGGTAGGTTGATTGACTTACCTTGTGGATGTGCCAGAGTTGTTGATGGTGCTGGAGGGCTGCCTATGTCATATGCACATAGTACAAACCCTATACATGGTTGAGCACAGATGGTGTCATGTTTGGCATCCCTTTTACTGTATGTGCGAGTCAGGGAGAGGTGTCATTCCCTGGGACCCTACTGTGTCAGTGCATGTGCTATGCGTTGCCTCTTTGCCAAGACTAGGGCATACTGGGCACTCCTCCTTCTGCCTACTGGGGCAAGCTCATGTTCTTCCTCCTCCAAGTCACTCTGTGCCTGTGCAGGCCTTGGCATTGGTGGGGGGGGGGCTGTGTGGCCCTGCCCCATAATGTTCCTGCTGCAGCTGTTTCTGCAAGATCATATTGTGTAGCATAGCACATACCATAACAATTTGGGTACATGTAGCTAGTGAATACTGCAAGGCTCCACTGGATGTGTCCAGACACCCAAACCGCGACCTGAGCATCCCAAACACATGCTCTATTATATGTCTGGCCTGTGCGTGTGCCTCATTATGGCATTGTTGTTCAGGTGTTGTGTATTTATGATGGGTGTCATCAGCCACGACTCCAGTGGGTACCCAGCATCCCCCACTAGGTGACCATAGGGGATGTCCCCATTGGCAAATCTTTGGTACAGCTGCGTCAGATGCTATATGTGGGAATAGCCATAGCTTCCAGGGCAGCCAGCACACACATTCATTATAATGCCCTGGGCATCACATATGACCTGGCAGTTAATGGAGGGGATGCCCCTGCAGTTGATGTAGGACCTACCCTGCTCACCAGATGGTGCTTTGATGCATATGTGTGTGTAGTCTATAGCACCCACTACCCCAGGGTATTCTGCTATTTGGTGGAAGAGACGCATATGGGTTGGGAGGGTGGCCTAATGGTTAAGGTGTTTGCCTTACAAACACAAGGTGCAGGGTTTGAGCTTAAAATGGGTCGCAAGGGCAGTTAGCTTAGTAAGAATCTATGAATCTATGAATCTATATTGCTGGTCAACACCTTACGGGTGTTGAGGAAATATACATGCTCACTGGCATGTGCTGACATGGCATCCAGGAACTGGTGGAATATTCTGGATGCTGATGCCTGTGAGATGCCCATGATATCCTCAGTTGTGCTTTGGGAGGTACCTCTGGCTAGTATACCTAGGCCTACACATACCTTGGTATCCACTGGGATGGGTTCCCCTCGGTCAGTTTGGTATGTCAGGTGTGGCCGGCACAGCTCAACTATTTGCTATAGGAGACTTTTGTCCACCCTATAGCGCTACACTATCTCCAGCTCATGTAGCTCCTTTTAGGTTACACTGGGTCTGTACATTGTTCTAAGTCTCCTCACTGTGGGTTGTTCAGCAGCATTCACATCCTCAGCACCCTCAGCCTCTTGCACATGTTGTTCTATGTTGCCTGCTGCAGCTCTTCTCATTTTGTAGGTTTGTTTGTTAAAATGTTCCCGCTTGTATACACCGGTGGTGTAGAGTGTGGGAAAAAAGAGTGGGGAAGGTGTTTGCTTAGTTTATAGTAGTGTTCTGGGCTGAGCTGGGCTGCTGCCTGTGTAACTGGCTGCTTCTGATACATTTCACCTGCCAGCTAAGCTAGTTCTCCTTGATTACCTTCCTACTGCTGTTTTCCCTTCCCATTGCCCTTCTGTTTAAGCCTGGGGGCATGCCATGCAGTGTACTCAAATGTGCACACTGCTGCTATTTCCTAGTTTAACTTCTTTTTCTTCCTGTAAAACCCGGTGTGCAATGTGCACACCCACTTGCACTTTGTAAAGAGTGCTAGGCATTTTTAGACACACACCCTAGCTTAGCTGTGCTACACAGGTAGCATACCCAAGCCACAGGGCTCCAATCCACTCACAGTATGCCTGACACACCCACCAATGATGCCACCTACCTCCTAGTCTTGCACTCAGCTATTCATACTCTTACACTGTTGGGACTTGCCGCACATGCTGGGGAAAACAGGGATTCACTATCCTTCCGCTCATTTGCATAGGATTGCCTGCTAATGCATAGTTACATGTGTCACACTGAGCCTGCTCCTTTAGCAACCACTATTCACTGGCCAGGTTGTATTTTGCCTGCCATTGACTTGTATGGCAGAATACTGATTTTAGTTAGAATGCTTGTTTTAGGTTATTTTCTTATTTTCCCACCGATCCCGTTTGCGCGCCGCTGGCCTATGCTTAAACAGCCGTGATTGGCGGAAATATAATAAAAGTTGTATTTTTTACTTTTTGTATTGTTTGCAATGCCAATGGCCTTATACTTGGTCATTGGCATGCTTGCTCCATGATACGCAGCCTTTATTTGGAGCTGTCATGTCTCCGTTTTGGATTTTGCAGACCAGTACTCGGTTACTAACTGAGTACATTTCTGCAGATTACGCTAGTCCTGCACGGCCTGATTCCAGCTTCCTGGATAGGAGATTTACCTCATTTGCATGGTTTTCACCTGAAAATGGGGTAATTGGCATATGTGGGCTGGGAACGTGAAGGACTAGTGCAACAACACTCGTGCACATCAAACGAGCACATACGTGGATTGCTCGGCCGCCATATTGGCAACATAGGTTCATAGGTTCATAGGTTCATACTAGGCTATCTGCCCAAGGGCATTTATAAGCCTAGCCAGAGTTTTGTGGCTTTCACCACCCCTTTAGTTTGGAGGATACTATGCCCATTATTTTGCTGTGCCTCTGTCAAGCAGTGACACTGAGATAATCCCTGGGGTATATCTGCGATCTCCCATCCATTGGTCAAGATTTCTCTTGAACAAAGCCAGCGAGGTGCTCTGCCTCACATGTACCGGGATTTTGTTCCACAGCATAGGGAGTCTCTGGGTGATGAATCTGTCCCTCCAGCACGTCCTATTAATAACCATGTTGAGGTTTAAGTCTCCCGCCCTTGTAGTTCTGAGGGATCTAGATTTTTTGAGGTGAAGCATGTTCATCAATTCTGGGTTGGACATGGCCTTGTATGTCAGGCACAGGTCACCTCTGAGCAGACGGTAAGCGACTGAGTAGAGCTGAAGTTCCTTCAGTCGGGCAGCATAGGACATATTTTTGAGACCCTTTATCCTTTTGGTGAGGAACTTTTGGGCCTTTCCAGTTGCTGCAGGTGTCGTGTCAGATACATTCCGAATGGGGCATTGTACTCAATCATTGGCCTGATGAGTGATGAGTACAGGGGGACGATGACTTCCCTTGGTCTAGATGTGAATCCCTTCATGATCAGGTGGGCAATGTAGAAGGTCTTCCTAACTACTTTGGCAACGTGAGTATCAAATGAAAGGTTACTGTCAACCTGGGTACCCAGATCCCTGATAACCTCTTCTGTGCTTAGTGGGTTGCTGCCTATATGGTAGCTAGGGGTAACCTTGTTTTTCCCGAAGGGTATGACTTTGCATTTTTTGGCGTTTAACTTTAGGCCATGGTTCTGGCACCAGCTTTCCATTTCTATAAGACCCTTCTGAAGGATATCTGTGTCAGATGTGTTCTCAACTATGGCGCCTAGTTTACAGTCATCTGCAAATTTTGTCAGCCATAATCCTCCTATGTTTGCTTGTACTTCTGAAAAGTAGATGCCGAACAGGAGAGGGCCCAGGACTGAGCCCTGTGGGACACCACTTGTGACAGGCTTTGAGTCTGACATGGCGCCAGCAACTCTGACCCTGTGGGTTCTGTCACTTAGCCAATTTGCAACCCATTTTGGGACGTATGGGTTTACATTTAAGCTGATGAGTTTTTCAATGATACCTGAGTGGGGTATTGTGTCAAAAGCCTTTGCCAGGTTGAGGTAGGCTGTGTGGACTGCCTTTCCCTCATCAATGGCCTTGGTGACTGTTTCGAAAAAGTCCACCAGGTTTAAAAGGCATGATCTGCCCTTGACAAAGCCAAACTGGGTTGGATCCAAAGTCTGCAAGTCTCCTATGTCTTTATTTATGAGTTCCATTATGATCCTCTCCATAACTTTGCAGATCAGGCTTGTCAAGCTGATGGGACGGTAATTTCCCGGGTCGGTGGAGGCACCTCCTTTGTGAAGTGGGACCACAGTTGCCATACACCACTCCTTAGGCACGTATCCTGAGGTGAGGCTAAGATTAAACAGCTGCCCTAACTGCAGGTTTAATTCCTCATTGAGTTCGTGGAGCACACATCCGGGGACACCATCTGGTCCCATGGATGCTGTGTTTTTTGCCTTGGAGAGAGCAGTTCTCACTTGAGCGTTAGAGATGGTTGGGGGTCTATAATTCTCTGGTATAGATATCTCACCTTTTGGGGGGGGGAGTTTGCACTGAACCTGTCAGCCAGTATGTTGGCAATGTCTGTAGGTTCAGTAATTTTTACATCATTTTGAACTAATTCTGAGCATATCTGGGAGTTTCCTCCCAGGTTTCTAACATAGCTAAAGAAGGCCTTGTGATTGTCCTTTGAGTCCTTAGCGACTTTTCTCTCAAAATTTGCCTTGGATGATTTTATGAGAGATCTTAGTTTTTTACTTGTAATGATCAAGGGTGTTTTCCCTTTTAAGGATTTTGCTCTATCTTGTAGTAGCTTCCTCCTTTTGTGTAGAGCTTTTTTATGGCTGGGGTCCACCAAACTGGACGCTTGCCTTTGGTACAAAGAGTCTTTGTTTTGTTTGGGATTGTCTGATCCATGCAGTCCTGTAGGTGCTGGTAGAAGGCATTTGTAAGTGATTCAGCGGCTTGAGTAATGGTTTCCACAGTCTCGGGGACCTTAAAAGAGACCACACTAGCCTTTAGAAGTGTGAAGTCGGCTTTTGAGAAGTTCTTCACTGTGGTCTTTTTTATCTCAGGTGGGGGGGGGATGTGGACTTCCAGTGAGATTAGTTTATGGTCTGATCTCACCAGTGAAGGGTATACTTCCGGTGTTGAACATTGTGACCCCATGTTCATGATGATGAGATCTAGTATGTTATCTCCTCTTGTGGTGATGGTGACTAGCTGTTCCATGGCATTTGAGTTTATGAACTCTAGGAACCTTTGGGCTAGAGTGTTGGGGCTTGAGTAGTGATCCCAGTCTATATTCGGGTAGTTGAAATCACCTAGTATGATGGTGTTTGGAGATACATTTATCCCCTCCATTGTTTTCAGGAAAGCTATGTGATGTTCCTGAGATTGAGAGGGTGGCCTGTAACATGCTACAAATTGCAGAGCAGTCTTGCCTATGGTTAATTGCACCTGGATGGTCTCCAATGCATCGTGCATTGCCACCAACCTTGAGGTGTGGGTGTTCTTGATGAATATAGACACCCCCCCCTCCTTTCTTGGTGTTGTCTGGATTTTGGGGCCAGAACGCATGATATGAGGTAAAGCCTGATAGTGCCAGGGTGCTCTCAGGAGCCTTGAACCAGGTCTCAGTCACAGCACAGACATCGATGTTCTCCATACTGAGAAGGGCCTCGAGTGCGTGCATCTTGAGGTTTAGACTTCTGGCATTGAGCAGCATTACCCTTAGTTTTTTTCCTTTTTTGTGTTCTAGGGTGGTAGGTTTAGAATTTGAGCCTTGCCTAAAAAAGGCACTATGGGTGTGGCAAGAGCCTTTGCCAATATCCGGAAGCCCAGGGGTGACAGGTGCAAGCCGTCCCTTGCGAAGCAGCGTGGCTTGTCCAGCATGTCATCCCAGGCAGAAAGACATTGGATCCCCTTTGAATGACACCAGAGTTTAAGCCAATTATTAAAGCTGATCATCGTGTCTCTGTATTGTGGCGTCATTCTTGGTGAAGGTAGGATACTGCTCAAGGTCAGGGTCATACCTGCCTGGGCTACATAATCAGAGAGCTCCTCTATGTCTCTTTTCATGTAGTCCAAGGAGGTACGTCTCAGGTCGTTCACACCAGCGTGGACAATGACAGAGTCGTACTTGTACCTGCTGTTGAGAGACCTGAGTGCTTGCGTTATGTAGCGGATTCTAGCGCCCGACAGGCAGCTTACTGTGACCTTTTCCTTGTTCAATCTGGTGAGCGGGACGTCAGTGTGTCTGACTATGGAGTCACCAATGACGAGTGTGTCTGGCATTGTGTTTGGCCTTAAGGGCTGTGACTATTTGGCACACTGACTATGTGGTCTATGTGTTGCATGTGCTGTGTCCTGAGGTGGCAGTTGTTTGCGTGTCTGCTTTGGTGGCCTCTGCTGTTTTGGTAGATTTTTGATCAGAGCCTCCGAATATGTCTTTGTGTATTTATGTGTATGATTTGAAGTTGTGATAGTACTATGTGAGACTGGGTTTGTGGTGTGTGTGGTTACCTTTTCCTCCTGTCTGGTCTTACCAGTCCTATGTTGAGAGAGCTCAGCCTCCAGTTTGGCTATATAGTTGCATCTCTCGCATGTATTTGTGTTTTGTGGGAGAAGGAGAGGGTTGTCCGTGTACATGAGACAATTGTAATATTGCCTCAATATTCCCAGATTCACCAGCTGAGCAGGAGAGGACACTAGCAACTGATCCCTCGACATGCTAGAAGGAATAGACAAGGACTTTAAAAGACTCCGGGGGATGTGGGTGATCGAATGGGTTTTTTGGCTGGTGGGGTACTATGTATAATAAAAGTGCTATATCAAGTAAAAAAGTACTTTAGGAGCAGTGCTAGGCTTTACAGATAGAGTATATTCTACTTAGGAATCAAGTAGAGCTGAGCTTTTTAGATATAGAATACGCTGGTTAGATCAGCAGTACAGTTCAGGGAAGGCTATTTTAAGGGAAAATTTGAAGAGTGGACTTTAGGTAGCCCGAATAGTTTAACCTTGATTAACCGCCTCTTACACTAATAATGCACGCCGTGAAAGCTTTTGAGAATCCAAGGGATTGTCTTTTCAGTATTATATATTCAAACAGTTTTCAATAGCATGTGAGTGGCATGAAACGAGTAGTAGTTTGATGATTGCAATAGTTAAGATTACGGGAATCACAAGAAGAAAAACGGGTAAGGGAAAGTATTTGACATCAAGTAAAATCCGAAATGATGCTCCATCCTGATAGAAAAGTATGGAAAATCAGTAAGAAAATTATTATCTTTCTCTTCAAACAAACTGAACATTTCTGCATCATGCAGGCATTATTTCTACAGGGGATGTATACACATGAATTTGGTGCCTGCATTTCTTCTCTGATTCTTTGCTGTCAAAACCTGTTGTTATGAAGCTGTTAAATGGAGCATGGCCCAGTCCAGGTTCCCATGAAGACCTACAATGTATATTTGGAGTGAACCACTGGCTGTTATTCTTGTTGTAAACTGATTGCTGGAAAGTAATTAGTATCTGACACATGATTTGAGGTTGCAGTGCCTAGTATAAATCATGATATACCAATGTAGTTTTAAAATAATGTATTGTCTAAGGAGTTTGGATACACTTCCTCTGAAACACTATCTGGTAGCTTAGAGGAGGGTGTCAAACAGGTAATAACTAACTCCTGTCGATGCACACTTGACTGAGTGTGTGTGTGTGTGTGTGTGTGTGTGTGTGTGTGTGTGTGTGTGTGTGTGTGTGTGTGTGTGCTTCTATACAATCCAAAAAGGCATTAATGTAAGTGTTGCAGACTCATGCCTAGGAAATCATTTAAAGCAGATGTTCCTTTTTTTTCTTTAGACTGTTTCATATGTAAGACTCACTGGAGTGTGAAGGGCTGTCATCTCTCTGGAATTCTTGTGGCATGTGGTAGAGAAGACTAAGTAAATTGTTTAGTGCACTAACATAATTTAAATACATTTTCATCTTTCTCTGAGAAGTTCAGCCATAGCAAGCATCTTGAGGTAACTAAAATGCAATCACAGCAAAACTGATATATGTAATGGGCGGCAAACAAAGTTTCAGCTTATTCTCATGATGTACTACTTATGTTTTTTTGCCAAAATAGTACATATCAGAAGATAACTAACTCTGAGGTAGGCTGGATCATATAATTCTCATCAATATTTATGCATCTAAATATACAACTGTTCACTAAGTGTATATTAATGTTTGTTTAGAAACATTAAACAGATATCTCGGGTCACAGGGAACATGATCTTATGCATTAAAGTGTGTATAACATTTTCTTATCTGGACTACAGTTACTGCATTTGGCTACTGGAGAATGCTCACGTTTTCAGCATGCATGTATGTATACATAGAATGACAGTATCTTATGATATGTAAACTACTTTTAGACTAGCAGCATTGGTTAGCCACCATGACCACAGTTGAAAATATTTACTCTCAGATGAGTTGTACCATCAGAATGCCTCTTTCCACAACAAATGATTCATAGTCTAGCCACGTTTGAAGAGCCTTTTGCCTTTTGTAGTACTATTATATTACTTTACTTGAACTGTACATTCAGATCAGTGCAAGTTATACTCATGACACCAGGCAATGCATAGTAACAATCATGTGGTTCATACACAGAAATCTAGTATAAAGTTTACTGCCCAAACAAGTTGGTGTCCCTACTTGAACTGATAACTACTCTGAGTGAACCTATAATTAGTGCTGCACAGACCTCTTTTGGCTTAACTGAATTAGAAGTTTATGTCAAACTCCAAAACATTATTGCAGTAACTTGTTTATTCCGCAGTGTCTAGCTCAAACTCTCCAACAAGATGCTTACTATATTACTTTTTACTTCACTGTGCTTTGCAGAACTTTCTATGTGTGAAGGTGCTCATCTTGACATTGCTATACCAAAGAGTTTCGATTATATATTATTGTTATTGAACCATTTAAGATATTGGGATTTTCTGCTGAAATGTAATGCCTGCTTTATTTATCCACAGTTAATCATAGTCTAAGTGGATGGGCCACAGATATTTGGCCAAAGCAAACTCTGTGTTTTGACTAAACAAATATTACATTAAAAATGCATTTTTTTTTTTTGGAAAAGTTTTGGAATCCATGGGTAAGAGCTTTAAAGACTTTTCAAGATGCAAACCTGCCCTAAAAATAAATCTTTAGATTTCTCTGCTTACTGAACTATATTGTGGCATATAGCAGCAAATTATTAAAATTCAGTGTGCTGTTCTCATTGAAGCTGTATATGCAAAATACAGTCTGAAGGAAAATCTGCATGTTCTTTTCATCTGTTACATTTGTTTAAACAAGTTAATGTATAGCCATATACATTTTCTTAGAATTATAAATGCTGCATGTCTCCTTACTTGCACAGCTGAAACATTATTATTCACTTCTGCAGTGGAGCAAAATTTGAATCTCTGTGTTATAGTCTGTTGACCCAAAATGAGTCAGTTGGAGTTTTTCTACATCAGTCAACAGATTTTTTTCAAGTAATTCTTCTATCTATTCTTACTACATAACATCTGAAGAGAAGTATCATGTAATGTTTATAAAAAGAAAACTGGCATGTCTCACTTTTTTTTCGGTCAAGTTGACAAATTCTTTCATGCTAGAATTTCACTCAAATGCCAGTAATGTTTTCAAGTCTTAATAGGTTGTAGAAGCAATGGTCCCTACACATTCTCATTTGATACTCTCTTAACAAATACATATCTAAAAGCACCTCTGACCTGTGTAGAACAAGGTAGTTCCTTTGATGCCAAATAAATCCTGTAGATAAAAAATGTACCAATTTGATAAAAGAAAAAATGTTTAAGAAAATTATGTCAGATGTCCTTTTGAAGCTGTCTGTGCTCCCTTTAGATCTATCTGTAATGTCTGCAATAAATTATACAGAGAAAAAAAGGAAAGCTTGTTGGTTTTAAGATAGGGTAACAGCAAGGCGGAGAAGAATGTTATGGAACTTATGTTATCAGGAGGCAAGGTCTTTCCCAGAAGTCGTGAAATCTGACTCTAGAGTTATTTCTTTTTTATTCCTTTCTCTCTCTTGAGAAATTGCAGAGGAATTCAATAATCTGTTTAATACAAGCAATTAAATTAGACCAGATGTGATCTCTGGTGACTTTGATAATGTTTTTGGCTTTTCTTTTATGTTCATGACTCCTGATAAGCTATATATGGTGATTATGTCTAGTAAAGCTAATCTTTTAAAAAGGTTATGATGGCATCAGATTATGCTGGATTAGAATATTTGGTCAAGATTGTTATGAGTTTATAAAATTTCTTTTGAATATTGCAGGTTGTCTAACTGTTTGAAAATGTCCTGTACATGGGTCATTTTTTAAGTAATAGAACTAAATTAAAGAGAATACACCAAAATATTTTGTTAATGTCTGTTTATAATTCTTTGGGGGTGGGAAGCAACTTTATAAACACATACCCCGGGATTTATGAAGCTCGGCGCAAGGACGGCATTAGCCTTGCGCTGACCATGCAGCATAGAGATGGCGCAGCAGCACCACGTGCATATTAATGAAGGTGTGCTGCCGTAACAGCCACGTGTATAGGAAATGTGCACGATTTCAGGGACCGTGTCCAAGCACTGCATGGAGGCGTGAACATGTCAGCTGCATACGCGCAACCTAATATGCTGACTAGTACAGCCTGCCTCTAATAGTAATCACTCCTGTCAGTGTCCATGGATACTGAAATGTATGCAAAGCATACAAGACAATTTTGCGAACACCAAAATAAAAAGTAAACACAAAGGCACGTATTTGAATACTGAGTCCCCGTCCCTCAAACAAATGTTATTTAAAACTCCATGCCCATATTCCATTGAAGTGTTGATAGTTATACCAAGTGGAAGTGAAACGTATCATGTTAGCGTGCCACCAATTGCTAAGCCTAGCCCAATGGTTAGGGTTACCATCTGTCCTACATTGTGAGGGACAGTCCCCCTCTAGGCAGTTGTGTCCATACCAAAACCATTATAAATGTCAAATGTCCTGCGATTGTAGGACATAATTATGTCCCATATTTTATGTAATAGTCCCATACAATACTTATTTCCATATATAAAATACCTATATGTTACAAGAAACAGAATAAGCAAGTAAACGAAACTGAATAAGCAACAACACCACTACAATAATAAAAGCTTATATTTAGGCATAAAACTAAAGTACTATCCTTTGTATTGACCGTGGGTATGTGTTGGCCTGTAAACTCTGATGTGTGTCCCAAAAATGTCCCACCCTGGTCATAAAAGATGGCAACCCTACCAATGGTCAGAGCATTCGCCCAATATCTGCCCATTTGTGGTCAAAGTCATCCTTGTCAGGACGGCCCATAGATAAACGGGTATTACCCGGGTCTACCTACCATGTCATGAAAGATAAGTATTTGCGTGTACCTATGTGCATGTAGTACAGCATGTGGATGATCAGAAATGCTAGGGTAGTCCTCACAACCATACTGGTACCAGAGATATGTAGTGTACGCAATGTGTTCTGTTGACTGTGCCATGGGCCATCAACCAGAGAAGGGATGGACGGTGTCTGTGGAATATGGGGGTGGGGGGTGACGGGTATTGTAATAATTCGCCAAGGGGAGACTGGGTTGGATGCACAATAAGTGAACTGGAGGTGTACGAGGGAGCAGTGGGTGAATCAGGAAGATAACCAAAGAACAAATATTCACATTTGCAATACAATCCCACAAACATATGAACATTAAAAAGTGCAATACACATGTACAGAAACATTACCAACACATATCCACATAATGGTCTGGCCTGAACTGAGCCATCCAACCCCAACACACCTGGATACATAATTGAATACCCATCATCCCCTTCACAGCACACACCCCCCCTCCTGAACATCCACCAAAACCACCCATACTCGGGCTGCTAGATAGGCGCAGCCATATCTACACATAGTGACCCCTACTCATATCCAGTAGGCAGTCTCAGGATTGCAAACTATGTATCCCTTGCATGTATAACGCTACCTTATTTTCATAAAGCCAAAGGAATCGAGGTTATCAGTCCCCACAATTTTTGGATATCCCTCATGAGATAAGTATCTGTTCTAAACATTAGACTTGGTGTCACAAAACAATGTGCAGTCCTGTATACATCTGGACACAAGTTGTATGAGCAGTAGTTGTCCACAAGACTGCTCAGCCTCCAGCCGGGCCTGCAGAACCTATGACCTGGAATTAAACACCTGACTGCGATGCATGTCTCCCCACGTGCATTATCAGGAATATATACCTTACACATTCGCATAGTGGCAGTCGGATATAGGGTGATTAAGGCGCTTTAAAGCAGACATAAGTAGGGTTACTACCTGTCCCACTTTGCGAGGGATAGTCCCTTTTTGGCCAGTTGTGTCCTGACCAAAAATAATACAATGGCAAATGTCCTGGGATTGTAGGAAATACTTATGTCCCATATTTCATGTAACAGTTGCATAAAACAGTTATTTCTGTATGTAAAATACTTAAATGTTACAAGAAATCAGAATAAGCAACTAAACTGCTACAAGAATAAGCTTTCATTTAGGCAAATAAGTAAAGTTCTAACCTTTGTACTGACCGTGGGTATGTGTCGGCCTGTAAAATCTGATGTGTGTCCCTAAAATGCCCCACTTTGGCCATTTGAAAAATTGGCAACCCTAGACGTAAGCGGGTATGCAAGCGTGTATGCGCGACAGTAACTGGCGGTGATTCAGCGGTATGGGAATTGTAAATAAGCATGCAGGTGCATATGCATGTGCATATACAGACCGATATATATATATATATATATATACAAAGAATGAACATGGTCACAATATAGCAGTAATAACGAATGTGAAAGGAAACAGCAGCGGAAATCCCCACAATATATAGTGCTGTTATATATCAGGATGGCCATAGGTGAGCACACCTCTGCATCCCCAAACACAGGTAAGATGCTAAAATAGGAATGAACCATCTCCCCGTGCTAAGTCTGACATTCAGCTAGGTACAGGGCAGTCCTGGTCCCCAGTGGGACAAGCCTAAACCCAGATGACCACATGAACGCCCTGACAATCAAACACACATATGTGCCAGGACTATAGGCTTTGGAGGATTGAATATCCTCGGAGTGAGTCAACATGTGGCATGGGTCCAGAGCAGTAGGGAATAGGGAATGGTGCTTGTGTAGTAGTGCTTTTTTCCCAACAGGAAAATGGATGCCTGCTGTGTAAGGGAAGTGATGAGGCATGTGTTTGGGTAACTATGAACCACGGGTATACATATAAATGAAGCAGAACACCAATAGTGTAGTGGTTAGAGCATCCGCCTAACGAAAAGGCATTCATGGTTCAAGTTCGACTATAGCACATATAATTTTCCTTGTGGAATGAATGTTGCTCTGCTGTAAAGCCAACATTTAAACATGTAAAGGTGAATGTGTGTATCGCATGGGACTATTAACCAGATCATTTCAATCAAAGTGATACTGTCATAATGAATAAGGCACAAGTAAGCACAAATAAGCGGCAGGAAAAATATGTAACACAAAGTAAGCATAGGCGAGTGCGCCTGCATGGGTGTAAGCAGCTCCCAGCATAGGAAATGTATGTTTGTATGTACAGATGTAATATATATACATATATATATATATATATATATATATATATATATATATATATATATATATATATAAAGAATGGACGTTGTAACAATAAAGCATACACAAGGGATGTGAAGGGAATCAAGAGCAATTTTGGGATTATATAGTGCTTTCAGCGTATGTCATAAAAAGCCACCCAGGAGTGAGCAGAGCACCGCTACTCACACCACAGGCAAGGTTTTATCAGTGGGAATAACATTGTTGAATTGCTAAGTCTACTTTACACACAGACGGAATGTAGTCCCATGCTGGGACCTTCAAAAATTGGAAAGCGCAAATGGCCGGATTCCATAATCCCAGGAAGCGCATATATGTGCAAACATACATGGCGGGAGACCCTGTGAATACACAAGGTGGGACAAATTGTGTGTAGGGCCCCAAAAACTCTGGAAAGAGCAATGTGTAAAGGTGTGTCATGGCTGCGATAACAAGTGGATAATGGATGTTACGCATGTAGGTTCAACACAGGTGGGGTGGAGGAACTATGTGTATGCAATTATGGATCCAGGCATGCCAGGGTTGGATGGGCCAGTTCTAATGGACCGCCCCATGGAGGTCAGCTAATTCATAATAGGTATATATGCATACTCGCATGCAGGCAACAATTTGTTGAAGTACAAATTCTGTAACACATGCATTCCATTTGTTGACATAAATAATAGGAATGTGCACATACAAACATCGACAGTAGATGGAATAATAGGCTGTGCAGAAGAGGGACGGGTTGAATCACACTATCACATTCCAATTACCATTGGTAATCCGTACATGAACATATTGCGACATCTGTCCACTGTATAACGTGCTACATACCGATTACAAGATAACTGGAGTGAAGTGTCGGTGTTAAAATGAATAAGGCACTAGTATGCTGGTGAAGCATGTATAAACACCATTACGCATGTGTAAGTGCGTATGAGCGGGGAATGTACTGACTGTATAGACACACACACACACACACATCTATATATATATATATATATATAAATATATATATATATATATATATATATATGTGTATAGAGAGAGAGAGAGACAGCAAGATATGAATATACATGTATGAATACATATGCAGATATATCTGTATATATTAATGTAAATATATATATATATATATATATATATATATATATATATATATATATATATATATATATATATATATATATATATGTTACAGTAAATATACACATTTATATACCTAGGTTATATTACAGCAGTTAGGGATAACATATGTTCAGACCGGGCATATGTTGGTGGGAGGTCCAATTAACAAAAGTCTACCTCCCACCCCCCCATCTAGGCCAGTCAGACATACAGACATGCAATAAAGGTAAATACAACACTGCTTCCAAGACCACCAGCAGGAAACTACCAGTGGGAGAGATCTACAAGGTCTACACTTTAAACATGGACAGCGACGTCCCTTGTGGGACCCCAAAAATTCTGTTCTTCCAGGCAGTGTGAGTAAAGACTACTGCGACCAGGATGTAGCTGTACACAGAACAGTAGGTTGTGCGAGCCTGATAACACATGGGTTGACACAACGTACGACATGTGTCCTGACACGGAGAGAGTGGGCAGTGTGTAGGGGAGTGTTCATATCCCACCTACGCCCACCTGCGCCCACAGTAAGGATGAGTGCTGTAGGGTAGTGGCAGGTAGGGGAACTATGGGTATGTGATTATGGGCCTAGGCGTGCAGGAGTTGGCCAGCAGACATGTATTAGGAATGCCCTGTGGGTGTAAGTAATATTCCAATGTGGGTATATCAGACGCCCATACCTCCCAAACCTTAAGAGCACATCTACTGGACAGTCCATAAACCATTGGGGGAACACATAGGGACCATATCATTGAACTGTCCCTGATTACCAGGGATGTCCATGATTACAAATCAGAATCTAACACAGTCCCAACTAATCCCTCCTAGAACTAGTGATATTAGGAGGAAAGGTGGCGGAATACACGTAATGAATAATGACAACATGTAAGAGTCCTAAACAGCATATACCTCAGACAATGTGTATGAATACATATGTGTTCTGGGTCCGTCAATGTGTCAGGTTGGTGCCCACCAACCTTCTAAATGTGTCCCTGAGGTTGGTATGCAGTGTCCCTGAATCAGTGTTCATTCTTCCCCATTCGTATGAGAGGTCTGCTAGTAAGAGAAAGCGCATGTTCTGCCGACTACCTTTGAAATTTGATAGAATGATAGGGTAGGGGTTACCACCTGTCTACCTTTGCGAGGGACACTCCCCTTGGGGCAAAATAAATGTAATTATGGCAAATGTCCTGTGTTTTAGTGCAAAGACTTCCTATATTGTCTGTAGTAGTTGCATAAAATAATTATTTTGTACCTGAAACACCTAAATGTTATAAGTAACAGTATAAGCAACTATAATGCTACAAGAATAACCTTTTATTTAGGCAAAACAGTGAAGTACTCCCCTTTCTACTGGCTATGGGTATGTGTTGCCCTGCAAAGTCTGACGTCTCTACATACAGGTCCTATAGGGTTGCCACTTTTCCAAATGGCCAAAGTGGGACATGTTGTGTAGAAATGTCAGACATTTCAGGACAAAATATACCTACAGCCATGAATAGTACAGCATTATACTTATTTGCACAAATAAAAGCTTAATCTAGTTACATTTGAATTGTTTTTGCTACTTCACATAACATATAGAAGTTTCAAATATAAAATAACTGTTTTATGCAACTATTAATGAAACGTAGAATATAATAATGTCCTGTAATCAGGACATTTGCTATGTCTTGATTATTTTCGCAGTGTCCCTCACAAAGTGGGACAGGTGGTAACCCTAAAGTCCCACCTTGGCCAATTGAAAAGGTGGCAAACCTATAATAGGTATGTGGTAGCATGACTCGACTGACAGATATGGCTGCCACAACCCAACTTCTTGTCTGTATTGAAGAGTCTTGGTTCCCTTGTATCAGCCAGATGGGAGCAGATTGTATGAGGAACAGACAAATGTCATTAATTCTCTGTACAGGCTGCTGATTCCGTACAGTCGAACTTTATGCCATCGCCTAATGGGCAGCGATTCCTGATACTGTAGTCATGTATTCCGATGTAATAGGCATCACAAGGTGGGAGCAGATTGTATGAGGAACACACAATTAAGATGATTAATTCACTGGACAGGCCGCTGATTCCATACAGTCGAATGCTATGCCATCATCTAATGGGCAGCCATTCCCAATACTGTAGTCAGGAGTGGCCTTAGGTCAACTGGTGCCCTAGGCAAAAGGGCACAACGGTACCCCCCACCACATCACCCAGTGCCCCCATCCTGGTCTACCTACACCAAATAAATACTGGTAAAGTGGCCCCACTAAAGTGCTGCCCTAGGCGGCTGCTTAGTTGGCCTATGCCTAAGGCCGGCTATGACTGTATTCATGTAGTCCGATGTGATAGGCATCACAAGGTGGGAGCAGATTGTATGAGGAACACACAAATATGACTGATTCACCAGACAGGCAGCTGATTCCGTACAGTCGAACGTCATGCCTTTGCCTAATAGGCAGCCATTCCCGATACTGTAGTCATGTAGTCTGATGTAATAGGCATCACAAGGTGGGAGCAGATTGTATGAGGTACACACAAATATGATTGATTCACTGGACAGGCCGCTGATTCCGTACAGTCGAACGCAATGCCGTCCGTCGCCTAATGGGCAGCCAATCCCGATACTGTAGTCATGTAGTCAGATGTAATAGGCATCACAAGGTAATATTGTGGTCCTTGCTCCCACCCAGGGGTGTGAGTGACAGATGCAAGCACCAATGTCGGTGCATTTGCAAGTGTGGGAGCAAGCGGGTGTAAGTTTGTTTGGCTACCAGTATGGAGGATGGCACTGGTAAAGCAATGTAGAGGCTAACCGAGTGTAAGAGGCTGTAACCAAAGGTCAGCAGTGCTTAACACCATGCAAACCCATGCACACTGCTCCCAACTGCTTTAATATGTCTTACACCCTCCGTATCCAGTGGGCTTGTTCTGCCCTGCAACCAAATAAATGTCCTTTGCAAGGGTCGGAAATAGGACCCAGCGCACACAGCTAATGTGTATTACCAATACGCCATGGCAGATATACAGACAACAGACAGTACCACAAACATATCATACAGCACAGTGATTCAACAGTATAGGAATGTATCCCATCATGAAGATGTATATGTGAGTGTTTATGTCCAGCATATAGGTACATACATATATAGAGATGTATCAGGAACATACCATGTGGCAACAAAGCATTACAAATGAATGAAATGGAAAACACCAGTGACACCTGTATTATGTAGTGGTGTTGATCTATGTGATCAAATGACTCCCTCAGACAGACATGTGTCAGTCATACATGCAAATAGTTGTACATTGGCTGTATATGTCACTCTGTGCATGTAATGTACATTAACACAAGAGTACCTGTCCAATCATTATGTGTGAACAGTACTCTTGCAAGGTGCTGTGTGCAACATCATCATTATGATAAAGGTAAATGGGGTAACCATAGAGGGACCAGTAGTGCTGTGTGTACAATGGGTCATCCTCATCATGCGTACCTGGACCATGTAGGAGTGATGTGCATACCAGGATCATGTGCCTGAGGAACAGGGGTGAGGATAACAGGAGTATGTTGTGATGCATATGACAAGGGTTTCATGTGTCCAGTGGGTATGTGTGTGGAATGGACAGCTATGTATAGGGCAGATGTTGTCCTAGGAGCTGATTGGCCTTATGTGTCCGTAGGTAAGGGTCAGATGTTGGGGAAGGAGCATAGGTATGGCCGTGGAGGATAGGTAGGATCACAGAAAAGACAGCATACAGGGTTGGTATATGACACACGTGGGAGGGATACACCCTGGACGGGGATGGGTCTTCGGCATTCAAAAGCCCATGGGAACAGTGGAACAGAGGTCCCCAGCCATGGGTAACTGCCACTGCACCTACACAGCTGCAAAGGAGGCAATGCTGGGGGCTGTCCAGCAGGGGCAGCATCACCCTGTAAATGTGACACTCTGCCCTTGAACTGGTGTATCTGGCTTCGTCACCCCTTAGGGAGCCACCAACGCAACGCGTCCGGGACCGCACGACAACAGATATGTACCTGTCGGGTCCCGCTGCCAGGGGGGACATGCTCCATCCTCAGTGGTGGTACCAACAGAAGGTGATGCAGAGCCAACAGAGGTTGATGTCTATGGCTGGGCCCCAGATGTGCTAGTGCCCGGTGCCATGGTCAGCTGAAGTGGGACAGGAGGTTCTGCTGGGACCTCCCAACCCATTCAGCCTATGGTGTTGTGTTTTAAACCCACATATGGCTTAGTGATAGACAACAGCATACAGGTTTACCTATGACAGTATGCATAGATATCACCAGCAACCCAACACAACAGATGGTATACATTTGCAGAGGGAGCATAACACATGCATATATACTGCATGCCAACTGTACAATGTGTAGTAGATGTGTACAGTTGCCCATTATTGGCTTGTCACTGGAAACCCCACACAGTGTCTGTCATACCACTGTCTCTTGTGACACATGTCCAGTCAGGGATGTGATGGCAGTAACACATCCCTAACATCATGTACTGTCTGCAATCATCACACCATGCTTCTGCTGTGCACAGATGTGGGTTCAGTGTGTATCACAGGAAACAAATGGTTGCACACACTGACCAGTTCACAGATGGCCCTACAGATGGGGATCCCTCATGAACCGAGTACTGTCATGTCTGTATTATAACATGCAGAATAGGCATTACCACACACAGGTTAAACAGGCAGTAGTCTCAATGCAGCATAGCTGCACTTACATGCTGTAGTCATGTGTGGCACATCACCCTCCTGTCTTCAGGCTATTTCCCACTGTGGAAAATGATTGAGGTACATCCAGATATCGTCTGTGATGCCGTGTCAGAACATCACATCCAGGTACCACTTACAGCGACTGTCATGGCCAGATAACAACATGTTTCCCAAGATAGTGTACTGTGTTTATCATGCGGATGTCTATGGGAACACCATCACAGCTGTACCACATGCAATCATTTGGAGGATGACTGCAATAGGTGCAGAGACCATCACCAGACCATACCCATTACTTACAATACACATGCTGCTGCTGTGCAGGTGTACACCTTCACATCCACCAGAGAGTTTGTGGGTGGGACAGGCAAAGTACACCAGGGAAGGGCTTGGAGACTTAACCATAAGCATCATCTGCCACACGCCGAACAGTACAGGGGTCAAACCCCTGACTACTCATTACGATTACATGTGCATGACATTACTACATGTGCCACAAAGGCGGCATGTTGCTGTGCTGTAAGAACATATGTGTGTAGGTGAGTGACATCTGCAACAGATATAGTAGACATACATTAGGTGTGGCACACATGGCTGTCCATGTGAATCGATGCCATTGTCACCACAACCAAACTCTCTAATGGACACGCATCAACACCTTTGCCAGGGCCACAAATACACAATGTAAATACTTAGTTTTCCACACTGCAGTAATGCACAGGACCACATGAACCACAGGGGATATCTGGAGGTTCTATGGGCTAGGGCATGTGAAAGTGCTCGACATCTGTTGGTATGCCAGTGAGGGTTATACTGGGAGTGACTGTGGTTTGGAGCATCACAACCCACATGCAGACACAGGGTGCTAGTACTGGCATGCAGGTATGCATTGCTTCATGCGTGTGTAGTGGTTGGCTGTGCAAAATGGCTGTACAAGGCTGGATGCGGGGTAATCCTTGGCATTGTGTCACCCGACAATGGTGTGCAGTGCAGGGGTGTAGTGTCTGCAATGTCCCACACAGATGGGTCCTGCATTATCTGGCCTGACATCCTGGTTACCAATGTGCAGGGTCATAGCTTTGAAATGCATGCCATGTCTGTGTTTGATAGTCCTTCACATGGGCATTGCCTGGGATGTGCATGTCCCACAATACTGTACAGTGACATGTACAGGTATACCTGGTTTGGCAGACACATGTTGTCTAGCCGTTGTGGATCACATTTGATGGCACCACATATGTCACAGGCATTCAGTGTGGAACATAGTGAAGGCACAATGTCTGCATATATGTGCCTATTATACCACTGTACAGGGTGCTATGTCCTCTGCAGGCCACTGCATTCACACCATGCCTACTATCTGTCATCAATGTGCATGATACTAGCAACATAGCAGGATATCCTAGGTAAATTTGTTTGTGTATGGCACATGGGTGCAGGACATATACCGGGTGCTAGTAGGGCTGCCTACTTAGTTCACCAGGCCTTTTGCCAGATGTATAGGTATGGCTTGCCAACACAGTCCCATGGCTGACTGATAGCTGTACTCCACGTGAGGTGGCCAATGTGTCATAAGAAAGATACCATATAGGAAAACTACAAAACCTGCTCCCAAACAGGTCCAATGAGCACAATCATGGCCACCTCTACACAGGCTCTGACAGACAAACGCACACTTGCCCTGTCCTGTATACAAACCCCTACCGTATCACACTGCAGCAATACATGTTTAGGGCACACGCTATGCTGAATACTACAAAGCACTGTACTTATCTCACGCAGGCAGTCACATACATTTGGCATGTCTGGGATTAGAACACCGACCGAACTACTTTACGACACTACAGCATTATGCAGTTACAGAATGCGCTACTGAGATTACTGAGACACAGTACTCCCAGAGGTGTATTTGCAGCTGGGTGATATCATCAGCCTTGCAAAAAGTGGGTATAAGAAATGTATGGAGTGTGAGCAGTCTAAAAGCATTACTCAGTCCTCAGGCAGACAGGGACACCCACACACATGGTAAGTGTGGGACTAGAACACCGACCTAACTACTTTATTACACTACAGTATTACGCAGTTACAAAACGTGCTACCGAGATTACTGGGACACAGCACTCCCAGAGGTGTATTTGTAGATGGGTGACATCATCAGCCTTGCCAAAGGTTGGTATAAGAAATGTATGGAGTGTGAGCAGTCTAAAAGCATTACTCAGTCATCAGGCAAATGGGGACACACACACACATGGCAAGTGTGGGACTAGAACACTGACCTAACTACTTTATTACACTACAGCATTACGCAGTTACAGAAAGTGCTACCAATATTACTGGGACACAGCACTCCCAGAGGTGTATTTGTAGGTGGGTGTCATCATCAGCCCTGCCAAAGGTGGGTATATGAATTGTATTGAGTGTGAGCAGTCAAAAAGCAATTTACAGTCCTCTGGCAAACGGGTAAAGACATACACACACGCCAGTGGTGGGAACGGAACACCTGCCTATTTACAGATTACTGTTACAATACTACATACTTAAGAGTCACCACACAGACTACACATTTTATGGCTGTCATTGTGACCTTCTAGGAATGCGGACATCAACAGGGATGCTGGCAGTTAAGATGTACATACCTGTGAACTTGTGTGTTCAAAGTAGGAATCCATTCTGACCTGGAGTATGCCCATCTGTGGAATGGATGACTACTACCACTATACAGGGTTACAATGGCTATGCCCATACACAGAGGCACATAACCGACACAAGGTGTCACTGGGCATGCTCACACACTTAGTAGCACAGGGCTGTTTGGAATGCACAATGTGTCCATCTACACAAGGATATACTGGGCATGCTCACATACATAGTAGCACAGGGCTGTTCAGAATGCACTATGTCTCCATCTACACAAGGATAGACTGGGCATGCTCATACACTTAGTAGCACAGGGCTGACTGGGATGCACTCTGATTCTAAACACGGAACACCACAGTGGCCATGCTATTACAGGTAGACATAAAGAACACATTATAATGGGATCTGGTGTTAGTAGTTGTCATTGTTAGCAGGAACGCTGCTCTACATATATTTGACACCGGTCTTTTACACAACATCTGCTGTCATTCTGGGATGACATGGCTGACAGTAGATAGGCCTTTGACACATATTACATGCATCCATGATTCAAGGGAGTGGGGATAATACCCAAGTCGCATCCACCCACACAGTGTCATTCCAAGGCAAATGTCCTAAACACAGGATAACTCCCTGATACCTACAGGACAACTGCATTGTTTCTTATGCTAACCAGTGCTAGATGTGTAGCGTCCATAATCACAGCTGGTCACTGTAGATCCAACAATGGGGAGTACTAATATCTGTGCAGTGAGGAACACCTGGCTGATGGCTCTGTAGTGCACAATAGCACTACCACCATATACCTCAGAACCTAGCACTACCACCATATACCTCAGAACCAGTCATGTGGGCCATAACACAGGTACGGACTGCTCCAGGTACTGCCCCCACATACATAAAGGCCACTCACATGTACTGACCAGTACCCCCACAAAAGGCATCTCAGATGAGTCATGTGCAGGACAGTGTCACATGTTGCATTCTAGGATGTAAACCTTAGACACCACCATACCCTCGGACCACCAACACGCATCCATACATGTTGTAGGACATATAAGAGTACACCACCATGTGACCCTTGACCTTCAGACTGCACCAAGCTCTACATCATCTGTAGAGAGTACCCATGTACTGACACAGTTGCATCATGTGTTATGCAATGCAATGATACCACTGTCTATAACCATGTCAGCTGTACACATACCAGGGGCCCTCAATACTTTCCATCATTAGCAGATGACTGCTGCTGTATACCAGTACACACCCTCATGTATGCATATGACATAAATGTACCTGCCCTGGGTATGTACATGCCACACACACACACACACACACACACACACACACACACACACACACACACACACACACACACAAAACATACATGTAAATAGCATAGCTGTTGTTGTCCTTTGTGCAAACAGGTGGCTACAGCCATTACACACATGCACATGGAATATAGGTCCATGGCTGCTGAATGCTAACAGTACATAAGGTGTGATATCAATATTGACAGAGGTAACATTCCCTCTGTACCGGTCACCCATTACACCCATCATATCATACAACAGTCCATGTATCATGTATGTCATTACACATGTCCACCAATTGCAATGCCTACAAACATGCCCAAATGACAGGATTGTAGGACCTACACACCTGTACACGTAGTGTTGTGCATTCAAATAACATGCGTTTGCAGTTGCTGATGTATGCAGGTGATGTGTATCCTAGTACATCATGCAGTTGCAATGCAGCCTCAACATTGCCAACTGTATATGGTGATATGCTGAATATACAGAAAGATGTACCTCAGGTATGGACAGATGTGTGGAAATAACTAAGTGGTGGGGCATCTTTGCAGATGGATGTTTGCTGTGGACAGCTCATAGGTGTGTCACAAGCGGTCCTACAATAACCTGTGTAACTGGTAAGCAATGGTTTCATTAATTGAAGGACATAACACACAACTTAGACAGCGGTCAGGGTGACAGCGAAGGTAAATCACTTGACATCTAGGGTGACAGCGAAGGTAAATCACTTGACACCTGTTAATAGTTAAGACATCCCATGTGCATATATCAGCACTTTTGCCACAGGAAGCGTCAGTACAGTTTGTAACGCATGCAATACTCCTGTACATCTGTCATACATATCATGCGCTAGGCAGGTCTGAGATTCACAGTACTGGCATGTGTGGTTGCATGTGTGTCCATATATGTCACGTATGGTGGGGAATACATCTCACTTGTTACTCAATCTCCTGTACTTTAGTGTACACATCTGTACAGACTGCAGTGTAGAAAGCAGGACATAGGCAGGGGCGTGTATCTCACACATGTGAGGTATTTGTATGTGCATGACATAGGTGTATTCAATACTGAATGCCACAGTGTGTGTGTGTGTGTGTGTGTGTGTGTGTGTGTGTGTGTGTGTAGGGCTGTCTGGTCCCTGGGGTGAGGATGTATGTTACCATACTGAACTGATAAGACCCCTCCCCCATAGGTGCAGTTGTGTGTTGGCATCCTGTCATGGGAACATGTATTACTGATTCCCAATGAGGCATCACACTTCCCACTGGCCTCTACCCTTGTAATTAGCTAGACCACTCTCTTACCTCAACACTCCATGTAACTGTACCTGTGATGTCACCCTTTATGGATGTCACGTCTGTAGCCACAGTAGCGTAATACACAGCTATCATGCTCTTGGATCAGTAGACATATTTGGAACTTGGGACATTCTCACTGGTATGTGGCAGCTACATGGTGCATGCTGGTATATTCATACATACCTGTGAGTAGTCCACATTGACATATGGGACACTAACTGCAAACACTGACATCCACTGGCACGTGCAATTAGACCTGAAGGAGGACAGCAGAACATCATGACCAACATGCAGTTACTGTTATTACACAATACACATACTGTTAACAGTACAAAATGCATTGTACACCTGTAGTACGTGGTATTTCTGCTGCCTGTCAACAGTACTCAACAATTGTAAACTACACTTATCTTCCTAGTCTGTTCACCCTGTGCATCTGACCATATGAGCATATCCCTACACCGATGGTGTGGATGTCAGGGATACGGCACAGGCATCATCATATGCACATGGTGATAATGTTTGCCAGAGGCCTAGGCTGCACCATTGGATGACATCATATGTGTGGGTTAGGGCCTTTAATCTAATTGGGCATGTCTGGATGTTATGCATGTGTGTGTTGCGGTGCCCTACATATGTTTCCAGTGTGTGCGTGTATGTATGCACACAGTTCTGCCATGTGTCCGGCCTACACAGGGGTATTATTGGCAGCTGCAGACTGTACAGGCAAGGTTTTACAGTTCACGGTGTCCGGCCACGGACATATGACCTGTGCCTGCCAAGGGTTGCATGGGCACTACAAGGCAGAGGTGCAGATTGGGTACTGTCTGATGTCACTTGTCCACTGGAACTGTGTCCCTGTTGGGACCATCCCAGGCCACATGCACGTGGCCTGCTGTGTCATGGTGTGGACAGCACAGCAGCAGATGCACTGCTGCTGCTACTGCCACTATGGGAGCAGACATGTGATGTAGCTCATACACGTAGACCTGAAACAGGTGATGTAGCAGGCCTACGTCCACATGCCCGACACCTCACTCCTACCAGATGTTCCAACACAGACAGCTCACGCTCGCGGATTGTCATGTCACGGTCAAGGACTCCAACCATGTCACCCAACCGTCTATCCAAAGTTTCAGCAATCTGCTGTTGAGCATTTACCATTGCCTGGATGTTGTTGTTTAAAGAATGGACAGCAGCCCTCTGAAGCCTCTGATCTTCTCTGATGTGCCATTCAACACGTGCCTGTGCCTCCATTGCAGCCTGAAACATGCATCTGGTGACACTAGCTGCTGCACTCTGTCTTGCAGGAGCATGTTGGCCAGAGGTCCTCCTATGAGCAGCACTGGCCACGTGCCTGTGTGGGGCACCAGTCAGTTGGCTGACACCATGGTGTGCAAGCACACCTTTCATAGCCCCCACACTTTCCTGTGCCAAGCTACCATGCACCAACTGTCCTTCCTCTATGGCCACTGGTGATGGGGTATGTGCAGGCATGGGATCTGTGTGCAAGGATGAGGGGGATATAGCTGGAATGGCAACCAATGGCACAGTATCAGCCACTGACAACTCTGCCTGTGCCTCAATCATATGTTCATCATCACTGCTAGAGTATGTGGGGATGCTAACATCAGAAGTACAGCAGGAGGGCTATGCACCTACATCACCTGTGAGGGCAGACAAGAACTGTACATTGCAGTCTATACAATAGACACACACACACACACACACACACACACACACACACACACACACACACACACACACAACCATGTGATATGACAGAAGGCATGCAACATGCATGTGATACGCCAGATGGCATGCAGTACAGACAATAATAGTGGTAGTTATCATACATCCCTGGGCTGCACACAACAGCATGTATGTGTCATAGCAGACGGCATGCAAATTACACAATCATAGTAGTAGTTAGCATACATCCCTGTGTTACACCATGGAGACCAGCACAGGTTAACAGTACACCTGCCTGATGTGTAGCATATGACCTTGACAATCACATGTAGTATGACATGTGATCTGCTGACATGTGCAATGACATGCATACATGTTTAACACAATGGTGCCCTGTCGAATATACAGTGAGGTGATGGTGTCCCAATGCAGTGTTGTCTGTCCGCCCTACAGATGTACTGCACATTTAGCTGATGTGCATGGCCATTGCAGGGAATCATGAGGCGTCTCTATTGCTATACAGTGTGAGTTACAGACACAGTTCATAGCCATGACTGTGTTCAGATGCAATACATATATACTGTGGAATGTGACCCACATCACTGAGGTGTATACACACTAAACCATGGTGTGGAAGTTGTGACACAGGTCACTGAAGGGTATACGGATAACACCCCTGCACATCTGCAACCATATTGCTGCTGCCTGGTAACTATGGCCAGACATGGCGAACACGTCAGTACACCATGTCCCACATGACATCGGTGTACCACACACACACACACACACACACACACACACACACACACACACACACACACACACATGAGGAGCAAGTATGACACTGATGTCTGACACCAGCAAGGGGAATGTACTGTATCTGTGGGCTGATGTGGATACTGTACAGGTGACTGCAGTCATGTTGTGATACCCTCAAGATGTTCAACACATCTTGTGGTGGATTGATGTTACACCTACACAAGATGTGCACAGGCCTGTAGGAAGTCTAGTGTTCCACATCTACAATATAACCATTATACAAAAGCCATAGTTGGACCATGTGTAGCCATTGTACGACAGGGTGTACACACAAGCACATCACGTCTACTGTGTGTGTTGCTCCATGTCTCTGGCCATCCTCCATGGCCATGTGTGTACATGTGTTGGCCAAATTATTGTTATGGGCATCTATTTCACATGTCTGTGTTGTCCCATATGGCATACACCCATAGATGTCATATGCTCCACTAATGACAGGGTTATGCAGACAAAGGGTGGTATGTGGGATATGTTTTCAGATTAGGTAGGCAGTGTTGCAGCCAGGCCACTAGATGTCATGGACATGTCAAGATAGCTCATCACATTGTGTGACATTCATAGCAGGGCTATGATCCACGCCAGTGAATCCTGTGGGCTGGCAATACTCCAGCCCACTGTGTAGTACTGTTTGTATTCCCCACATGTGTAGTTCTGATCTGTAGTACATGTCCCTACAGTGAACAGCACCTCCACCATTGTATGCACAGCTGTCCACACATCTGGCAATGACAGTTTGTGAAGATTCATGTCATTGAGATGATTCACATAATTTGCAAGTGTTGCATATGGGTAGGCATTGTGATGCATTGCAGGTCTTACCTGTATATTGTGACAGGACCATACATTATGTGTACATGTTGTAAATGGTCACATGGCAGATAGATCTGTGCATTACGATTCCTGATAAATAATAACAGTCTCACCTGCAACGGGCTGCTGTCACCGCGGAATGTCAGAGGTACCTAAATAGGAGTAGCACAGCAGTATGAGCATTATCCTTGCCTGTATGATGGCTACAGGGTGCAATGTGCATGTTAACACATACACCAGTACATTAGACTATACTATGGTGTATGCACGTGTGCATACACAGAGTAGCATACTATATATGTGGCATGTGTGTATACATGCCTTGCATATGATGTTACATTATATGTTGTACAGTTACATATGCAACTATATGGAATATAGTTGTTATAGGTGCAGTGCTGACTTACCAGGCAACTCCAGGCTCAGTGGTTGAGAGACACCCACCTCCACAATATTGGCTAAGGCTTGTGGATGTGGTTCTGCATGTGTCCCCAGGTAGGCCAGTAGCTCCACGGTATGTGTGAGTGGGAGCTGGGCTTGTGGTCCACCACCTGTTGCACCTTGTTCCCCAGCAATTGCATTTCCACACTATTCTGCCCATCTAATGAGGTCTGTACAGTGTCTGCGCACCTACTGGTATGTGCAGTTGTGGCCACCCACATCATTAATCCTCCTGCGAAGTTCCATCCACAGGCATCCTGCTGCTGTGCATCCTGTGGCACATGGCTGAACAGGATATCATGACTGTCAAGTAGGTATGGGATGAGGGCCTCATCCTCCAAGCGGGTAAAATGGGGTAGCCTTGCACGTGACATACCTGGAAGACATAATGATGGAGACAGGTCACAGTAACTCACAGAGACATACAGAGCTACAGCTGAACATACTTGTGTATCACATTTATTATGTTTAAATAGTTGTATTTGCAAACCTACATGACACTGACATGTTTGTGTCACACACATGTGACACTCAATGGTGAGTGGATATTATCACCATATATGTGTGTGTGTCACCTGATTAAATTGCTCATACTCCATGTGGATGCTGTCTTGATGTGGGCATGTCTGTTTGCCTATACTAGTGTTCCTACCTATCAACACATGGCTGGATGTGTCCACATTAATGCAGTCGACCTTGATGCTGTGTATATGTCACATATAAAGACTTACACTGCCTTAACAGGCATGACCTGTGACCCTGCAGACTTGCTCACATAAGGTTTTACATGTATGTGTTCTGCCATACACATCTACATGGCACTGTACAGCAATTCAACATCATGCCATATATCACCTGTGTTGCACATGTGATACACATGGGACACTACAGGGTTAATGATACATTTACCATGCGGTCATCACACCATGTATGAGACAGGAGTGATGTGCAGCTTTGATGGACAGGAATGCATAGTATGGCAGGACTATGTAAAGTGTATGGGACAAGGATCTGTCCAGCATGTGGAAGGTGGATGTCCATGAAGTATGTGGTTGAGATCAGGATGTGTACATGTAGCATGTCCAACATCACTGGGTTGGACATTGATTTATTCAGGGTATGCATCATGCTACATAGTGGAGGTGGGGAATGGGAAGGCTGGTGTAGGCCATCTGCACATGGCCAATACCCCTTAAAGGAAATATGTGATCTGATATGAGTCACTTGTGTGTTGTGTATGGCTGGACAATGATCTCTACATTCATGGATGGCACCCTGTCATTATTAGGGTTGCCACATATGACTACCTGACAGGTGTGGTGACGTAGCTATCACAGGAAAGACAACTGCCCAGCTGCATCCCTTACACACAAGTGTCCATTATGTTGACCGCTGCCTAGGTGGTAGTTCATGGGTGCAGGGTTATTAACATAGGAGTGACAATGCAATATGTAGCTGTCAGATTGTGGCCATATGTCACACACACCTCACCCACAAAGCCCCTTCTGTATATTTTCCACAACACTCCTGAGTTGGCTATTGCTCCTAGGTCATAGTCATTCACATACTTCAATAGGCAGATGCCTTTGGTTTGTCTGTGAGGTATGGACTACAATGAGGGGGAATACAATTCATTAACCCTGACTTACTGTAGCTGCCACTGGTGTTATGAGCATGTATTATTCAGACACCTTCTGTAGTGTTCATTCTACCAGCAGTCCCGTTGCAAAACACTCCTGTGACATAGCAATGTACATCTAGTATATCAAGTGTAGGTGGTACACAGTATGGGTGATAATGTCCTATGACCTGGCAAGGTTATGATATGCAGTGTGAAATCAACCTTACTGTAATCTACATCGGTACTGCTGACATAAATTATTTGATCAAGGTTCATGGCCTTCCAGACCAGACTCAGCAGGGTAGTAGTGCAGTACTTCCCATTATCAGTGGTGTCTCACCCTTTGTGGGTTGTGATACCTGTTGATGTGCACCATTCAGTGTGTACACAGCCTGACATGAAGCTATGTTTTACATGATATGTACGTGGAGAGCATCTTGTTTTGCCATATGTGTATGCTACAACCTGTGATGTGGACAGGTCCCATGCAGCCTGAGTGCAGCTTGTACCTGCATAGTTGTGGGTACAGGGGCCCTGTGGTGTACATGGATATATGATTGTGTACCTGTTGGGGGGCAGTGTGTTTATGTTATCCAAGACCCTATCTGGATTGCTTATTCATGCTCAGCACTTGTTCAGAACTTGTAAGCACTACGTAAGCTACTAATTACTATAGCACTCAATCTTCTTCATTACCTAGACATAAACAGGTTTTGTACATACTTTTCTCACTTGCTTAGAGTAAAATAGCTCTTGTACTCACTTTCTTCACTTATCTAGGGGAAAGTAGTTCTATATTCAGGCATGTCCAAGAGTCAACTGCCAGTGTTCTCTCCTGTCTATCTAATGAATCAGGACATCTTGAGGCAATATACACATTGTCTCATGTACACAGACAAGCCTCTCCACCTAGCACCCAATACTACAACCTGTGGGAGATACTTATCTAGCCAAACTGGAGGTAAAGCTCTCTCCAACCAAGCCTGACCCTGACACTCATGTGGAGAAGGTAAACATTTGCACCACACTACACTCATCACATAGTCTCACTGAATCTACCCCACCATTAACTGAGAAAACTACTCGTGTACCAACTCATTAGCTCAACACTTTCTGGAATTCATAAATACCAATGCCCTGGATCAACATATCCACACACCCACCAGGGGCAACAATATCCTAGACCTAGGCCTTACCAACATGAGTGACCGGTGCTCAACAAGTAAAGTCAAATCCTCGTTGGTCCGATCTGACCATGAGCTGAACACCGTTGATATCCATATCCCGCCCCCACCCCCCATTAAGGGAACCACAGTATAATATGTCTACAAAGCCAACTTCATGCTTCTTAAGACACACATGGTGAATGTCATGACATCCATGCAGATGGACAATACTGTTACAACTGCTGAATCCTACACAAATGCACTTTATAAGCACTTACACGAGTGCATGGATTGTGCTATTCCAAACAGAACCAAGATGCTATACTCCTAAATAAGGAAACCAATCTGGTGGTCCCCTGCAATAAATAAACTGTACTACAGGAGGCAGGCACTATTGCAAATGAGAGTACAATTTCAAGCGTGGATGAGATCCCTGGTCAACCTCAGTAAGAAGGTGAGATCCCTTATAAGATCCTCCAAAGCTAGCTATGAAAACAAAACTGCCACTAATTCCAACAACAACCACAAAACATTCTATAGCTATGTCACATATCTCGATGTCAACACCCAGATCTGCTCTGAGTTACAGCACAAAGGCACGAACATTACAGAACCAACTGATATTGCAAACATCCTGGCAGATAGGTTCAGTGCTACCTTTCCCCCCTCCCTCTCAAAGCTGCACACTCTAAAGCCAATATCACAGCATCCATGGGACAGGACAACATCCCAGGCTGCATTTTACATGAACTTCAGAACGTACTGGCTCCCCACCTATGCACCATGTTCAATAATAGCCTCACATCAGGCATAGTGCCCCCTGAATGGCACACAGCAAGTTATCCCACTCCACAAAGGTGGCGCCACAGTGGACTACGGGGCCTATTGCCCTATAGGCCTGACTAGAATGGTCTGCACGGCTATGGGGCACATCATGGATCTCAGTCACTGAGACATTGGGTACCTCCAAACCTTTGACTCCTGCCAGTTTGGCTTTGTTAAGAACAGACCATGCCTCCTAAACCTGGTGGACTTTTTAGAGACAATTACCAAGGCATTAGATGAGGGTAAGGAGATCCAAACAGCCTACCTAGATCTCTCAAAGGCTTTCAACACCATTCCTCATTCTGGTATTATCAACATACCCATCTGCCTGAACATTAAGCCCTACGTCATGTGATGGTTTGCAAAGTGGCTCACGGACAAAACCCACACAGTGGGAGTTGTATACCCTAGGTCCGACTGTATACCAGTTACAAGTGGCATCCCCCATGGCTCAGTCCTAGGACCCCTCATGTTCGGTATATAATTCTCTGACATACAGACAAGCACAGGAGGGCTTTGGCTGAAAAGGTTTGCAGATGACTGCAAACTAGGGGACATAATTGTTTTCCCAGCTGTTACAGACATCCTCTGGAAGGGTCACACTGAGACGGATACCTGGTGTCAATATCATGGCCTCAAGCTGAATGCCTAAAAGTGCATAGTCATCCCCTTTGGATATAACTAATTACCCATGGACTACCACATAGGTGCTAGTCCCCTACATACAGAAAAGGTAATAAGGGATCTGGGAACTCCAGTAGATAGCAATATCTCCTTTGATACCCATAATGACAAGGTGGTTAGAATATCCTTCTACATGGCCCCCCTAATCTCTAATGGGTTTGCATCCAGACCAAAGGAGGCCATTGTGTCTCTCTACTCATGACTTATTAGACCCATTAAAGGATACAACACCCCATTTGGGATAGACCTTACAAGACAACTGCAACAGCTTGGAAGACCACAACAGTACCACACCAAGAGGATTACTGACCTCAAACAGATGACCTATGAAGCCCAACCTAAGAAACTCCAGCTGTACTCGGTTGCATACCACATAGTCACAGGTGATCTCTGCTTGACATACAAGGCCCATGTCCACCCCAGTATTGCTGGATATACTCCACCTAAACAGAGGCCCCTGAGAGCCATATGCTCTAGGGATATACACCTAACCACAACGATGACTAGGATGTGCTGGATGGATAGATTCCTGACCCGGACACTCCCCATGCTTTGGAACATGATTCCAATGTACATCAGGCAGGGCCCCTCACTAGCACTATTCAAGGGAAACCTTGACGTGTGGATGGGAGACAGACATGTACCCCGGGGATCACTGCAGTGGCTCTGCTGGACAGAGGCACAGGGAACTAATGGCTCTGCCATTCAGAGGCACAGGGAACTAACTTATGGGGGTGGCAAAAGTCAGCACACTCTAGCTAGGCTTATAAATACCCTTGGTAAGACAGCCTAGTATTTACCTTTGCACTTATTACATGTCTTATGTCCATGGATAGTTAACTAGTTCTTCCATTTTACTTTGCTATCATACTGATAAACTGTCGGGTGACTAAAAGCCATATGTATCCTGTTATTGTGTATTGTAAAAGCCAAAAGACATAACTAATGTTTGCCTAACATAACAGTAATGCTATGTAACTTGTAATACATATCTGCCTACAATACTGTACATTACACAGTTATTGGCACAATATCCCACAATGCAAATCATAATTGCACAGTGGGCCAAACTTCGACATGTTATTCTCAGTAATACACCCATACATATGGCTACTGTTACAATATATCAACATATACTATCCCCCGTTATAGCACATACTTGTTGGACCAGCCCTGCCACTGACACCGGTTGGTGAGGAATATTTGTGTTCAAAGCCCATATATAGCATCCCTTGTGGTGTATGCAGTGTTTGCCTTGTGACCTACAGCAGTACACACAAATACTACAAGCATTACTATGCTTAACAATACATCACTACAAGATAACTGTTTCCACTATATGCATTGCGTGCACTTCAAATACTATAGAAAAAGGTACTAAATACACAGACATACTGACTGTTCTACATACCTTATTAGTAACCCGAGTTGTCGTTAACTGTTGATTCAATCCTTTTCAGTTTGTGGTTCAATCTTCTTTGTAATGTTCTGCTGGTGTATATGGATGGTTTGAATGTGTGATAAGCTATCCTTTTCTAGTTAAATATCGGTAACATGTGGTATCCTGACCACCAACTGGTGTTCCAAAGTAATTAATTAAATGCACATCAGCTGTGTAGCTATTCCATTAGCTGATACCATGCAACAGTGGTGTATAACTGAGTACTCCTTTTGGGCGTTGTCCGTTTGCCTTACATTCAAGGAAGACGGCCTGGATGTGTTGTTTGTGATGTATTTCAACAGCTATATGGAGACAGACAGAGATATATTAGCTTCATGACTCCCATGGATTGTGTGTAATGGCTAGACGATTTTATTCTACTTGTGAGTACAGCTGTTATATTTCAGAACATTGCTACTTATGCAGGGTTTGTTTGTACCTGATACTTCTGCAGATGTTTAAGTCTGACAAGGATGTTTGGGAAGCTCAAGGCTTTATGGCTATGCATGTACTGTTATGTGGTTTACAGTGTGCTCACCAGACATCCTTGATTTGGTGTACAAGTGTTGCATACTGTGCTGTTACTCAGTAATTGGTAACACATCCCGGTGTACACATAACCCTCTGAAACAGGATTAGTGCAAGCAAACCCTGTAACATCAGCAGCTGTTCCATTGTATAACAGCAACTATTTCACATAGGGCCATGTTATTGTGTCTCTGACAAGTTATGTTAAGGCTTCTGCAGATGTCGTACAGTGAGTGAATCATTTGCGATGTTATTACAGTTTGTATTGTAATTTGTTTGGGTATGTGGGTGATGTTGGTGGGTGGGCATAGCAGATGCAGGTGTGTAGGAACTGCTTTTATACATAATCGATATGTGCATGAGGGTTCCTTCCCTATTTAAACACCTGTCCTTTAGTGGACTGATACTATGGTAATTGCAGGCTGATTCATTAAGGCAATGTTATGTGGTTCCTGTATAGCATGCAGGTGATGTTAGTCCTTGAATCCTTTTGGAAATACATCAGAATGTAATAAAGTGTTGCTACATGAAAGCTGTGCATTTCTGTCATAGCTATTTGCAGTCATTGTAGTTGTGTTAGAGACTGTCCCTCTTTGGCTAGGGTTTCATACGGACATTTTCGGGACACACATCAGAATTTACAGACCGACACAAACCCACGGCCAGTACAAAGGATAGAACTTTGCTTTCTTGCCTAAATATAAGCTTATTCTTGTAGCAGTTTAGTTGTTTATCCTGTTTCTTGTAACATGTAGGTATTTTAGATACAGGAAGAACTATTGTATGCAACTATTACATTACATATGGGAAATAATTATGTCCTACAATCCCAGAACATTTGCCACGTTTAATATAGTTGGTCAGGACACAACCGCCCAAAGAGGGACTGTCCCTCGCAAAGTGGGATAGGTGGTAACACTATCATTGGCTCATGTCCATAGCACATATTTGTAATAGTGTATAGGCATATACTCTCCATATCCTATGTTCATAAAGGTTGGTTGTGGCAGAATGTGTGATTGCTATGGTCCATGTTATACACATATATGAACACTTCAACCACTGTATATGGGATGCCTATGGAATCCCAAAACCACACAGTTCCGACGCACAGTACCGGGCCCAGACTCCCATACTCCACATTCCCAACAGTGACAGTAACTCGAGAAAGTAACAAGAACATGAAACACACACACACACACACACACACACACACACACACACACACACACACACACACACACACACACACACACACTGCTACCCACCACATCCAAACAAACCATTCAACACCTCGTATGAGCAGGTGGGAAAGCCCCCCTACACTCCCCATGTAGGTGTCTGCACCCCCCACATCCCCTACTTTAATATTTTACCTCCTAGATCGCGCAAACAGATGCACAAAGCTAACCCACACCCACATAGAGTACTGCAAGGCTCCACCAGATATGTCCAAGCAACGGAACCGTGATTTCAGCATCCCAAACATGCACTCTATGATGATTCTGGTTTATGAGTGTGCCTCATTATGGCATTCTTGTGTGGCTGTGTGTGCATTTCTGATGGGAGTCATCATCCATGGTTCCAGTGCATAGCCAGCATCCCCCACTATGTGGCCATATGGCATGTCCCCCCTGGCAAATACCTGATACAGCTGTGAGGCATGCCAGATGTGGGAGTCGTGATAGCTTCCAGGGCTGACAGCACACACATCCATGATAATGCCCTGGGCATTGCACATGACCTGGCAGTTGAAGGAGGGTTATCCCTTGCTGTTTATGCTCACTAGGTGGTGACTTGATGTGTATGTGCGTGCAGTCTATTGCACCCTGTACCTCCGGGTAGTCTGCCACATGGTGGAAGAGACGCATATTGCTGGACAACTCCTCCTGCGTTCGAGGGAAGTATATGTGCTCATTGGCATGTGGTAACATGGCATACAGGAACTGGTGGAGTACCCTGGATGCTGATGCCTGTGAGATCCCCATGATATCCCCAGTTGGCCTTTGGAAGGTACCTGTGGCTAGTATTCTCAAGCTTACACATACCTTCATGTCCACTGGGATGGGTTCCCCTCTGTTACTTTTAGCTGTGAGGCATGACTGGCACAGCTCAACAAGTTGCTGCATGATGTCCCTGTCCACCCTGTAATGCTCTACTATCTCCAGATCATGTAGCCCCTGGTAGGTTACCCTGGGTCTGAACACTCTTCTCCTCCTCCGGTGCCTGAGATGGTTGTTAGCATCGTCCTCCACACCACCGTTAGTCTCCACATGCTGATGAATCAAAGCTATGGTGGCCCCTAACATGTACATATTAAAAGTTCCCCGTCTGTATACAACAATGGTGCAGAGTGTCTGTGTGTTGGGCTTTCACACCTTATACTATTGTGCAATGGATGATGCTGGTGTAATTGGGTGTGTTTGTGCAATTCCAGCTGTGGGGTATCTTAATTATTGGTTTTACAGCCGGTACTGCTATTGTGGGGCCTTTGATCTTGACTTATACTTGGCTGCCATGATTCATCTATTGCCCTTTACTTCAGTTTTCAACCCGATTCCCCTCCCATTGTCAGGCATGCATCCAGCTGCCGGCTTTCTTGTTTTGTACTTTCACAACGATTGTGTTGGGAAATGTGTTATGTAGCTGATCTACTGCAAGTTTGCTTTGTTCTGCTGTGACAGTTCTCTTTTCTTTGCTGTACGGCACCTCCCATTTCCTGTTCTGCAGGTAGCTGCTAGCAGCCTTGTTAGCTATTGTCTATGGCCCACTGTGAATTCCTTTGTGTTAATTACTCATTTGTACTCCAATTACCATGCTGCAGCATTTCCTTATTGTCTTCCCGTATCCTTCCTGTTTCAGCTGTGGTGCATGCCGCGCACAGCCATTTACCAGGTTTCGAGCATGTTTTCATCCACGTTCACATGAACTTTCGGTTACCTTGTGTGCTCTCAGCTAAGCAAAGCTATGGCTACTTCCACACCCCTATCCTGTGGCTTTGCTTAGCAACAGGCACCCTGGATTAGCAATGATCCAATGTGCTTACAGCTACGGTGGCGCACCCCTCTCTTGATGTCATGTTTACCTCCAGGCCACTCCTCAGTGTTGTACCACTATGCCGTGTGGTACATCCTTACGCCAGAAGGGCGTTTGAGATTCAGTATTACTTGACTCATTTGCATGGCATTGACTACTAATTCCTAGTTACTGCACAGAACACTGTCACAGACCCTTAGGAACCCTTGTACCATGGTTGTGGTGTAGCATGCGTGCCATTCACTATTATGGGGATATCATGAATTGTGTTACATTGCAGTTTTATGACATCTAAATATATTTTCCTTGTGATCCCATTTGCGCACAGATGCACTGCGGTTTTACTTTGCGTTAGTGTGGCCATGACATTAAATGTTATTTTTCATGTGTTGTGCATGTTTTTTTATCCATTGGCTATATATTTAGCCATTGGCATATATTAACATTATAATACGCAGGTTTGGTCCGCTTTCATGGCTCTGATTTTATGTTTGACAAAATGTAAACCGTTTTTTTTTTTTTTTCTTCATGCTACGCCTGCACCACTTCATGAATCACTATATACCTTCATTTGCATGCTACACTGCTGCGCATGGGGTAATTAGCATACATGCACCGGGATCTGTGCAGCTCTGGTAGTGCACATGGAAACAGCTCGTACCTAAATCGCTCAGCAGCCATATTTGGCATTAGATCACCGACGCTACTCCAGCGCCTGGCACAAGCTTCATGAATCCCGGGGATACTTTGTTATTACCACTCTAACGTTTCGTATCAGAAAAGGTGTAGAATGTTTATGATACTTTGTTACATATTGCTGCCATTTTTTTGCTAGTTATTCAAAAGCTTTTGATCTTTTGATCCTATCAGCCATGATAATACAGTTTCAGAACAGTGATTCAGGTGCTTTACTGACATACTTTAGTAACAATTTAACAAAACTCTCTTTACCAAGCTTAGAGATTCTTATTCTTCTTGTTCTGTTGCTAGAATTAAGGCCATTCAAGGGTCCATATTTATCCCTTTATTTTTATTATAGCTAATTCCAAATTCAGTCAAGATCTCAGTTAAAAATAATAAAGTGTGTTGGCAACTTGGTACTGTTATGTTCTAGTACAGATTCTTGCACTGTTCTATGAATATGTTAAGCAGATTCTGTAACATTACAGGAATGGTCCAGTGGCCACTGTCTCAGCTTAAATATGTCAAAAGCAAAAGGGATGTATTTTTCATTGACCTTCCTGTAATTAGTGTTGATAAAGATGTCTTTTTGTTTCGTTATGTAGGGGGTTTTCCTCAATAGTCATTTAAGGTGTGATTCTCACTTAGAAATTCTGAGTAGAAAGATTTTTCTCAGGCTGGCACAGTTATGTAAATGTTATTGATGCAATGAGATTAGAGTCCTTTTTGGAAAATCTTTATTGTAATCTTGTTGCCGTTACCTGTTTTTTAAGTATAACCCAGGTTATGTTTTCTAAATGTGATAACAGAATAAATCCACAGTGTAAATCACCAAGTATAGCAAGAAACATTGTTGAAGCCACTGTAAAACTTAATTAATTTATTAAATCACAAAATATAAGCACTTTCATTCATACACTGCCAGACGTCATCAGATAGAACAGCCCATTAATTACCCCCTTTTTATACTTTCCCATTAATTAAAATGAATCATTCATCAATCAATAAGTCAAGTATCGTTAATTATAGTGCTGTTTAAAAACTTAATTTCATAAAAAAATCTTTAACTTAAAAAATACCTTTATCCAAGAGCACTTAACCCATTTATTTTTGCTCTCACAAAAAACTATGCAGTTGCCAAATAAATAACACAAATTATATAAAACTTTTATATTATTTATCAACACTAATTACAGGAAGGTCAATGAAAAATACATCTCTTTTACTCTGGACATATTTAAGCTGAGACAGTGGCCACTGCACCAGTCCTGTAATGTTACAGAATCTGCTTGACATATTCATAGAACAGTACACGATTCTGTACTAGAACATAACAGTGCCAAGTTGTCAGCACGCTTTATTATTTTTAACTGATATCCTGCAGAAAGGCCTCACTGAGACCAACGACTGGTGTCAGAACGATGGCCTTAAGCTCAATGCCAAAAAATGTGTTGTCATCCCCTTTGGGAAGAACCCAGTTCCCATGAATTACCACATCGATCATAGTCCACTGAACACAGAAGGCATTATAAGAGATCTGGGAACATAGGTTGACAGCAACCTCTCTTTTGACCACCACATTGCCACTGTGGTCAGAAGGTCCTTCTATGTGGCACATCTCATTACTAAGGATTTTGCATCCAGGAAGAAAGAGGTCATTGTCTTCCTCTACTCTTTCCTCATTACACCAATCATCGAGTACAATGCCCCTTTTGGCATGTACCTCACTATTCACCTACAACAACTAGAGAAGCTGCAAAAGTACATCACAAAGAGGATCCTAGGCCTTAATCACTTGTCCTATATGGACAGACTCAAAAACCTCCAACTATTCTTTGTCTCATATCATACTTAGTGGCGATCTCTGCTTGACTTACAAAGCCATGTCTGACCCAGCTCTGTAAGAAATGCTACATCTAAAGAAATCCCAATCCCTCCACACTACATGCTCCAGAGACCTCAACCTCATTACCACAATCAACAGAACTTGCTGGAGGGACAGGTTCATAACCCAGAGACTGCCCATGCTATGGAATAGACTTCCCATACATGTCAAACAGAGCACCCCACTGGCCCTCTTCAACAGAGATCTTGATGAGTGGATGAGAAATAGAAAATTCACCCCGGGATCACTCCAGGGGTCTATATTATAACAACAAAGTCTTACAACTTCGAATGTTATAATATCGAACCCAGTAGAGTGAACGCTGGAAATAGCGAAGCTGCAGAACACCAAATACTTTCCTAGGGAAAGTATTCGGTGGGCCATTTCTGCAGCTTTGCTATTTCCTCAACTGTGGATCGAAGGTTACGGACCGGGTTAAGGTAAGTGTGCGAATGAAGGTGAGTGTGTGTGACTGGGCACAGATTAGGTGAGTTAGGGTTAGGGCGTGGGTCAGGTAAGTGTGTAATTGTGTGGACATGAGGGTTAGGGTGGCCTAGGTGACTTAGGGTTAGGGAGCGGGTAAGGTGAGTGTGTGATAGTGACGGACCTTAGGGTTAGGGTTGAGTTAAGGTAAGTGGATAGCTAGTGGTGTATGTATGGTTTAGTGTAGGGTTTTGTGAAGTGTGTGTGTGTGTGTGTTTGTGGATTATTTATTTTGGTATGCTTGTGTTGTGTGTATGTTTGTCGGTTTGTATATCTGTTCGGTTTTATGGTGTTTCGCTCTACTGGGTTCGATATTATAACATTTGAAGTTGTAAGACTTCGATGTTATAATATAGACCCCACTCCAGTGGCTCTACTCGACAGAGGCACTGAGAACTAAGGTTGGTTGGCATGATGCCACGGTAATCCTATGGGCTAGGGTTGTAAAGGCTCCAAGGCCATTAGCCTAGTACACCACTAAGAACCTATGAACATTAATAGACTACTGGTTGATATTTTGTCAGTAATTCCTGGATGTTGTGTGGCATTTAACCTAATTTGTCATAATTTCTTTATTTCTAAAAAGGATTCCCAATCCCCCCCAAATAATTTGTGGAATTTTTTCAAATACAAAAGCAAGAACTTTTTTAAACTGCCTGCACTCGGTGCTATGTTTGTATAGTGTATTCCTCATATCTTTCTTTCCTAGGGCATAGGTATATTCATAGATTCACTGTCTCAAAACCCTCTTGGTCTTACCCACACAGAATGCACTACAGATCATACATTGTGCTAAATAAATCACACATGCAGTGTTGCAAATCTAAAACAACCATTTCCACTTAAAACCCTAAGGTACAATGCTACAGTGATATAAGAAACCAACATTGTACACGGACATCACATTTTGACATCTTTGCTCTACTACTATTAGGTCTGTTATTGTTATTTTTCACAATTTTTTTTCAAGCCCCCCCCCCCCTTTTATACAAACTTTGGTTCTACTCCAAACTTATCAATCAACCCAAAACTACCAAATGTATTGGTTCAATTCTTACTGATGATACTTTGCAATTGTTTACTGCCACTACCTTAAGTCATAGCCATGGCCAAATTGAAATCTGTGTCACTTTCCTTTTTCTTATCATAGACCCTCCCTCTCTCATGATTGGTTTAAAACATCCCTGTCTTTCTTCCTGTATTTGTTTTATCACTTCGTCAATAGGACCTACAGGATATGCTCTTTCAATAAATATACCCATCACTTTTTCAGTTTCAAATGAAAACTCTACATCATCAGAGACCATCCTGGAAAAACAGACAAACTTTCCCTTTACTAGGTTACATTTTTTCACAAGGGATGGGTGCTAATAAAATGTAAATAACCATTCCACTAAGTTTCTTTTCAAAAATGTTTGATGAAAACGACACTTTGACAACATCTATAGTCAAAGTAAAATAAAAAAATTGATCTTGTTGAAGTGAAAATCAATTGTAAATTTTATTTCCACCGTATTGTTAATGTAAGTAAAAAATTGATTTGATATCTCAAGTGAACCTTTCCAAATCATCAATAATTCACCCAAGTATCAAAAATAGGACTCAATGTGCTCATAAAATTCACTATTAAATACATATTTAACCTCCGAGAACCATAAAAAAAATATTATCAAAAACTGGTGCAGCCGCTGCACTCATTGCTACATCCCTTGTTTGTTTGTAATACTCCCCTTTAAAGTACACAAAATTATTGTGCAATACAATTTACATTAAGTTTGCCTAGAATTCTATTTTGATTTGGTCCATTTTGGTTCCTCTGTATAAAGCTTCCCTGAACCAATCTAACCCCTCCTCACAGGATATGACTAAAAATAAATCTTTGAAATCAGTAGTCAATAAAATCTAATCTACATCATATTTCACCCTGGCAAACTCATTCAAATAATGCCATGAATCCCATAGTACATGTTTCTTGTCTTCAAAAAAGATTTCAAGCTAATGTCAACAAATGTTGCCAAGCATTCAGTTTTCGATCCCCAGATGCTACAATGGGATGTAATGGGGGTCCACTAAATGTTTGTACACCTTAGGGATACCAAATATTGAGGAGAGAAGTATTTTTTTTTACTTCTAGGTACCCACATCACCTTATCAGAAATCTCATTATTAATTAAACCATCAATTAAGACCCTATCAGTTTTGTTATAGGAAATATTAATTTATTATGTGAACTTTAATTTGAAATACATATCATTATTTAAATACTTGTACATCCTAGCAACATAATCAGTATAATTTTTCAAAACCACCCCACCCCTTTTATCAGGTTTTATAATTCTGAGATTTTTGTTGTTCACCAGATTTTCCAACTCTTTTCTTTCTTTAAAGGTCAAATTGTAAAATGGATCATAATGAGCCTATTACCAAATGCTCTAATTTCCATTTCACACATTTTATTTTTTCAAACACCATTAGAGATGGAGCCATTGGTGGTTGAATGTACTGACCCCCTTAATGTCTGTGTTCTCCACACTCATCTCATTGTTAAAATATAACTGTAAATTTAGTTTTCTAATAACTCATTTTAATTCTAATAAAACATCTACAACATTAAAAGTTGTATTAGAGATAAATGTCAGATACTTTCTAATAATGTTATGTTGTTTTTAAGTAATAACATCACTGTAATTAAAAATCTTAAAACCATTTTCCTTGAAAATGACTTTGTCCTTAGTAATCCTATCTAATTCTTTCTGTCAGATACATTTCTACCTTTCCTTTCCTTTTTACTTTCCATTTCCCCTTTGTTGGAGGATGAACATCCCTCTTTGTTCATACCTAGTTCCCCTCTTATCCCCCCTCACCTCCTGCAACCAAGGGGACTTCCTCAGTAAAAGGGAGTATTCATATAATGTTACACGGTGTGGTACTTAAAAAAAACTTCATGAATCAATTGTCATTACCATCATCATCCTGGTTCCTCCCCCATAATTCACTTTAGTTATCACAAAAAACACAATCTCCATTGTTTTTATCACTGTAATTTTTACTATTATTGTTTTTGTTCTTATGGTGGTCTAGGGAAGAGTTCTTAACAATTAAGAATTCTTTCAACTTACAAGATCCCCAAAAACCTGATACTTCCCATTACCTCTAGGAACAGGGTAGGTTTTTTTTAGTTTTATAAGCCTCTTTATCATGAAGGAGTTGTTTCTCCTCTCTCTTAACCACATTGCCACATTGTCACATTAGAAATTGATCCTCTTACGCACTTGCTCCTGTTGGGAAGAATACACCTCAAAAAAAAATCATCCACAATTTCTTTCTGAATGATAGCAATTTCCCCTTTCAAATCATTTAATTGTCTATTGTGGTCCTTAATCAACAATTTCATTTATTAAAAACAAGTCTTATCAAACAATTCTAATAGCTCTAAATGTAAAATTAAAGCAGTCTGTAACCCTTAAAGTATGTCCATATCCTAATACCCTTCAGCACCTGTCCTGTAGCAACTGACTCCTTAAAAAACATATTGTGCAACTATAGACTCCTGAACTGTTAAAGTAATTTTTCAAATAATTTGATTTTATCAAAAGGACAGAGACTTTCCTCTTGGGTATCTATGTCTACAGTGTTAGGATGTTTCCACATAGGTGAGTCCTGGAAGCATGTATTAAAATCCACATGTCCATTATTGCCACTCATTTCATTATTCACTTTGTGTGAACTGCGCAAAAATCATTACTGTGCACCAAGTTGGTCTGCTTGATGAAAGAATTCCCAACAGCTTTCTGCTCACCATTGACTGCTGCAACATAACAGTTGCATGCTCATTTTTTGTTTCCACCAGCCTGAGTAACTCCAAAGTGTTCCCTTCCACAACCAACACTAATGGAATTGGTGCCCTTACTGGATTTTCCCTCCAAAAAAGTCTCAGGGTACACAGCAAGCATTTATGAAGAGTTAGAAGAGATTTGCCTGATTTTACTACATTTCAAAACTTATGTTAATAATTCCACTAGCAGTGATAAGTCACTTTTTGATTGACCACTCACTTCTGGTACAGCAACAGTGCCCGTTTCAGTGTTAGTGTCATCATCATCCAATTTGTTCATGATCAATTCTGTGGTAATTTCAAAATGTTCTTATGACATGGCTCAAATCAGGAAAAAAAATGGTAACCAAGAATAAACCAACAGCATTAACCACCAACTAGTAAAGCAAGAAACACTATCAAGCCACTGTAAAACTTAATTCATTGATCACAAAATATAAGCATTTTTCTCCATGTACTAGTGGTATTCAACAGATATAACAGCCTGTTAATTGCCCCCACACACTTTTTATGCTTTTCCATTAATTAAAAGCAATCATTTATCAATCAATTATAAGCCAAGTATCTTTACATGTTAATACATTCTTCCAAGGATGAATTCAAAATTTAAAAAGACCTAAACACATACCCCCAGATTCTCAAAAGCTTGCACAACATGCATGATTAGTGTTAGATGAAATTTTGCCAATATGGCGGGTGAGTGATCTACGTACGTGCACATCTGAAGTGCACGAGCGCTGTGGCACTGGTGCTGCACATCCCCAGCCCCCGTATGCAAATCACACTATTTGCAGGTGAAAACCATGCAAATGAGGTAAATTTGTCATCCAGGAAGCAGGAATCAGGGCTTGCAGGACTAGCGTAATATGCAGAAATGTACTTGGTTAGTAACCAAGCACGGTACTGCAAACTGCAAAACAGAGCTATGACAGCTCCAAATAAAGGCTGCATAGCATTGAGGAAGCATGGGAATGGCCAAGTAGAAGGCCATTGGCATTGCAAACAATGCCAAATGTACAAAATACAACTTTTATGATATGCCCGCCGATCACGTCTGTTGAAGCATAGGGCAGCCGCTCGCAAATGTGATCAGGGGAAAATAATAAAATAAAACTAAAATAAGCATTCTAACTAAAAGCAGTATTCTGCCATGCAAGTCAATGGCAGGCAGAAGACAACCTGGCCAGTGAGTAATGGTTGTTAAGGGGGGAGGCTCAGTGTGGGACATGTAACTATGCATTAGCAGGCAATCCTATGCAAATGAGGTGAAGGATAGTGAATCCCAGTTTTCCCCAGGGTGTGAGGCAGGTCCCAAAAGTGTATAAATAGCTGGGTGCAAGACTAGGATATAGGTGACATCATGGGGAGGGTGTCATGCATACTGTAAGTGGATTGGAGCCCTGTGGTTCGGGATTGCTCCTAGCTTAGCACAGCTAAGCTAGGGGTGTGTCTAAACTTGCCTAGCACCCTTTACAAAGTGTAAGTGGGTGTGTGCACCATGCACTGGATTGTACAGGAAGAAAAAAGAAGTTAAACAAGGAAATAGCAGCTCTGTGCACATTTGAACAGGGAGGCAATGGGAAGTGAAAACAGCAGTAGGAAGGTAATCAAGGAGAACTAGCTGAGCTGACAGGTGAAATATATCAGAATCATCTAATTACACAGCAGCAGACCAGCCCAGCCCAGCCCAGAATACTACTATAAACTAAGCAAACACCTTCCCCTCTAGTTTTTCCACACTCTACACCACCGGTGCATACAAGTGGGGAAATTTTAACAAACAAACCTACAAAATGAGAAGGGCTGCAGCAGGCAGCATAGACCAACATGTGCAAGAGGCTGAGGGTGGTGAGGATGTGAATGCTGCCAAACAACCCACAATGAGGAGACAGAGAAGAGTGTGCAGATCCAGGGTAATCTACCAGGGGCTACATGAGCTGGAGATAGGGGAGCGCTATAGGGTGGACACAGACCTCCTACAGCAAATTGTTGAGCTGCACCGGCCACACCTGACACACCAAACTGACAGAGGGGAACCCATCCCAGTGAATATAAAGGTATGTGTAGGCCTAGGTATACTAGCCACAGGTACCTCCCAAAGCACACCTGGGGATATCATCTCACAGGCATCAGCATCCAGAGTATTCCACCAGTTCCTGGATGCCATGTCAGCACATGCCAGTGAGCACATATATTTCCTCAACATACATGAGGTGTTGACCAGCAATATGCGTCTCTTCCACCAACTCCATCAACTGCCAGGTCGTATGTGATGCCCAGGGCATTATAATGAATGCATGTGCTGGCTGCCCTGGAAGTTATGACGATTCACACATATGACATCTGGCACAGCTATACCACAGATTTGCCAATGTGGACATCCCCTACAGTCACCTAGTGGGGGATGCTGGGTACCCATTGGAGCCGTGGCTGATGACACCCATCAGAAATACACAACACCTGAACAACAATGCCATAATGAGGCACACGCACAGGCCAGACATATAATAGAGCATGTGTTTGAGATGCTCAGGTCACAGTTCCGGTGTCTGGACACATTCGGTGGAGCCTTGCAGTATTCACCAGCTACATGTACCCAAATTGTTATGGTATGTGCTATGCTACACAATATGATCCTGCGGAAACAGCTGCAGCAGGAACAGCATGGGGCAGGGCCACACAGTCCCCCACCAATGCCAAGGCCTGTATAGGCACAGAGTGACTCAGAGGAGGAACCACCTGAGTCTGCCCCAGTAGGCAGAAGGAGGTGTGCCCACTATGCCCTGGCCTTGGCAAAGAGGCAAGGCATAGCATATGCACTGACACAGTAGGGACCCAGGGAATGACACCTCTCTCTAACTCACACAGACAGTAAAAGGGATGTGAAACATGACACTACCTGTGCTCAACCATGTATAGGGAGTGTACTATGTGCATCCGACATAGGCAGCCCTCCAGCACCATCCTCAAGTCTGGCACACCCTCAAGGTAAGTCAATCAACCTACCAATTGCCAAATGGAGTAGAATGTGTTGTTACCTGTAGCTATGGTATGGATGTCAGCATGCAAGGGAATTGGGTAGCCGAATGTTAAGGCTGCAGACACTAGACACCCATAGTGGCACCATGACATCTGTAACACATACTGGAGTCACCATAGTAGCCAGTACTACATAGGGTGACAAAACCCACTGCAGGAAATGGGCTGAGTGACATGTCTGTCCATAAGAGCCACACATGCCAGTCAGGAAGGTTCAAATACCCAACAACAGCCTCAGCCAGCAGGACAGGTGTAGACAAACATAAACAAATGCTGTACTATGGCCTCTGAATGAGCCCTATGGGTAACCCCTCCCCCAGGCCTGCAAAGACAGACTACACAGGCCAGGCAGTTGGATGTAAGTTGTGAAGGCTAGGAAGTCAGAAACTAATATGTAGGTAATTAAAGTTAAGATCTGCAGTACACTGGTATGCCTCTAGCTAGCACGATAAGTAAGACTACAGACTGAAATGGAGTACCTGACATACCAGTACAGTCCTAGCAAATGTATACAAGTGTCAGGTGTGCCCCCCCATCCAACATACACTTACAGTAACAGTCAGGTGTGCCCCCCCCACTCCTGTGTAGAACAGTAGAAACAGTCAGGTGCTCCCCCCTGCTATGCAGAAATGTAGCAACAGTCAATGCCAAATTACCGATGGATAGCCTGCCGACACAGAATGCTACCTGTTGGTGTACAACACAATGTCAGCAATGCAGTACAAACTATCTGGACTTGATCCACACATGCAATACAGATGGCCATACTGGGCATGCTCACACACTTAGAGGAATGAAGGCAATGTCAGTCAACAACATACTGAAAGGGCATACTGGACATGCTCACACACTTGAAGGCTATGTCTGCAAACACCAGTGGACCAGACATATCTGGCAGTCGCAGTTCTTAGTGCAGACACATGTCAGTATGCACCACTCCTCCCTTGCACACACAGTGGATAGAAATACAGACATATATGTAAGGACAACACACTATAATTAGCCAAAGGTAGGTGGACATAGATGTGTGGAAGAGGGTGACCATGGCAAGGAGCCATCCGGGCCTGTCCCACCCAGCACACCACCAAAGGGCCCCAAACACATGAGCTGCAGATGTCACCCACTGCAGATACTAGCCAACAGTATTTGTCAGCATGACAGACTATGTGGTGCACGTGCCAGCTGTGCAACATGACTGTACAAGGAAGTAGTCATCTAATAGCTGTATACACATTCCTGTGACATATGACCCTGTGTGTGCCCGCATGTGGCATGTTAACCCCTACATGAATGGGTTACGGCCCATGCACACACTGTCCTCCCCATACCAGTATTATGACAAGCCTGCTGAGGTCATCCAATGTGAAATACACCTTTGGGAAAGTTGTAGTTCAGTAATCTCCATGGTGCACCCCATAACTGCGTACTGCTGCAGTGATAAACTTGTTAGGTAGGTGTTCTGACCCCCAGACTTGCAAACTGTGCTTGTGTGTGAATGTGTGTGTGTGTGTGTGTGTGTGTGTGTGTGTGTGTGTGTGTGTGTGTGTGTGTGTGTGTGTGTGTGTGTGTGTGTCTGACTGAGTAGAGAGCAATGCTTTTTAGGCTACTCACACTCCGTACAAATCATATACTCAACTTTGGCAAGGCTGCTGATGTCACTCACCTAGAAATACACCTATGGGAAGACCATAGCCCAGTCATCTCTGTAGCATGTCCTGTAACTGTGTACTGCTGTAGTGTGATGAAGTAGATAGGTGGGTGTTCCAACCCCAGACTTGCCAACTGAATTTGTGTGTGTGTGTCTTACTGAGTAGAGATCAATTCTTTTTAGGCTACTCACACTCCATACATATCATACACTCAACCTTGGCAAGGCTGCTGATGTCATTCACCTAGAAATACACCTCTGGGAAGATTATTGCCCAGTAATCTCTGTAACACATCCTGCAACTGCATACTACTGTTGTGTGATAAAGTAGTTAGGTAGGAGTTCTAACCCCAGACTTGCTAACTGTGAATGTGTGCATGACTGAGTAGAAAGCGATGCTTTTTAGGCTACTCACACTCCGTACAAATCATATACTCAACTTTGGCAAGGCTGCTGATGTCACCCACCTAGAAATACACCTCTGGGGAAGGTTATAGCTCAGTAATCTCTGTAACATGTCCTGTAAATGCATACTGTTGTAATGCATTTTAGAACGGTGTTAGGGTTCCATCTCCACTCATGGCAATTCTGGATGTTTCGTGTGTGTTTCAATGTCTGTGTATGGAGCAATGCATTATAGGCTACTCACTCGCAATACATTACAAATGCCCTACTTTGGCAATCCTGCTGATGTCAGTCATTGTGAAATACACTTTTGGGGAAGGGTTTCACTAGTATCCCTGTGGTGCATCCTATAACAGCTCTATGCTGTAGTGTGATATAGATCTCGGTTAGGGGTTCTATACCCAACCATGTCAGTTGTGGATGTTTTGTGTGTGTCTCATTGTCTGTGTAGGGAACAATGTTTTTTAGGCTAGTTACTTGCAGTACAGTTGACATACCCTAGTTTGGTAATCCTGCTGATGTCATTCATTGTGAAATACACCTTTGCGGGAAAAGTACTTCAGTAATGTCCATAGCATGTACTATAACTGTGTAGTGCTGTAGTGTAGTAAACTAGTCAGGTAGGGGTGCTATTCCCAGGCATGACAGGTGTGTGTGTTTGTAACTCGTATCCTGTGTGGAGGTGGGTGTGAGTGTGTGACACCCATAGGCAATGTAAAGGGAGTTTTGCTTATTTCTTTTATGGTGGCCCTACTATATATCACAATGTCAACCATACAGGGATAACAGATGTAAATTAGTTGAGAGGCTGGGGTGCAAAGCCATACCCATACATGTGACATCAAGGCCAGCCAATTACAGTTAGCAACCCCTCTGTGCCTTCACATGTGACTCACAATGGACACACCATGCCTGACAACATGCCCTGTATGGACAGATGACACTGACATCAGGGAATGCTGTTAGCATGCTATAAGTGTAGGTGCAGAGTAAACCTGCTGTCCATTGCCAGTTCCTGCCACAGGTGGGCAAGACTGGCACCTCTGATTATAATCTGTGTTCACAACATGGGCCAGACACCCCAGGTACGGTAGCACATGTCACTGTACATGCATGTGGGAGGTGTGCACATCCTAGACACCATCCATATCATGGAGTAAGGAACACATACATGGCAAGTGATGCACAGCATTGGCCACACACAATAGTCACCCAGGTGACTGGATGGGGGATGCAATACCCACCGGTGTGGGAAAATGCAGAAACTACAGGCCTGAGCCACAATGCAGACCATTGTTATGTGGCGTGATGCTAAGGTATACCCATCACCTACCCTTCTACAGCCTGCTGGCACAGTTCACCACCACACACCTGTGCAGACAAGCACCCATGCATGTCAGAACTGGCACACTGTGTGTTCATGTGTGTGTTATATGGTACGTATGTCCACATCCACACTCACTACAACCCCCCAGGGCATACTGAAGAATGCTGTCTGATGTCTGACACCTCCTCATACCCCATTGCCAATACGACCTCCATATGACCAGTGTGTTGCATGTGATAACTGCACATTGATGTGTTGTGGCAATCCCACTAGTGATGAGTTGCACTCCTGGCCCTGCCAAGTGTGTCAATGTGTTTGCGTCCCTGTGTGAGTGTGCCTGTGTTGACGCTGGCACCTGTTCATGCAGACAGGCATGTGTACGTCACCTACCATATATCTACCGTATCCCTGTTGCAGATGTCAGTCACCATCACATATATGTTCTGAGTGCTCAACAGCAGGCTCATTAAATAACTGCATCAAACTGTGATAGCACTACATAGTTGTCGGGGGGTTAATACCTTGTGCTGGTATGTGTGTGACACAAACATGTTTCAGTTTTACTCTCCCACCCCTCCCTGACATGTATTTGCATCTGTCTGCCTCCCCCACACCCTCTCTGGTGGATGTGGAGGCCCACACCTGCTTTGCTTAGGCAGCAGCATGTGTATTTTAAATGATGCTCATGATCAGCTGATGGCCTCTGCATGAATTGCAGCCCTTCCCTATCTGATTGAATGTGGAACTGCTGTGGTAACATTTCCATAGCCAAATGCATGGAAACACACTCCAATACCTCAGAACATCATGGTGGTGTTGGACCTTTTCAGTCACTGTGAGAAGTAACTAGATATGTTGTTTGGCAAACAGCTTTTCAGGTGGATTGGGGATTTACCTCTAACAACATACACTGTGGAAATAGGGCAACGAACAAGAGGGGCATGTGCCTGACCTGGCTACAGACTGTAAGTGCTGCTATACTGCATTTGGAGTAATGTTGGTTTAACAGTGTTCATCTGGATATGCCTGTCGTGCATGTCACAATACCTGCCATGTCAGTGTCATGTATATGAGGAATCCCCATCTGCAGACTGGGCAGTGTTGTGCATTTGGATTCATGTGTTAGCCACAGTGCATCTATCTGTGGAATGTCGAAGGTAGTGTGAGGATTGCAGTCTGTAGATGGTGAAGGCTGTGACAGTTACTGACTTCATATCCCTCATAGGGCATATGTTGCAACAAACCCTGTTACAACAGTAAATATATGTGGTTATCACAGCAACATGTTTATACTGGCCCTGTGTATTTGCTGTCAGCCACACCTCTGTCAACCTTTGTGCATATGTTGTGCATGAAGTGGTGCATATGTGCTGTACACCATAAATAGTGTCATCATATCTGATAACAAGCCAGCGATATATCAGATTGCTACACATGTCATGTACAGTAGGAGTTATATTTCATGACATAACCTGGACATTGTGTGGATTTTTGTACAGTACTGAGGTCTGTGTAGTGATGGTGAATGTCGGTAGTGTGTTTTGTTAATAAGTACATTAGCCTGTGTACAGACTGTGGTAGATGTCATTGCTCTAGCTCCCCTTCTATCTGATGTTACATGCTGCCCCACTGTATGGTACCATTTTGCCATACAGGTTTGAAGGGCCATACGCACATATGTCCAATACCACAGACAGCCATCAGATCAAACTGTGTAGCAGCCCAGTATATGTAGGGTCATTCTGTGAGTGGCACATATGAGGATGGTGTAGAACAGATAGTCCATATATTGTAATGATATGCTAGCTTACCAAATGTGACTGTGGCTGTGTTCACATTGGTTGTGGTTATGTACTTTCACACAGGTCTATCTTACCCTGTGCTGTGACATGGCTGTTGAGCCTGCTATATATGCAGGTACATGTGCATTCCTCCATACGAGATGTAGGCCAGTGTTGAGCCAGTCTGCCTGTAGCCTGCACAGTGCATTGTTACATGCCTAGCAGCCAAGTGTACTTAACCAGTGGGATGTCATGTGCAGATACTTGCCAGATGTACTGCTGCTGGGCCTCCCCTAAAAATCATGTATGTCAGACAGAACAGTGGGATGCTGTACAGATGTATGTCAATATCTAGTGGAAGTATGTGTCCATGGCACCTCTGTACCAGCACTTATTATGTGTCAGGCCAGACAGGAATGTGTGAATTCAAAACCTATGGTGGCAAATGTATACCAGTCGTTATGTGTTATACCCATCTACAAGGCTGTCTACATCCATATTGTCAGGCCTGGTACACATGTTGTGCACTAAGGGATTATGTGTATATCTCTAGACTGTACAGGATGTGTCCAAAGTTCCACATATATTCGCCAATATCTCTGCTGCACTCCACAGGGGCATTACATGCTATTGGCGGTACTTTACAATGTTTTCCTTAGGATGTCTGTCAGTAGCCAATGGCACACATGTTCTGAGCAGATGTCACCTTCCACACACACCATGTCTGTGATGACAATCCCAATAACAGTAGCAATAGTCTAGTAAAATACTTGCTATACATACCTGCCATCCCCTTGCACTATGACTTTGGGACTATAGGGGCTGGGGTAGGGCTACACTCCATGTCCAGGGCATATGGTGGAAATATATGTACATATACTTATCCAGATTGCCATATATATTTATTTACACATGTGTACTACTTCCGATTACCACTGTCATGACAACCACCCACTATCAGTCGCTACAGCATGTGGGCGTGGTCCCTTTACATTTCCTGTGTGATGGACATCCTTCCTGTGTGTGGGCATCAGTGTTACAGACAGCAGGTAGCAATACCTCTTACAGGAGAACCTGCACACTCAGAGCAGCCATATATTTGTAGGAGGATCAGGAACTACAGTCAGAGTGTGAGTAGAGTTGTGTTATGCTTTGTATAATACTGATGTTACAGGGTGTGTGTGTGTACATACTAGTCTACCTTGGAATGCAGTCTGCCTGCATAGCTCACTACTGTGGGCCTATCCTCTTGCTGGACAGAGGTATGCCTATCATGTGATGTCCATCCACGACACAGGTCCTGTGTCAGATATTACACTGGCAGTGTGTGTGTTGTGTGCTATCAGTACATGTCTACATCCATTTCTGTTTCTAACCTCAATTCCTTAACTAAGGGTATGTAGCAGACTATTCTGTAACACCAGAGCCTTGCTTAGTGTATGGCAACCGTGTTCCACATATGTGCCTGTATGCCAGCCTCTGTCCTCCATCTACATACCAAGCTTTGGGCATATGTCATGCTGTTGGGGGTTGTTCTGTAGTTGGGCTGTGAGTATATCACACTGCCATTGCTGCCATTAGTCCACTGCTTTTGTATCACCCACACATACAGTGGGGCTAGGGCCATATATGTGTGGGTGTCACCTACACAATACATGTGTGCCCTTATGCACTGCAGAGGCCAGTGTATGTAACAGTGGTATATGAGGCTGTATTATTGAATCTAGGTGAGGAGCACCATTAATGACCTAGGCTGTTACAAAATGTGGGGGTATCAGAGGTGAGCTGCCACAAGGTATCTGGCTGTACAGTACCATATATTTCACCTATATTGACATTACTTACATGAACTGGAGTACTGCAAGCCTACTGCCTCCTGCCATACAGACTGTTCTGTTTGTCAGTGTGGTCATGCTGGTGTCAGTTATGCCTTGTTATGTACCAGTTACAGCCCATTTGATCACAAAACGTCTTTACCTCCTATTGAGTTTGTACAGAGTGTAGATAGAGGCTGCTGAACTACACAGCTACAGTACATACCGTTGATTGTTTGGTATCCTGTGGCCCAGTCTGTCTTCACTATTGTACACTTGGCCTGGACAGCAACAGTTGTGAACCCTTCCAAACTACTGTATTGGTGTAAGCGTTTCACAGTTGCAGTACTCTATTTATATGGTTGTCAGTATCTGAACAGCTGTATGACATGGCATACAGAACTGTTATAATACACAATTAAAGAATTCCCATATCTGCAAACCTGTGTGTGGTGTCTTTCCTATGACCTTTCTATAGGTATATGTTGCAGGCAATGAGTGACATTTGTATGTGTGGCCCATACAGTGTCCAGTTGTTCAGGTGTTAACTGTAGGCATAGTGGCTGTTCCATACCGTCTACATATGTATCTTACTGTACATTTATCTGTGTGTGTATGTGTAGTCACATGTGTATATATATATATATATATATATATATATATATATATATATATATATATATATATATATATATGTATATCTGTATCTGCATATCTGTGTCTGTGTATCTGTATCCTGGGGATGTTGATGGCTTCCACATATTACATGTCCTATGAGAGGCAGACTGTACTTGGTAGTGTATTGCAGGGCACACCTGTCTGGCTGTGGAGGGATGCCTATTCATACAAGACGTATAGTGTGTGGGGCCTCCCACCCCATTAATGGTGTATGTGGACATATGTGCATTTGTTAATCTGCCATTGCTATCTACAGATATATGACCATATATATATATATATATATATATATATATATATATATATATATATATATATATATATATATATATATATATATATATATATATATCCTAATGTATATATACCTATGCCCGTATATACCTACATAGATATATATCCGCGTACACATATGTAACATGCTATGTATATGTAGACGCATATATGTGTCGATTTAGGCATATGCATGTACGTATGTGCATATATAGTGATATCTATGTATATAAAGTTACTAAAACTATATACATATATATATATATATATATATATATATATATATATATATATATATATATACATATATAGATATGTTGTATCTGTTTAGATTTTACGATAGTTACACACACAGACATCTAGGTATTGGTATACATTCTCTGTACTGTTGCATGACAGGACTGGATGATATGTGTCTCAGAACAGTGCATTTCTGTGTATTTGTCATAGCTTAGTGGTATATCACTTTGTCTAGGGTGTGCAGGGTCCTTGGCTTGAGCCTTGTAAGAGCTGTTTATTTTGTTGCTGGGCAGAACATGGCCCGTTGGATACAGAGTGATTAAGGTACTTTTAAGCAGTTGTAAGCAGGTTTGCACAGGTTTGCTCAATGGCAAGCACTGCTAACCTCTGTTTTTTTATTTTCTCACACTCAGCTTCGGAATTGCTCAACCTGTGTAGGCATAGCTTACCCCCACGCAAACTCATGCAAACCCACTTACTGCTACTTAAATGTGCTTATTGCCGCTTACCCTCACACTAATTTCTTTAAAAGAAAAGATAGGAATGTGGTGAAATAAGGGACACAAAGAGGGTAAGACAGTAAGGAAAATAGCTAGGCATGTGCAGAAAGGGTATAGGAAAGGTCCATAGCTGCCCATTACTTCTACATCAATAGTTGTGCATATACATTGGATTTGGAGGCACATTTGGACCCTCAAAATCCTGGGAGAGGGGTGAGGACAACATATATTCATTGTGATGCCAATTACACCAGATTATATGTGTCCAGTGGACATATGTGCAAAATGGACAGCTATGTATGGGGCGAGATTTTTTTGTGGTAACAGATTGCCCTTTGTTTTTTTTTTCAGGTGAGAGTGGGATGTTGGGGAGGGGTAGTACATATATTTGGGGAGGTAGGTTGGGAGGTTAACAGACAAGATAAACAAGACACATACAGGGCCGGTATATGACACATGTGGGGGGTAAACACCTTGGACAGGGAGGGGTGCTTGGAATTCGCAAGCCCATGAGCCCCCAACTGGAAACAGTGGGACTGCAGTCCTCACCCATGGGCCATCACCACTGCACCTTCATGGCCCCAAAGGTGGCTGTGCTGGGGGCTGTATAGGAAGGGCAGGCTCACCCTCTAATTGCACCACTCGGCTCTCAAGCTGGCATAGCTGGTCTTGAAACTCCAGATCGAGCTCCCTATGCACCACAGCCCAGACATGTTGATGGGTGACAGGTTCCCCTCCGTGCCTGCTCCGAAGGGGGGCAAGCCCCATCCCCTGCACCAGTTCCACCTGAAGGTGGCGCAGGGCCCACAGAGGAGGAGGCCCTAGGCTGGGCCCCAGATGTGCTGGTGCCCAGTGCCATGGCCGGCTGAGGTGGGACAGGCAGGTCCGCTGGGACCAGCCTCCCCATATGAGCTATGTTGTAGCAGGTTTATGACAGATATGGGTTAGTAACAATCAACAGCATTCAGGATTGGTTATAACAGCATGCATAGGTATTCCCATTAACCCAAAACACCAGAGTTAACACAGTTGCAGAGCAAGCAGAACACATGCATATATGGAACAACAGTGGCCATTACAAGAGCATGCAGGTTTCATTGATGGCAACAAGCCACCAACGTGGGTGTATTTTAACATGGCATAGAAACAGATGTGAATATTTATAAACCATTAGGACATATGTCCCAACAAATGTCTGTGGTGTACATATACCAGTTGAGGAGTGTCATTGGGTTATTATGCACATATGGTAGGGGTGAGAGAGAGAGTTCATTTAACAACTAATATATCCTTGTAGTTTCACAACATTCTTAGTCATTGCAGTGATATTTCCTTTAAATGTATTATTACACTACCCAATGGCCTTATATTGTACACTGGTATGTTTATAGAGTATTATATATGTGACCTGTGTCTTACATACAGGCGTGACAGGATGCAGGTGTTAATGCAAGATATGGTGAGACTTGCTGTCATACAGTTTGAGTGAGGAGCTAGAATGACAGGTTTGTTTTCATATACATTCTATGACTATGTACACATTTGACTATCAGTTATATGACATTGACGGCTGCCTACATTTCTTGGATTATCACACTGAGTTTTTAGGGGAATGGGGTACCAGGCTGGTCATATGGGCCATTTAGCTGGACATGCTTGACAGATTGGAACAGTTGTGGAGTATGAATATGCATACAATCTTCAATGTGAACATTCTAGCACATTCTGTACAGTTGTTGGGTGTAATTATGCATACAGCTTTCTATCTGAACATTTTTACAAAATCTATACAGTTGTGGGGTATGGTTATGCATTTAACTTAGTAGCACTTCCAGGATTTAAACCTCTGCTGTGTGTGACAAAAATTATAGCTAACATCACAGTACATTGTGCTATCAGGGAATTGATGCAATGCTTTCTACTGTTTTCTATCTAGGTCTCCCTCACTTGTACAATATGACTGACCTCTTGGCACTTCCAACATTGTTATGCAGGACTTCATAGACATTTTATCTGCATACCACAGTGTAGGTGACACTGCTTAAACTACAACAGTACTATTTATAGTATGCAACATTTCCCCAACATATGACAGAAGAGTGACCAGAAGCATTGCAGGGGTTATACCTTTATTCACAGACTATTACACATTTAATTGTACTGGTACAACACTTTCTGAGGCTATTATATTTATTTGTTATGACAGTACATGCAGACTAATTACTAACCTGCCTCACGATGCAGCCTTTGCAACCTAGCATCATGGGCTTGCTGGTTCGCAGCCCGCTCATCTGCAGCTGTCAGAGGAATACAGTGATATTTAGCCATACCTATCCATAGTATACACAAGCTAGGCAATTCTTAACTACTTAGTGGAATGAGTACTTACCCAGTACTAGGGCATTAGCCATCTGCTGAGACTCCTGGACCCACTGTTCCAGTACAACCCCCCCCGCCGGTTCAGGTCAGCATGGTGGTGCCTGACCTGCTCACCAGTCTGGGGTCTACCTGTGGCACTGGTGAGGTCACGGGCGAGACTGTCCCAGGCCTCTGTTTTATACTGCGAGCCCTGGCACTGGCCCTGCAATAATCTCTACTCATGGTGTTTTACTAGGAGCCATACCATGTATTTTGACTCCTGGATGCCCCAGCGCTGTGCTCTAAAGCGAGTGCCTTCACCCACACCAATCATTCTGCCTGCAGTAGGAAGCTGCAACCGGTTATGGAATGTATTCCTGCCTCTGTGGTTTAAATATGGCCAATTACCCACACATTTCCGTGATTGGCAGGGTTTGAAAAGACTAAGCTATGAGCACACCTGCTTACCTATGGTTGGCAGTGCTTAAAGGGGTATACCGCTAGGCAGATTGGACTGGCTCCCCTACACATTGCTTACTCTTACTAAGTTGAGCTGTGCTGCAGTTAGCATTGCTTAATAGTTAATTTGCACTATATATGCCTTTTGGCAGTGATTTATTCTTCATTACAAGTTATATATGTGTCTGGTATCCATGATTCATGTGTACATATACTGTATAGGGACCTGGAGACTTCTACACTTTATTACAATAACACCTTGCATCTATGCTTACTGCAGTTCTGCAGTTCACATATTTATGTTATGTAGCAAGTTATACCACTTCACACTGTACATATATTCAGTTCACATGTTTGGTCTGATTTTCCTATGGTGAGGATTAGTTTGCTGATACCACATTCATCTGCATTGCTATGATGGCTTAGTCGTTGACTATAGTGTACAGGGTCCTGAGTTCGAGTCTTGCAGAAGCAGTTTATTTTGTTGCTGGGCAGAATATGGGCTGTTGGGTACAGAGTGATTAAGGCACTTTAAAGCAGTTGTATGTGGGTTTGCGCAGGTTTGCGCAATGGTAAGCACTGCTAACCTCCAGTTGCAGTTTCTTAAACCAGTTAACTTCTACTTTGCTTAATCTGTGTAGACAATGCTTACCGCCACCCACACGGGCATACTCCCGCTTGCTGCCACATACCCCCGTGGTACTTCATGTACATGTCGGTATTATACATGCTTAAATTAAGTGTACATGTCAGGTATGACTGTTCACGAAAGTCAGTGTAAGGTTAAGTGGAATTCCAGTTTAGCATTTCTGGTCAGGCTACACTCAGGTATTCAGGTTAGGTTTAGTTATGCCATACCTGTGTTGTAGAGTAGATGTAAATAGTGGAGGTGTAGGCGGGTAGGTGGAGGGGGGACATTTTAACTGTATAGTAGGCCATTTGACTGATTGGTGAGGGAGCGGTAGTGCAGGTTTTCAGGGTGTTGGGATATGTATGCGAGGCAGGACAGGCGGTATCAGTGTCAGTAGTTGGTGTAGGGGTCTGGAGTGTTGGGGGTGGTGGACTTCGCAGGGTGGTGATCCAAGTGTGCTTGGGTTTTCCTTTCATGTGTTATTTACATGTGTATTCTGGGACAGCTGCAGTAATACACCTGGGTTGGGGGTTCCAGATTCTGCCAATATAGTTGTGTGGAGGATGTCACCTACTTGTGACTGTGAACATTACTACGAATGCCAGAAGGGTCGATAGGTAAGTGGTGTTATTGGGCCACACAGAGGGGCTGATAGTGGGGATATGTCCAGGGATCTGCAGGATGGCTGACGGGAAGGTCCACAACTGGACATTTCTTGTACAGCAACAGCTGTGTATATACCCTGCATTTGGGGGTAGGTCTGGACAATCACATGTTCATGCTACATGTTACACATTTCTTGCTTGGACCCTCACCTCCATTGGCATGGCCTGTGAACATATGTCATTCTTAAGTGCTGTATCTTATTATAGCTATATATCTGTGTATATCTGCACACACACACACACACACACACACACACACACACACACACACACACACACACACACACACACACACACACACACACACACACACACACACACACACATATATATATATATATATATATATATATATATATATATATATATATATATATATATATTGCTGTATATATATATATCTAACTACATGTGGATGTATGGGTGTCTGCATGTGCATAAATGTATATGTGGGTTTTTATTTATATGTCTATGTATGTAGACATTTGTACTATAGAGAGGGGGAGGTATATATGGGACTCGAGCCAGGAATGCCTCCTCGTTAGGTGGATGCTCTGACCACTACGCTATTGCTGTGCTGCTTCATTTGCTGCTTCATTTGCTATATCTTCCTTGTTATCCTCTTCAGCCTTTTAAGCTGCTTTAAATGTAGCTAAGCAATGGGCACACCCGCACACCTACGGTTAGCTGTACTCAGAGTTTTAGACATATATACAGGGGTTACTTCTTTTTATTTTTATGTCCTGTTGCTGTTGTACACATAGGGGACTGTTGGTGGGGATATGCGGACACCTATGAGCAGTCTCGCCCATTTATTTACAGTTTCTGATGTTCTACTTTTCAGGGGCATGTTTATTCTGAGAGCTCTGCTCCCAGACATACCCCCTGCACTCGTCCATGCTCCATGTAGGATTAGGAGGTCAGGCAGCATCCTTCATTAATATGCTTGGCGCGCTCCCATCCTCCTCCTAAACTGCCACTTCCATGCAGCACTAGACTAGTCCTGCATAGAAGATTAGTGAATCCGGGGGATAGTGTTGTTTAAAAACTTAATTACAGAAAAATGTATTTAACTTAAAACATTTTACATTTATGCAAGAACTCTTAGACAATTTATTTTTTTTTACTTACAAAAAACTACATAGTTACCAAATAAATAATACAAATGATAGGAAATGTTTATATTATCTAGTTAAAATATTTTATAATTTTTCTGATCTTAACATTAATACACTACTGATTAATATGTTATTAATTCCTGGATGTTATATGGCATTTAACCTAATTTGCCACAATAATTCCTTCTTTTCCAAAAAGGATTCCCAAATCACCCTTCTATTGTTTTGTGGAACTTTTTCAAGTACAAAAAACAAGAACGTTTTAAACTGCCTGCACTCTATACTATGTTTGTACCTCATATCCTTCTTCCTTAGGCATACATAGGTTCATAGATTCACTGTCTCAAAGCCATCTCAGTCTTACCAGCATAGAATACACTGTGCTAAATGAATCACACTTGCAGTGTTGCGAGTAAAGTGACCATTTTCACTCAAAACCCTAGGATATGATGCTACGTTGATATGTTTTTTGATTTAATAAAGGTTTTATGGTGGCTTGGCAGTGTTTACTAAATGTGGCAAACTGTTACAGAGAAACTCAATTTTATTGTCCATATAGCTTTAAGATTTATTAATGGCACACACGATTCTATTAAGCATGGTCAAACATATTTTGCATTGAACATAAAATAGCAGCATTGAGATGTTTGAAAGAACATATGGAACATCCCAAATATTGAAACTACAAATGACTGAGAAAGGAAAACTATTTCTTTTCCATTCCTGATCCTCAAATTAACCCCCTCCCCCCAATAAAACTATCATCAAATTCATCTGAATAGTGGCAGTGTTACTTGAAGTTTTATTTTTTAGGTAATGTGCAAGGTTAATGTTGTGTGAAGAGCTAGGGTCAGTATTAGCACCCATTAATAAGGTGTCGTCACAGAAGAGTATCATGATTCTAGAATTATGAACTTTATTTTCCAGTAGACATTCAGTATTTATACCTTTTACACCTCAATTAGGAACAGAAGGAATACATCAGCATTATTTTATGCACCTTACATGCACAAATACATCTTCTGTTAGTTATATTTGATGCTTACTTCTGGCTACTGCTGTGGTCTTGCTGCCTTGCTTTCTGGGGCCGAAACAATGAAACTGTCAGTTTTGGGAACCTGAAAATCATATATTTTATTTGTATGTATTGTTCTAACTGTGAGTAAAGCTCCAAAAAAGTGAGTGTATTTTTTTTGCATTGATCTATCTATCTATCTATCCATCTATCTAGCTATCTATCTGTCTCTCTTTCTCTCTCTCTCTCTATTGTCAATCAGTCTACTTATTTTCAAGTGCTTAAAGAACTGGGCAAGTGTGACACTCACTGGCAGTTTCTTTGTTGAGCTCAGTATTTTACATTTTAATGAACTCAGCATTCTCCAAACTAATAGCATACACATTTGATTTGCATTTTTCAAGAAGTCCATTTCTTTAAGCATTGCAGACTTCATCCTGTCACACTTAACTATGCATAGATACATACAATAAAATACAAACATCATCCTGTAACACTTAACTATGTATAGATACCTATAGTAAGAACAAACTTCATCATGTCATACTTAACTATGTACAGATCGATCTACTTAAAAAAATGAAAATCAGAACACAGAAGTTCATTTTTGTGAGAT
>NC_056725.1:1029846416-1029866416 GCF_019279795.1 Protopterus annectens
CTTGCATCACTGTTTCTGGTATCCCAAGTGTGAAAACAATTGAACTATATCACTTGTTGTCTGTTCATGAATATGTTCAGAGGCACAACTTCTAGGTGACTTTATGAACCGAGAGTTTCTAGTAATATTGATGAGGTGACAACTGTTGTGAGAAAGAAAAGCAGGTTTTGAAAATGATTTCCTGTAAATGTTGCAGGATGCCCAGTCCAACTGTTTAGTACTGTTTAGTAATTTCCAAGCCCAGAAAATCAACAATAAGCAACTCAGTTCTCTGAGAAAAAATATATTAAACTCAATGTTGTTTATGCAGTCCCTAAATGCTAACAAATCAGAATGGCGTCCTTGAAAAAACAACAAACATTCCTATAGCAGTGTTGTCACTTCTTTAATGCCCTTAGATGTTTTCTGTGGTGCATATATGTAGTTTATTTAGAAGTAACCCATGAATATATCTGTGAATATGGGACAATAGGCTGCACCAATCAATGTGCCTTTCAGCTGCATGTAGCATTGATTTTTAAAATAAAAAAATAAATCTTTTTAGTACTAATTCAATGAGTTGCAGAAAAATCATTAAATTCAAATGTATAATGATCAGATAAATGTCACTAGTATTTAATGGGTTTCAATACCCCTTCTTGGGAAATACCAAGAACATTTAGCAGGTGCAGCATAGAGACCAAAACCCAATTAAAATAAATCCATATACACCACTCAGTTCCACAGGAAGGTTTAAAAGCCAATGAATTTATTCAGAACATAAACAGTATGGAGTGTTTGGGAAATACTGGTGTGCAAGGTGTTAACTTCTACTGCACACAGGTATTACTACTATTTTAGCTGTATCTCACATAAATTAAATAAACAAAGTCCAGTGTACCTTGTATTCTGATTCTTACCAATGTTAGTGGTTTAAGACATACTTCAAAAATGTGAATAGAGATTCTGTCAAGGAACTACAGATGCATACAATGAGCCTACTAGAAGAATTCAAGTGATTTTGTGTATTTTCAGTAAAGTATAACAATGTACAGAGCAGGGTCAGAAGCCATAAGTTTTAGATGTAAACTGTGATATAGCATATTTTCATCTTACAAGTATAACAGAAAATTATCAATTTCTTGCTTAAAATATAGCATGGGATTAATTGAAATTGTGCAGTAATAAATGTTCCCCCAGATTTAATAAAATCCATGTAGGCATAGTGTACAGCCTACACGGAAGGTACCATGGCCGTGTATGTGGTTCCTCCTCGGTGGTACATCATGCACATTAATGTAGGCACATTAGTAAAGGAGAGCCGTGTAACATGGTTACTGAATCAGTGTAGGGAGTCTGTTACTGTATCTGGGGATGAGTAACACATCCCCTGTACTGTCAAAGTGCAATAAAGCAATGTATGGATATGTATTTAAATATTTTTTTTAATGTTTGCATAGCACACTGCACTATGCAGCAATGAGCATATGCCAGACATCTAAAAATAGAAACTGGATGCATTTAATTATAAATCCTAAGGTCAAGTTAAATAATAGCAGAGCGGGTTTGTGCAGCACGGTGCTTAGCAGTGTTTAAACTTAGCTGAGAGGTATATGTAAAAGTATAGCAGCATTCCCCATGCCCATGTAGCCAAGTGGTTAGAGTCACAGCCTTATGTGCAGTAGGTGTGGGGTTTAAATACAGGGAAGTTAAGCAATTATTTTCTAAATATAATTTATGCCAATTATTTTAAATCATAATGTGCTGCACTCAGCTAAGCTCTGCTAAGCCATGCTAAGCTGAGATAAGCACTGCAAAAACAATCTCTGTTTCGGCACCGCTTGGTTGCACTTAGCTGGTTTGTGCACTGCTAAGCATTACTAAGCAGTGGCAGCTTAAGGAATGCTCAGCTCAGCTGATTTGCGCACTGCAAAGCATTGCTGAAAAATTGCCAGTTTAGGCAATGCTCAGTACAGCTAATCTGGTTTGCATAGTGGCAAGCGACGCACCACAGTTTTAAAAATGGCCCAATGGTGCTTAAGAGTGGGAAAACAGGCTATATTAAGTGCACTTGGTAGGAATATGGCATATTCTGTTGGAGTCTGAACTGCGCAGGAACTATGGCAGGTGTTGGGTGCGCACTTCTGAGTGCAGTGGTGGGGCATTTTGGAGTCCAGGGTCATGGTTAGACTTCTCGTGAAATACCATGAACACTGGCTGCTGCAGGGCCAGTTCCAGGGATCAGAGTAGAAGTCAGAGGCCTGGGACCAGCTGGCAAGTGATCGCACCAGTACAAAGGGTATCCCCCACACAGGTGAGCAGGTCCATCACCATTATGATGATCTGAAGTGGTGGAAGAAGGGACTTCTGGACACCTGGGTCCAGGATGCTCAGGATGGGAATGCCCTACATGTTTGTAAGTACTGTTAGCATGGTTTTACCAATCCCTAATCTGAATGTGTGATAGTTACACATAATGGTGTGCTTCTCTCCCTATAGCTGCAGAGGAGATAACTTGCAACCTAAAGGCCTATGCAGGGTGCCTGGCCAGGTTGTGCCATGAGTGTGGTGAATACAGATTAATTTGCAATCTATAATCAAATACATAAGACAGAGTAATTCATTCACTGCCAGTAGGTACATACAGTACAGATTTGTGTATTGCAATGAATATAGATGTAGGCCTGTACTGCAATAACTGACTACTGCCAAGTATAGTGCAATAAAGATTAAAGCATGAAACCTGATAAAGTTAATGAAATAAAGTTTCTACTGCAATAATTGTGGAATTACAGCTGTGTTGCAGCACCTGCATTATATAAACTGGTGTGCAATAAAGACTTGAAAATATGGCAATAACTGCATGAAGGCACCACTAATAAAGCTGTGTTGTGCAATATGTTTGTAAGTAGGACTGTTGTTCATGAAAACAAGTATGACATCTGTTCCGAAATAAAAACACAAGCAATAAAACTAAGTGACTGAAGATTAGTTAAGGAAGAGTGTTATGCTTAACTGTTGATTTAGAGTTGTAGTGCAACATATATGCATATTGACATTTGCTCTACACTAACATTGGAAGCAATACCAGGAACACCCAAGGTAGAGTGTTTATATATCAGTATTCTTATGTGTTAACCATTGCATTTCAGCTATATACATTCTTGCTCTGAGGTATGGTGCTGCAGGCAAGTATGAAATCGTAATAGCTGTAGACTGCAAATATACTATCTGCAACTGTATATGGGTCAGGTAGTCAACCCAGTACTGTAATATGGTGTGTACATGTCACAGATATTTACACCCATTAAGAGTTTATTGTGCACACCTGCATTCTGTGTATTAATGTACAGTTTACCTAGCATCTCTGTCATGCAAGAATCTCATGCATGTGTGTTCAAGTGTCACTGCAATCTTGTATAAAACTCTACTACTAATAATAGGTCATATGTTGCTTTCAGGTTAGCTCTAGGCAAATATTAGTGAGCCAGTAGTCAGCAGTGTCTCAGTACCTCATTTTATTAAATGCTGTGTGTGATGCACATTTTTTCGCACATAGACCAGGGTTCAAATCCAATGACAGGTACTAGTTATTATTACTGAATCGGTTATGCATAGGTAAATGGGTGCAGTAGCCCTTATTATGGGTTAATAATTTGTATGTCCAGATGTAACGGAGTATTAACAGCATTGAACAGGAATGTGATAAGACATCATAAAATAAAGGCAACAAGTACAATACTAATACAAGTTAATGTTAAATAAAATGTGTAATCTTGGTATGGCTGTATGCCTGGTATATCTGTGAATGTTTGCTGATGGTCTAACCCCATGCCTACCAAGGACGGCTTGATAATTGTTTACTCTCTGTACAGTACACAATACATGTCTCTCAAGTGTCATGCTGTCATGGACTGTAATCACTGTTGCCTAATCACTCTATCACAGATCTATAATTGAAATGGTAATGTCAATAGCACAGTCACATTACATCAGTCCACAGTATACCTTGGTAGTTATATAGGTCTACCTGACATGTAATGGTCCTCTGTAGTTGTGTACCTGCAAGTGTTACTGCTTGGCCCATACTGTCCCATGCGGATAGCTTGAGAGGTATGTGCATGCTACAGCAGCTATAGGGCACTGTTATACATAAAGGAAGGGCAGACCTGTAGAGTATATTACAGTACTGTTGCAAACTATATAGCCTATATTTGTATTAATGGACTATATTTCTCTCTCTCCCCACCCCTTATCTTCACCATAATTTATTATGGTTATACATTGGTTATGGTTTACTATTAACATATGTTCTTCCCTAAACATTATGTTGGGCCTTGTGTTTTACTATTGTTATGTATTACAATGGTTGCATACCAACATATCTTGTTGAATTACCTATGTTGTTGTCCTTATGCTGGAACTGTTACTGGCATCTTTTACTATACTGACTGTTATCTTACTTATTGTTGTGTTCCATATACTATGCAAGGTTATGTTACTGGGCTATATGCAATGTTCTGGCATGCTGTTATAACTAACTAAATAGTTTACTCATTACTAACCTATACACATTGAAATACCACAACACCACAGCTCAACTGGGTAGGCCGCTTCCTGGTGATCCGCCTACCCTATCTCAGCTGGCCATGACACTGGGTCCCAACACATCTGGGAGCCAAGCCAGTGGTGCCACCTCCACTGACCCAGCACCACCTCATGGGACAGGGTTGGGAGTGGGGGTGGAGTGGGTTTGTCGACCAGGATCAGCTACCGGTGATGGTTTGCAGGATAGTTTATTGTGGGTATGAGCAATGCCTGCCCTGGATTGAGGGCAGACTTACCAACTTGGATGGGCCTAGCAGCCTCAGCATCAAGCCTCCAGCACAGCCACCTTCAGGTCAGTGAAGGAACAATGTTGACTGCCCATGGGTGGAGAGCTCAGTCACACTGCTGCCATCTGGGGGGCATGTGGACCTCTGATTCCACAACACCGTCCCCATCCAAGGTGTTTACCCCCCTCATGTGTCAAACACCACCCTGTATGCTGTCTTGTCTGTCTGCAGATGCAACCTCTCCTACCCAGCTTACCTCCCCACATTTACCTATAACCCTTCCCCAACATTCCACTCTCTCAAAAAAAAAGGGCACCTGTCCCACAAAAAAAATCACATCATACAACATAGCTCTCAATTTTGCACACATGTCCACTGGAACTAACTAATTATTACATTAATTAATCAACACATTTATGTTGCCCTTAGCCCTCTCTCTGGGGTGGTGTGAAGCTCCAAATTCCAAATTCTAGTAAAACCTGCATAGCTGTTGCTGTAGAAGAAATGAAAAGATATGGTCCTTCCTACACCCATCCTGCACATCCCTACCTGCTTTCTCCCATTTCTCCACTTTCCTATCACCCTTTTTTTCTTTTCTTTCTTTATTTTTAGTGTGGGTTTAAGCAGAGCTAAGTGGCATGCCACTCAAACCCGCTCATACCCACTTAAGACTGCTCTTAATCATCTTATGTTTTTCTGACAGTGTTAGGCACATCTGCAAAAATAATCACCCCTGCCATGTTTCGAACCCAGGCCACTGTCAACCATAGCACAGTGCTTCAGCCCTCAAGGTAACTCTACTCTGAAATGCTGCAGGTGTTTCCACCAACATATCCTGATTGCCACTGACACATTGCAAGTACATATAATGGGGAAATTGGCAGTGTACTTGGGACTGTGATGCAGACACTGCACCAGTATAGAGCCAAATAAATATTAATGGATGTGTGTGAGACCTGGGATAGCAGGTATAACTGTCAACTGTACAGATTGTTGCAGAATCTCCACAGTTGTGCCCCTTAGTTTTGGCATGGTTTCACAAAAGCATATCTATCTGCTAAAGTTCTGGTAAGTCATTAAAGACTGAGGTTATAAAATCATGACAGGCATTTGAGTGTCACACCTCATACCCATCAGAAAACTCATGGTAATATAATTCCTGTGTCACAGACTGTATGCATGGACATATATTTTGCAAATACACCTGTTACAGCTGTCGCTCAGTCTGCTAAATGGCATGCATGCAGTATGTTTTGCCACCCACAGTCCTAGGTTCAAATCCAGTGTGTCGCACTTCATTTACATTCTTGTCAATACAGCAAATAATGACTGAGTTATGCGATTTTAACCAAAACAGGTTGCTGCTACTGGATGAACTGCTACACATGTTAGCAAGTCAAAGGCCTGTAGGTAGGGTCACACTGCACATATTCGTAAACCCTATCTATATGTTGCCTACTACTCTCTGATTGGCACTGTTACATAACAGACATACCTTATGCACATGCCTTGACTGGACTGTAATGGGTACCCTCACTCCAGCTCTGCTGTGACATCAGAATGACACTGCTCCTTCAGTGACACATACAGCTTGCTGTCCTCCAACATGTTCACACTCCCCGCTATGAGTCCTAGGCAAAAAGCAGCAGCTGCAGGCTGCAACATATGCAGCTGTATGTTATGCTACCTGCTACAGACCTACCATACCTCACAACCCCCAAGAACAAGGGATCCACACAACACTGATACATAAAGGGGTGGGGGGCAAAGGTCAAGTGACAGGGACAAGTGTCACAGTCTGCCTCTATAAACATGCAGAGCTGATAGACCAGCAGCTAATGCAGCAGCATACATATTCTGATGGGTATAAAGAAGAACACCCACATGTCTCTTCCCCCTTACTGACCTCAGCCTGCAATGCTTAACACTGAACTGCCAGATAATCATAAAGTCATTTGACAATGGCCAAACATAGCATGGAAAAGTGTGGACATATCTCATAAATCAGAACAGTGGACAGTATTACTACCTACACTGTGCAATGCTGTAGACTCCACACCTCATCAATGTCCTTCTCACACACTAAGAAAGGGGCTAAGGCCTACATGAAGGCCTTAAATATTGCACTGTTGTGCCATGTCATTGGCTAATGAAAGTGCAACCCAGCTGCTCTGGATGCAATTAGCAAGTTTGAGCCATGGATTGGTGCACAGGCAATTACCTGTTAATGAGCATTACCTACAAAAGGCAAGCAACTGCCTATGTGAAGCAGGTCTGTAATTTGCTATACCACGACAGACGACAATTTATCAAGCATTGTTCTTCAGGATTTCTTCACAAAAGGATTACGTTACACTACCAGGTATGTAATACAAGTCCCCATATAACAGCACGCAGATGGGAGGATGCAGTTATGGGGAATAGGGATTACAACAGTAGGTCTGTAGTACATTTATGGGAATGACATGTAGTTGATAACTCTGCTTTCCAACAGCTGCAGGCAGGCCTCTCAACTGTGCCTGCTGTGAATTACATCACAGCTGAGCCCTCTCACTCCCTCCTACAACAGTTGGCTCTTGTATGACTTCTACTGGATTATGTGGTAGACATGTTGTCAGTAAGTGAGGGTGGACACAGCTGTCATATCACATGAGGTACTGCCATTCAGCACCTCTCAGTCTGTGAATGTCACACAGGAAAAGTTCAGAAATTGTAAAGGTGTCCATGACTGTCCCTGATGTACTCTGGCTAGGTCACAGTTTAGTAGACATTCATATGTCATTGCTTGACAGCTATGGCTAACATACCTGGCAACTCCCTACAGCAGGAAGTCAGGTCAGAGCCAATAGTACTGGGGTGACACAGGCCAAACCTCAACAACAGAGTGTACATATTGGTCATACAAAGTAAGAGTATGAATAGAGTGACATATATTACTGTAGCATAACTGTTTTCTGTGGGTTATTGTGCATGGCAGCCAGATTCTCCATATTCTGAGAACAAACATCAATTATTGGCCAACCACTTGCCAGACATCCACAGGTTTGTACTAGAAGGACCACATATATCATGCACATGTACACATTCGGCAAACATCTGTCTACTGGAGAAGTATGATGCCTACAGGGAGGATGGACAAAAGCAGATTTGCATTGCTGTCTGTCATTGCGGCATAGTGATGTTGCTGGACTGTCCCCATATACTTGTAGTAACACACACCTATGTGTCTGACAGTGGCTGGATGAGATAGTAGTGGGACTTTGCCCACAGGGGACACACCACAGTACACGGCATAGATGGGTGTGGAGACATACAGCACACTCTGTTGTGGCACACAAGGACACAACCAGTATTGCCACTATGTTCTATGTTGGTGATAGCAACATACATAGTGTGTTGATAGACTGAGGCATATGACATGGGAAGTGGCAGTGGATAGTGCAGGGCAATTTTCATGGGCAGGGTCTCTACATAGTGGATATCAATGTATCTGGTTCTGTGATGTGTTCCCCTCTTGTTGTCTTTCAGAAAGGATGTATCGAAGGAGGCACCTACCATTTCCAGAGGCTGAAAATAATGTCATCCTAGATGGCTTCAGGCTGCATCACAGCATTCTGCTGTCCAGGACTCACCACAATTGTGATCAACGTGCAGCACTGTGGGCTGACCTCATCACAGAAGTCAACCATGTAGGACTACAGGACAGAACCTATGAGCAGGTCTGGCACCGGGCCACAGATATGGTCAATGCTGCATGGCAAAGGGCTGCCACTGTGGCCAGGGACAGTGCTGCCACTGGTGGAGGGCCTGCAGCAGAACAATCACTCTTGGCCACAGAGAAATTCCTGGCAAACCTAGGAACTGCCACCAGCTCTGAAGCATCCATAATGCCATACATCGTGGAGGTGGGTGCCACAGCATCCACAGCAGCGGAGCATCCAGGTAAGCTTTCTGTGTTCATCAATGTAATACTGTATCAGTCATTATGGCAGCCTCTGCATACCAGTACAAGGGTGTCAGGTCTATCTGCATTGGGGGGGGGGGTTAACCAGGGGAGGCTTGTGCTATAGGACTGCAGGACTGCAACTCCCCCACCTGTAGAAAAGAAAGAAGAAAATTAAAAAAAAAATGAGTCCTGGAACTCCACGCATGCATGCTTGGAGTTCCTAGTACTCACAGAACTCCAGATTTCTGTGTTAGGCAGTCTGCATAGAGGAGAAAGGCATCTCTGCCCTGCAGCCCAAAAGTCTGTGCAGTGATGACCGCACAAAAGAGAAGGAAACCGGACTGTGTCGTCTGCAGGCTGGAGCCTCCAGCTCATTCTCGCCGAGCCAGCCAAACCAGAAACCAGCCGTTAGCTTGCATGGGCTGAGGAGAAGACTACCAAAGAGAAGAGCTTGCTTTCAGGGGGAGCAGAATACTGGATTATTGTTTCAGGTAGTGTGTGTGGAACAGAAGACTGGATTATTGCTTCAGGGTGTGTGTGTGCGTGTGTGTGTGTGTGTGTGTGTGTGTGTGTGTGTGTGTGTGTGTGTGTGTGTGTGTGTGTGTGTAATGCCCCAGTTGCTATATACTGGTGGCTACAGAACAAATGGTGGTGGGTAGAGAATACTCAGGCTTGAACGCCGTATCCTTGGGTGCAGGTGGCAAGGGCCTGAATTCCCTATGCACCACCATTTGTAAAAAAATTGCAGATTTTTGCTTCATATTTGTTCTGTTCCTCATAAAATCTGTGGTTTCTGTGTGTTTGTTTTTCCTTGAAAAGTCAGTAGTGCTGTAGTGCACTGGAAGCATTGTTGCCTAACGGCTGCAGGCTCTCTGGTTTGATTCTTGGCTGGGGTGCCTTCTGTGTGGAGTCTGCATATTCTCCCATCTTACAAAGAACATGTGTCTGGAGTGTTTCTCCCTGCTGTGCTGAAAATTGGCTTTTGTTCCAAGTCAGACTTTCCTGGTTAACAAATGTTAAATAAAAATAACAGGCATTTGAATTTCCGACTTCATATTCTTCAGAAAGTACATAGTAACACAAAACCTTTTATTCTAGCAATTTTCTAAGTTTATAACATGGATATTTGAAATTTGTCCCTATTTTTGGGACTGTATTCCCCCATTATTGGCTTCGTTCAGGTTTTTTGTGCTAAGGTTGAGAGCTATGGTGAGAACTGAATTCACTGAATATGTCTGGGGGCTGTATTCTCCCATTATTGGCTTTGTTCAGGTGTTTTGTGCTAAGAGGTTGACAGCTATGGTTAGAACTGAATTCACTAAATGGTAACCATTTAAGTTTCAGTCTTCCTCTCTTTCACAAAACAGATGATTTGGCATAGTGGCATGTTGCTCTGACTGTGCAGGGTCCCCTGGGTTCAAGACTTGGCAATGAAATATATGGTGATAGCACAGCTTTTTATTCTAGCAACTTTCCAGCATTATATAAGCAATGTTTAAAATGTGTCCCTGGTTTTTGGGCTTTTGTCCCCCCTTCCCAATCAATTTTGGCTTTTTCCAGATTTCTTGTGCTACAAAGTTCAGTGATACAGCTGAGTGTTGAGTAGATTTTACAAGGAGCTGAGAGCTGCAGGGGAACAAACATTTAGTGCTGTTTATGCTGAGTCCACTTGCATTGTGAATATCACAACAGGTAGTGTACTTGCTTTTGATGCAGAAGGCTGTGGGTTCTACTCCCACAGTAGATAGATGTATTGCTGATACTGTACTGTTTTGTAAAGGTGGTCGATACTGCAGTCCTTCTTGGTGAAGATACCTAGTAAGTATGAACCTGTTATCATTTGCCATCCATTCCCTATTGCGATATTACAAGCTTATCATTTTTTTAATGCAACATAGGCAATTTATTCAAGGGCAACAGGCACTTTGTAGATGAAACAATGACATATAAAGTTGTTTGCTATCAGTAATCTCTTCATTAGTTACAGATTTATTTAATGTGGAATTATTTAGATGACTTTTACTTTTTCAGAGATTGTGCATATTTACTGATACTGGTGGACTGTAGAAGTTTGAGTAGACTTTTATGATGGAAATGTTCTGAATTGGGCAGTTATGTCATTAATGGTGCATGCATTTTGTTTCATTGTTTATTGGAAAAAATGTTCAAAACAATACATTTAAAATGCCCTCTAACAACTGTACTATATTGTACAAGGAATATAATTGAATACAATCAGGAAGGTGTATCAAAGAGCACATGTATGTTTTGTGTTCAAGGAGCCTATGATTTGAAAACATCCCAAAGTAATTTTTTATCTGCCACTGGCAAAATGTATTTTCTTTGAATGTGGGTTTCAATGCTGTTTCAATGAATGTGAGTTTCAAGGGCAGAGAAGTTTTAATGCTAAGTCTATTTTCATTGTGAGACTGCATTGCTTTGTTTAGCAGATATCTATTAAAGTTTGGGCTGTAAAATGCAAAACAAAACTTTCAAATGAAATCCAAATCATGGCAGAGGTAAAACAGTATGCACATTACAGTGTTTATGGTAAATGGGGCGAAATAACCAAGGGATGGGACATTGGAATGGCTGCAGGGGGGAGGCTCCATTCGACCATGATTTTGTGAGGGGGGAAAGGCAGCAAAATCAAAGATGGCTCCAGCTGAACTATACCTCTCAACTGTCCAGATTTCTGCAGAATTAATAGATTTTTGTTTCTTATTTTTGGTTTGTTCCTCATAAAATTTGTGGTTGTCTGGCAAATCATTAAGGAAGGAAGTCACTAAATAATGACAGACATTGAGTTTCAGACATCATAACCTTCAGAAAAATGCATGCTAAAGCAAGACCTGTTATTCTATTAACTGTCTTAAGTTTATACAAGAGCAATTTTTAGTACTGTTTGTATGTTCCCCCAATATATTTGGCCTTGCCCAGATTTCCTGCATTAAGAGGTTGAGAGGTACATGCAAATAAATCACTTTATAGAATTAGGAATATCCAAACCTCTCAACTGTCTCCAATTTTGGCTCAAAATGTTGCTCTTCCCCTAATAATCCATCCGCAAATTGGCAATTTTGGAAGAAAACGTGGAGGGTTTACAATTATAAATAAATAATGATCAGAGTTATAGATTACTTTTATTTCAGAAATGCATGTAGATTCTCTTATTTTGTCAGCTGCTCAAGTTAACAGTACTAATATTAAAAAGGTGTCCCTTCTTTGACAGGTTCCCAGCTGTATTGTGAGGCAATTTTATATTTTTGCATCACATTTTTGGTCTTTTTTCATTAAATTGTGGTTTTCTGGCAAATTAGTGGCAAATCATTAAAGATTGAAGTTAGAAAATAATGGCAGACATTTGAGTTTCAGATTTTATACCCTTCAGAAAATTCATACTAATGCAAGACCTACTACTTTCTAAGCTTATAAGAGCAATATTTAAAAAGTGTCCTTATTTTTGGGCCTGTGTCCCACATCTATGTATGGCTTTGTCCAGATTTCTTGCTCTGAGGTTGTGAGGTATGAGTTTCAGAGCCATCACTGTCAGCCAGAGACATTTCAAATTGTGACATACTTGTTGCACCCCACTCCCCATTGTAGTGGCTCTAGATGTATCCAAGCAAGGCAAGGAGCAGTTATGCAGTGTAAGTGTGCAGAGTATTCCCCCATCCAAGGTAGACCACAAATACAACCGTGGCTTGTCATCTGTCCTTGATTTTGCAGAATGTTCTGGTTTTCTGTCATATTTTTATACTGTTGATTTATGCTTCTTATTATTCAGAAAATGCATGCTGTTGCAGTGCCCTGTTGCTCTGTGTTTAAGTAGCAATGCTTTCATGATGATCAGGTATGCTTTGTCGGAGATTGTAAGATGCAAGTAAGCTTTAATAAGCATACTGTTAAAGAATTACCAACACTGAAAGCCTTTTCGTTGTTGCCATGCATAGAATATTTACATAACTCAATGACGTATAAGCCTTAGGTATTGAAATGCATATGACAGTATTTGTAATAAAGGACAGGATTACAGTATTTTCAGAAGCTCATTACATTTGTCAGAGACTTGCAGTCATCTTTGTAGGCTTTACCCATAAACTAAACAGAATGCCAATCCATCATGTGTGGTCCATAACTTGTGCAGTAATGCTTTTAGCAAGTTATCTTGAACTTATTTCTTGTTTGCTGTTCATTTTGTACTTTGATCATGTCTTCCTCATGAAACAAGTAGATAGTTGTTGTCAGGCAGCAGGTCTTTTTTGGATAAGAAACATTTTTACAAGTGAGGGTATCACACAGAGATTGCTACTTTCAGCATGTTACTTGGTAATTTTATAAAGCTGAATATAAATTATAATTAGAACTGCAGTGCAAGGAGAAGTGGTTTGAGTTGAGTGCTGCTTGTTTTTTTTTATACTTGATTTTGACTGGCATTCCAGTAATGCATTTGAAAAGTTATTTATTTTTTCATGTAACACAACTTTTGTGTTTCCATCTAGATATTAAATAAGTTGTCATGTAGCCAATGTATTGAAATATTTTTTTCTTCTACACTACATTTTGTCTTGATTGGACTTTCATAATGATGGTTTGGCACCCAGGGCAGCGTATTTAATTAAAGTTCCAGTTGTTGTGGTTTTGAGCATAGCTACTCCCCTTTCTGGTTGGCCACACCCATTCCCATTGGTCCCACCCATTCAGCTGCCTCCTGCAGCCCCCCTTTAATTTGAAGTCACCAGTCACCACTGGTTTTAATGCACAGTTGTGCACACATACTCAGAATGTCAGCAATGTAGGCAGTATCACATTAGCTACTGTACATGTGGGTATATGCACATATTACCCTGTAACAATACCACATTTGCTATTGCTGACAATATATCTCCCTCACATTTCCATAGGTACGTAGGGTATGGTGGAGTCCAAGGTTCTGTACCTGGCAAGTGTGCTACTTTTGTTGTATGGATCATATATATACCCTAAGAATGTTAACGGCTGACATTTTGCCCTAAGCACAAGTGTTATGCTTAGCCAGAGTACAATACTTGTATGTTCAATTTCGGAGTGGTTGACTGAAATGCATTGAATGGGTAATCACAGTTGTGTATTTGGCCAAACGGTCCAGGTAGCAGCAGATGTCAGCCAATACAAAGATTTATTTTAAAAAATTCACCACAAGCGCTTTCACCCTGACAACAATACAGGGCTTTTTCAAGTGTGAGTACAAATATAAAATCCAATCAATATATACTCCCATTCATAAAAAAGGTGACAAAAAAATTAAAGAGACACTCTAAAAACATAACAAATATTACACAACAACCCATTAACGGATGTAATCAAAACCACATTTTACAGTCATCCCTGTACATTACACAGCATATTATGAATGTATTACAAATATTTAATCATACAGTATTTCAAATTGATGTGTGTTAAGCATAAAACTTTTTTAAAAAAATCCCAACACAAAACACAGGAAATGTATGGTATTTTTAAACATTACAGTTTTTTACTTTTCTTTTTTAAAAAGGGCTTAATGGAAATATGGTCGTTTAACCCTGGGGGTTGGGATGCATACAGTTTCAACTGCCTAGCCAGTTCTCCCAATCTCCCCCCTAGGGTCCACACATACCTGTTCCAAAATCCCAAAAAGAAACCCTACATGACTAGGTTCCATATGCAGGTGCTTATATAATGCACTATTCAAGTTTTTCTTTTTAATGTTATAAGTGTGCTCGTAAATCCACCTTTTTAATGCCCTTTCTGACTTTCCAACATAAAATTCTGGACAATCCTTACATAAGGCTAAATATACTGTACCCCTAGTCATATAGTTACCTTCCCTAACGTATACTCTACTTTTTGCATAGTTATCCAAAGTGACATTTGCCACCCATATAATATACTTACAATAACCACATCTTCTACATCTTCTAGTACCATGGTCCACAATCTGACCACTACTCCGTTCAAAAAGTTTTTTAGGTTGACTCCTGTTTTATAAACAAAACTAGGGTTCTCCCCTTCCTTACACACAATATCATGGTTAAATCTTAACATTTTCCAGTTGTTCTCAATAACATATTTAATGTCCCTCAATGCTCCACTATGTTGCAGAACCAATGCCCTCTTAAAATTCTGTACTCTACTAGTCTCATCAGAGTTTACTATCCTCAAATTGTCACCTAACAAGGGCAAAAAATTAACACCCCATCCTTCCGAAATCTCACTTGCAACCTCCTTGATTAAATTGTCCGGGTATCCCCTGGAGGTAAATAATTCCGAGATATACTTAATCTCGAAGATTAAGTCACTCCTCTCAGACGTCATTCTGGCCGCTCTGACCATCTGACCCTTAACAATACTTTTTTTCTGTTTTCAAGGGTGGTCACTGTTGTATGGGAGGTAGGAGTTGCTAAAGGTGCTTTTCCTATGGATCGTAGATTTCACATTTCCATTGATTTTGTCTAGCCTCACATCTAAATAATCTATCCCTTGCTGGTCAAATTTAAAGGTGAACTTTAAAAAGTTTGCAGTTAGACCAAGGAACTCAACAAAATTCATAATGGTGTCCACTGGACCTTCCCTAACAATAAAAATGCCGTCCAAAAAATGCCTATAAAATCTAATGTTCTTCCAAAAAACAGACTTGAACAAATATTCTATTTCCCATTGCAAAAACATCAAATTAGCATATATAGGGTCACATGCTGCCCCCATTGAAACTCCCCTAATCTGTTTAAATGCCTCCCCCTCAAAATATATAAAATTGTTTTCTAATACAATTCTCATGAGTTCCACCAACAAATCAATATCTAAATTAAGTACTGAACGTTTACTGGCTAAAAGTGACCAAAAGAACTCCAAACCTTCTTCCACAGGGGTACATGAAAATAAATCAACTATGTCAATAGTAAGGAAGTACACATCTCCTTGGTGTGTTTCCATTGTTAACCCCTGCAAAAAATCCCAGGAGTCTTTCAAAATGTGTGTAAAACCACTGATAATGTGTTTAAGTGTGTGGTCCAAAAAAGTTGCTATGGGGTAGGTCTTGTTACCTTCACCTGCCACTATGGGCCTATATGGTGGGTTAGTTGTACTTTTATGTATCTTGGGAATGCCAAAAAAAGAAGCCAGCCTAGGCTTCTTGTTGATCAATGCATTCCTAAGTACATGATCCAACCTATTTTCCAAAACAAACTCCCCAATTGCTAAATCAAATTTCCTATACACAATATTGATTTTGTTCATTGTATATATTGATGTCACTTAAAATATCCATAATTTTACTGGAATAATCCATGACATTGACCAAAGCCATACCACCCCCCCCCCGGTCTGGTTTCATAATACGCACTTCTCTATCCAACGTTAACTCCAACGTTAACTCATCTAAAATCTGTTTTTCCTCTTTTGTCAAATTTGATTTAAATGTATAACCTCTCTTAAAACTTTTATTAGTACTTAGATTGTAAATGTCAGATATACAATCCTCCTCAAAAACTTGTAAGGCCAGATGAAGGGGGGGGATTAAATGTACTAGCCCTTTTAAATTGGGAAGCATCTCTTTCATTGTTTTGGTCAAACACTAATGCAAAGTTTACCTTTCTTACAAACATTTTTAGCTCAATGAGTGCATCACAAATATCAAATTTCACAGATGGCACAAACTTAAAACCTTTTTCGAAAAGCTGAAAATGTTCCAATGTCATTTCAATACCACTCAAGTTAAAAATCTTGAAACCATTATATGTGTGAGTAACCAAATATGTGTCCACAACTATACCTTCCCTCTCTTTTTGCCTTTTACTTGACCCTTTTCCTTCGTCTTGCCTCCTGAAAAATCCTGTGCAATTACCTCTTCATCCTCCACCTCACAATTAAGTGAAGGTTCAACAGGGTTCGGCACCACCTCCAAATTTAAGGGGTGGGGGCTTGGTGGTCCAGAATTGACTGAGCCATTGTCAGTAACTTCAATTACAGACTGTGTGTTGGCCAAAATACTATTTGCCCCTTCACCCCTATGTTGGACCATATCCTCACTTTCATACACTTTAGTTTTAACAATTTTACCCTTAAAAACATATGCCCTATTGTCACTGTATTGTTTCAAATCCCTAACCAACTTTTTTTGTTTTCTAAAATAAATTTCCTCACATTTACTTTCTACACGAACAAAACTAAATTCATATACATCCCTATAAAATTCAAACAATAAATCATTCCTAATAATTTGATTTAACTTTTCTGCTTCATTCAACAAATATTCAACTTTCTTTTTTGAATATTTCAACATTAAAGACATAATCTTAAAACCACACTCATCAAACATTTCATTAAATTCACAAATCATAACATCATTATATATGAAACCATCAGGGTATTTACTAACTCGTAATCCCTGCAGAACACGTTTGCGAGTACATTCCTCCAAATAAGCAATGTCCAAATTGACACTCTTGATCTTAAACAGTTTGTTTTCCAAGTCTCTAATGCCCTCCTTTAAAGAAGCCATAACTATAGTATGGTTTACTACAGCTTCCTTGTTAGTAAAAGTTAAAACACTATTAAAATTAGAATTAACCGAGTTACCAGAACCAGAAACAGTACCTTTTTTCACTATTAAGTTAGTCCGTGGGGGTTCAGAGTTTAATCGCTCATTCCTCATGCTGTTTCTGATTCTGGTAACTTGGCTAATTCTTTTGATGCAGAGACTAAGCGGTTTCATTACATAAGAGACTGGTTTAATGAAACAAAAAGCAAAGGAAGTAATTTTAATAGTGTTTCAACTTTTACTAACAAGGAAGCTGTTGTAAACCGTTTTATAGTTATGGCTTCCTTAAAGGAGGGGCATCAGAGACTTGGAAAACAAACTGTTTAAGATCAAGAGTGTCAATTTGGATATTGCTTATTTGGAGGAATGTATTTGCAAATGTGTCGTTCCGCAGGGATTACGAGTTAGTAAATAATCTGATGGTTTCATATATAATGATGTTATGATTTGTGAATTTAATGAAATATTTGATGAGTGTGGATTTAAGATTATGTCTTTAATGTTAAAATATTTAAAAAAGAAAGTTGAATATTTGTTGAATGAAGCAGAAAAGTTAAATCAAATTATTAGGAATGATTTATTGTTTGAATTTTATAGGGATGTATATGAATTTAGTTTTGTTCATGTAGAAAGGAAATGTGAGGACATTTATTTTAGAAAACAAAAAAAGTTGGTTAGGGATTTGAAACAATACAGTGACAATAAGGCATATGTTTTTAAGGGTAAAATTGTTAAAACTAAAGTGTATGAAAGTGAGGATATGGTCCAACATAGGGGTGAAGGGGCAGATTGTATTTTGGCCAACACACAGTCTGTAATTGAAGTTACTGACAATGGTTCAGTCAATTCTAGACCACCAAGCCCCCACCCCTTAAATTTGGAGGTGGTGCCGAACCCTGTTGAACCTTCACTTAATTATGAGGGGGAGGATGAAGAGGTAAACGCACAGGATTTTTCAGGAGGCAAGACGAAGGGGAAGGGTCAAGTAAAAGGCAAAAAGAGAGGGATGGTATAGTTGTGGACACAGATTTTGTTTCTCACACATATAATGGTTTTAAGATTTTTAACTTGAGTGGCATTGAAATGACATTGAAACATTTTCAGCTTTTCGAAAAAGGTTTTAAGTTTGTGCCATCTGTGAAATTTGATATTTCTGATACACTCATTGAGCTAAAAATGTTTGTAAGAAAGCTGAACTTTGCATTAATGTTTGACCAAAACAATGAAAGCGGAACTACCCAATTTAGAAGGGCTAGTACATTTAATCCCCCCCCCTTCATCCGGCCTTACAAGTTTTTGAGGAGGCTTGTATATCTGACATTTACAATCTAACTACTAGTAAAAGTTTTAAGAGAGGTTATAAATTTAAATCAAATTTGATAAAAGAGGAAAAACAGATTTTAGATGAGTTAATGTTGGATAGAGAAGTGCGTATTATGAAACCAGACCGGGGGGGGGGGGTGGTATGGTTTTTGGTCAATGTCATGGATTATTCCAGTAAAATTATGGATATTTTAAGTGACATCAATGTATACATACCAGTCTCAATGAACAAAATCAATATTGTTTATAGGAAAATTGATTTAGCAATTGGGGAGTTTGTTTTGGAAAATAGGTTGGATCATCTACTTGGGAATACATTGATCAATAAGAAGCCTAGTTTGGCTTCTTTTTTTGGCATTCTCAAGATACATAAAAGTACAACTAACCCACCATATAGGCCCATAGTGGCAGGTGAAGGTTCCAAGACCTACCCCATAGCAACTTTTTTGGACCACACACTTAAAACACATTGTCAGTGGTTTTACACACATTCTGAAAGGCTCCTGGGATTTTTTGCAGGGGTTAACAACGGAAACACACCAAGGAGATGTGTACTTCCTTACTATTGATATAGTTGATTTATTTTCATGTATCCCTGTGGAAGAAGGTTTGGAATTCTTTTGGTCACTTTTAGACAGTAAACGTTCAGTACTTAATTTAGATATTGATTTGTTGGTGGAACTCATGAGAATTGTATTAGAAAATTTTATATATTTCGAGGGGGAGACATTTAAACAGATTAGGGGAGTTGCTATGGGGGCAGCATGTGCCCCCATTTATACTAACTTGGTGCTTTTGCAATGGGAACTAGAATATTTGTTCAAGACGTTTTATTGGAAGAACATTAGATTTTATAGGCATTTTTTGGATGATATTTTTATTGTTTGGGAAGGTCCAGTAGACGCCATTATGAACTTTGTTGAGTTCCTTGGTCTAACTACAAACTCTTTAAAGTTCACCTTTAAATTTGACCAGCAAGGGATAGATTATTTAGATATGAGGCTAGACAAAATCAATAGAAATTTGAAATCTAGGATCCATAGGAAAAGCACCTTTAGCAACTCCTACCTCCCATACAACAGTGACCACCCTTGGAAACAGAAAAAAAGTATTGTTAAGGTTCAGATGGTCAGAGTGGCCAGAATGACATCTGAGAGGAGTGACTTAATCTTACAGATTAAGTATATCTTGAAATTATTTACCTCCAGGGGATACCCGAACAATTTAATCAAGGAGGTTGTGAGTAAGATTTTGGAAGGATGGGGTTTTAAATTTTTGCCCTTGTTAGGTGACAATTCGAGGATAGTAACCGCTGATGAGACTAGCAGAGTACAGTATTTTAAGAGGGCGTTGGTTC
>NC_056725.1:1029871416-1029966416 GCF_019279795.1 Protopterus annectens
TCCTTGCGAACATACTCTGTTACTGTAGTTGTATGTGAGCACTGATGTGTTGGAGGTAGGGGACTGTAGCATTGAGAGGTGTGCATCTGTCCTATGACCCCACTGTTTGACAATTCCCTTACATACTGCCATGGGTTTTGCTACCGTGAAGCCTACTGTATATTATGGGGCAGTCACTATTGGACAGAGTACCTGTTGTGCCACACAGCTGTTTGTTCTCTGCAAGTAGCCCAGTTCCCACTCTGTTCTCTTGCATAAATGCAGCAAGTCCATACATATGCTGCCATAGTCTTGTACCCTGTACATTTGTTGTAAACACAAGTGACCTACCTTGTGCATGCAGAAGTTGAGATACCTGTTTTTCAGGGCTGACTCTGTCTGATGCATGCAGTTCACAGCCAATACATGATAAGGTACAGGTTGTGTGACATGGCTGGCATCATTTTTACTATGTATGCAAGTTGGAGTAAGGTGTCAGTCCCTAGGACCTTAGGTTGTAAGTGCATGTGCTATGCGTTGCTTCTTTGCCAAGGCCAGGGCATACTGGGCATGCCTACGTCTGCCTACAGGGACAGTCTCAGGGGGTTCCTCCTCTGAGTCGCCTTGTGGGTGTGGCTGTGGGGACCTTGGCACTGGTGGGGGGCTGTGTGTCCCTTCCCTGTGATAATCCTGCCACAGCTGTTTCTGCAGGATCATATTGTGTAGCATGGCACATACTGTGAAAATCTGTGCACATGAGGCTAGAGAGTACTGCAGGTCTCCACGAGATGTATCAGCGCACCAGAACCGTGACTTGAGCAGCCCAAACACACACTCTATGATGTCCCTAGTTTGTGAGTGTGCCTTGTTATGGCATTCTTCTGTAGGTGTGTGTGCATTTCTGATGGGTGTCATTATCCATGGGTCCAGTGCATAGCCAGCATCCCCCCACTAGATGGCTATATGGGATGTCCCCCCAGCAAACATCTGGTGCAGGTGTGATGCATGCCAGATATGGAAGTCATGATAACTGCCACGGCTGCCAGCACACACATTCATGATGATGCTCTGGGCATTGCATGCAACCTGGCAGTTGATGGAGTGATACCTCTTGTGGTTGATGTAGACTATAGTTAAAGTTATAGGCATGAATCTTAAAAGGTACAAGTCAAACTCATTGTTAGCCACTGTTTTGTTTCTGTTAAGACATGAAACTTTCATATTCAGTAGTCTGCTAAATACACATCCCTACTGATATCATGTGTGGTACAATAACACTACTTGTACTTAAATTGCTTGCACTTTGATTGACTTAGTTTAGTAAGGATCAGTCCTAGCATACTCTGAATTAGTTCACATAAAGACTGATTATGACTAATTTAGTAAAGGTGGATGATTTAAATAACTATGTTTTGGAAGTTTTAGTTAAATATACTATTTAAATAACTGTAAACTTTGTAGTACAAATTTTAAGGTTAACCAATTAACTGAGTATTAGTATTATCTCAAATGTGGGGGTGGCCGCGGTGGTGCAACGGTTAGCATTGTTGTCTCACAGCAAGAGGTTCTTTGGTTCGATCCTCAGCTGAGGTGTCTTCTGTGCAGAGTCTGCATGTCCTCCCTGTAGCTGCATGGGTTTTCTCCGGGTGCTCCGGTTTCCTCCCACATCCCAAAGACATGCTGTAGGTGGATTGGACACTCTAAATTGGCCTTAGGTGTGAGTGTGTGCATGTGTGTGCCTTCTGTAGAAGGTTGGGTGCTTGGCTGGCAACTCGACACTGTAAAACTCCACTGCCAATCATGAGCGGACAGGTGATCCGCTGTGGCGAGTCTTAACTGGGAAAAGCCGAAAGAAGTACTATCTCAAGTGTGGGAAAGTTAAGAAACTGAACAAAACTATAGTAGGAAAATTATTAGGTAGTGGTGATCAGGTCAATAATAATACATTTCTCACAACTGTTTCTAATTTCACAGATGTTTGTATAGAAAAATAGGAATGCATTATGTTTGTTCTTAAAGAAAGACTGCTGACCCACTTGTTAACATTACTAAAAATGTGACGTCAAGAAGTATGCAACTAAAAAATGACCAGTTAGACATATGGGAAATATTGCCAAATCATTTAAGATGATAAGAAAAGGAAGAAAGAGACCCAAACCAAAAGGGATGAAAAGAGGAGTAAGAAATTAATTGATCCAGTTAACACTATATTAATTGAGTAAGGCTAAATAGTTTAGAAAATGCTGACATAATTAGTAAAGCAAGATAAGCAAGCCACAAAAGAGCAGAATAAATTTTAATAAATGAAGCGCCCTTTACTACATACCCAGAAGTTATTATAAACAACAATGGTAAGATGGAAACCAAAAAGGATAGACAGTGTATTAGAAATACATTTGTAAATCAAACCGAGTTGCCAAATCGGAATAAAGTTACATGCACTGGAGAAATAGAGGAAATGTTGGTGTAAATTTGGGGTTTTCATACACCATTTTATCCCCTTTTCATAGACCATTTTATCCCCTAAAGGATTAGTTAATGATACATTATTAACCTTTAATGAAGGCACCAAAACACCATGTCATTCTAGTGTTGCAAGTAGCACAGGTAACCACATGATAAAAGTGTATACAAGGAGAAATAGATGTGCAGTGCTACTTTAGGAAATGCTTCACTAATAAAAGGTGATGTTGTTAAAAATCCTGATGGGATTCACCAGGAAGAATACATAATTTCTGTGAATGATAAGGAGTGGAGTACTGAAGGCTATATGGGATTTATGGATGAAAATAACAGTTTCCACAAAGCTAAACATTTGTGCTGATGAAAGCTTAGTGTTATCAGATTCTTTGCTTAAGTCTGTAAGGAGACAAATCACTGTTTCAAGTACAGTCTCTTCACTGGCTGGTCTAAAACCTAAGAGATTATGTCTCAGATGTTAAGAGAGTAATAAATGATAGGAGATATGGTTTGTATGTTATACATTGTGGCACACATTATTTGAGACATACACCTTTAAACTATATGTAAGTCTATTTTGAAAATAACAGAAACATTGAAGAGATATAATTTCTAAGATTTATTCAAAGTGAAATTCTTCTATCACTTGGTTATAATGAGCATGCATACATAAAGCAGGTATGTATGATACTTATTGAGATCCCTATTTTTACTTATAACCTTACCATCTTGGCTTATTGGGGTAATATGTGTAAAACCCCCAAATTTTCTCCCCTGATTACATTCTTTTAAATCATTGCTGGAGCTGAATATATTCTTAATAGAAATAGAGGTATACCACAGTTTAAAAATCAAGGGATATTAGCATGTTCATTTTCATAAGTTATGACACATTTGACTGCTTGAGAAAATGAGCAGGATGGCATTATGATCATGTTACACAAGACCTTGGGAGTGGATCTAATATAAATGAATAAGTTGTTAGAAACCTCAGTAATAAATATCAATCTTGGTTCCATTTCTGGACCATTACATCTTATTGTCTGTTAATGAAAGCTCTCTATGAATAAAGCAAGGCATGAAGATTGCATTAGTAATATACTTCAGTATATATATTATCCTATGATGATTTTCTTGGATGACTTAAATTATCCTCATGTTGTTTGGGAGAACTGATCTTTGTCTCTTTCTGCTGTTTCAAGAATTCCTTGATTTACTAAGTCAGAGAGATTTCTCACTCATGCTTAATGAGGCCATTACAGGACAAATATTTTAACTACTATATAAACTTATTCTGGTAAAATAATAGGAAATGTTAGGCTGGGACCACTACTAGGATTCTCCAACTATTTGTCAATTAGGTTTAATAATCAATGTGATGAGAAGCCTCTACTAATATGAAATAAAAGATATGTCTTCAGTAAGCTAAATTGTGTTCCCATTAAAGTGAAATAAATTGAAGTTAAAAAAAAAAAACAATTAAATTGCTTATAATAATGTCCTAAAGAAGGAAAAAGCTAATTCTGAAATTAATTTGACTCAAAATAGTGCAAACATGGAGTTATATTATATATGTATAAGCAGCCAAAGCAGTATTACACATACTATTAAAAGTCTGAAGATTAATTGAAATTTAACTGATAATCAATAAATTATAGGGAATAAGTTTAACATGCTATTTACCAGCTATTCAAATATTCTAGCTGGTCACAAACTAGACTATTTAGATCCAAAGCTATTATCAGATGGGTGTACAATAATCTCTGAAGAAATGCTGATACTATCTCTTGATAAAGTTGGGAAAGACATTTATATGAGTAGTAATGAGATTCCTGGCATTTTAATTGACTAATGTCAAAAACGTTTTGTTTACTACTTTCAGCAGAAAATTTAGCAACTTTTTTAGAAATTAGTTTGCACTCAGTACATGGAAGATATTTATTATAATTCCCATTTTAAGAAGGGCAACAGGTAATTGCTTCAAAATTATAGGCCTATAAGTCTGACACCATTTCTAGGAAAATATTTTGAAAGCTGTTCTTGTGATCACTGTCAAAGGCTAGCAATTCAAGATACTATTTTGATTTAAATCAGCATGGATTCTTTAAAGGTCGAGTGACTCCTACTAGCTTGGTAGATTTTTATGAACTAATTAGCTTAGCTGAGAAAGTTCTTTTAGCATAGTTAAAATTTAATGTTCACTATTTGTCCCAAAGACTTCATCAGAAATGATAAAATACACTTCCAAATCACTTTTAAACCATTCAGAAACATTTGATCAATCAGATCATCTCATTATCAAACCAATTAAATACATAAAAACATTTAAAGGCATGCTGTAAGAAATGTACAACTCAAAGTGCCCACACAGTTAACACAGTTTAAAACACAAGGGCATTCACCCCTCTATATTCATTTTAGTAATTTTCCTATTTTTTAAGAAACATTTTATGTCTACCATATCATTCAGACCAGAGGGTAAATAAGAGGCAAATTTAATCTGCCATTCTGCCTCTCTTTGTTCAACATAATTTCTAAAATCCCCTCCCCTAAGGTCATGCTTAACAACTTCTACTATAGAAAAAGTTAATTTCTTCCAGTTAGAACATGTCAAAGAATGCTTAAAAAGGGCATTTTTACTATTTTTTATAGCATACAAATGCTCTAATACCTGTTTCCTTAGACTCCTGGTGGATGCGCCAACATAAAAACTTGGGCATGTTGAACACATTGCAAGATACACTATCCCTGTTGTACTAAAGCACAATTTTCCAGGGATGGGTATAGTAAACTGTAGATGTTCCAGGAACACAAAGGGACCCTCAGACATAAATCAGCATGCCTCGCACCCTGAACATTTAAACATACCCCCAGTTTCACCAGAAGTAAGGGATGGCCCAAAGTTATCATTTTCTAACAAATGTTTAAAATATAGATTTTTCTTGTAAACAAAATGGGGGCCTTCTCCAAGAACTTTAGATAAATCTGCATTATCCATAACTACTTTCCAATTTTCACTAATAGGTTCATAGGTTCATACTAGGCTATCTGCCCTAGGGCATTTATAAGCCTAGCCAGAGTGTGTTTGGCTTTCACCACCCATTTTAAATTAATTTTGCTATGCCCTTTTTTGAGGTTAGTATACTGTGCCTCTGTCTAACAGTGACACAGAAGTGATACCCGGGGTAAACCTACGATCTCCCTTCCACTCATCAAGATTCCTCTTGAAGAGAGTCAATGAGGGACTCTGCCTAACCTGGACTGGGATTTTATTCCAGAGTGAAGGGAGCCTCTGGGTTATGAATCTGTCCCTCCAGCATGTCCTATTTATTTCAGTGCTGAGGTTCAAGTCTCTCGAGCGCGTAGCTCGATGGGATTTGGATTTTCTGAGGTGCAGCATGTCCATTAATTCTGGGTTGGACATGGCATTATACGTCAGGCACAGATCGCCTCTGAGCAGGCGGTATGCCACTGAGTAGAGCTGGAGTTTCTTTAACCAGGCAGCATATGGCATCTGTTTGAGCCCTTTGATCTTCTTGGTGAGGTACTTTTGGAGTCTTTCCAGTTGCTGCAGGTGTCTGGTAAGGTACATCCCAAAAGGGGCATTGTACTCAATTATGGGCCTGATGAGGGATGAGTAAAGAGGCACGATGACCTCCCCTGATCTAGATGTGAATCCCTTCATGATTAGGTGGGCTATATAAAATGTTTTTCTAACCACTTTGGCCACTTGGTGGTCAAATGAGAGATTGCTATCAACTTGGGTCCCCAGGTCCCTAATTGCTTCTTCTGTACTTAATGGATTACCACCTATGTGGTAATTTGTAGGCACTTTGTTTTTGCCAAAGGGGATGACTATACACTTTTTGGCGTTTAGCTTGAGGCCATGGCTCTGGCACCAGTTGTCTGTTTCTATGAGGCCCTTTTGGAGGATGCTTGTGTTGGCTGGAGAGTCAATTATGGTGCCCAGTTTGCAATCATCTGCGAACTTGGTCAGCCACAGTCCTTTTGTGTTGGCCTGTACCTCCGAGAAATATATACCAAACAAGAGAGGTCCCAGGACTGAGCCTTGTGGGATGCCACTTGTAACTGGCTTGGAGTCTGACATGGCTCCAGCAATTCTAACCATGTGGGTTCTGTCCTTGAGCTAGTTTGCAACCCATCTAGTGACATAGGGGTTTATATTTAAGCTGGTGAGCTTATCTATAATGCCTGAGTGGGGTATTGTATCAAAAGCTTTTGCGAGGTCCAGGTAGGCTGTGTGGACCACCTTCCCCTCGTCAATGGCCTTGGTGACTGTTTCAAAGAAATCAACCAGGTTTAAGAGGCAGGATCTGCCCTTAACAAAGCCGAACTGGGTAGGATCCAGTGTCTGTAGGTCCCCAATATCTTTATTTATGAGGTCCATGATGATCCTTTCCATAGCTTTGCAGACCAAGCTAGTCAGGCTTATGGGGTGATAGTTTCCAGGAGACGTTGAGGCACCACCTTTGTGGAGAGGGACCACTGTTGCTGTACGCCACTCTTTGGGCACATATCCTGTAGTAAGGCTGAGATTGAACAGTAGCTTTATGTTTGGGTTTAGCTCTTCTTGGAGTTCATGTAGGACGCAGCCCGGGACACCATCTGGTCCCACTGATGCTGTGTTTTTTGCTTTGGAGAGGGCAGCTCTTACCTGTGCATCTGAGATGTCAGGGGGGCAGCACTCTGCTGGGTAGATATTTGCCCTTTTGGTGGGTAGGGGGGTGAGAAGTTTGCGCTGAACCTGTCAGCTAGGATGTTGGCAATGTCTGTGGGTTTGGTGTATTTTTTGTCATTTTGGACTAATTCTGAGCATATCTGGGAATTCCCACCCAGGTTCCTAACATAACTAAATAAAGCCTTGTGATTATTCTTAGTGTCCTGTGCAAATTTTTTCTTGAAGCTGGCCTTAGATGATTTTATGAGTGCCTGTAGTTTTTTGCTAATACTGATCAGAGATGCCTTCCCTTTTTGGGATTTTGCTCTATCATGTAGTAGCTTCCTCCTTCTATTGTATAGTTTGTTTATGGCTGGGGTCCACCACACAGGACGTCTACCTTTGGAGGATTGGGTCTTGGTTTTATTTGGGATTGCTTGATCCATGCATTTCTGAAGATGTTCATAGAATGCGTTTATAAAGGATTCTGCAGTCTGGGCCGTATTTTCCACAGGCCCGGGGGCTCTGAAGGATTCCACCTCAGTTTTGAGGAGTGTAAAATTTGCTATAGAGAAGTTTTTCACTGTGGTTTTCAGGGCAGGGGGTGGAGTCGGGATGTGAATATCCAGTGAGATTAGTTTATGGTCTGATCTTACCAATGAGGGATACACTTCTGGTCTGGAGCATAGAGTCCCCGTGTTGGTGATGATCAGGTCCAGTATGTTTTCCCCTCTTGTGGAAGTGGTAACAAGTTGTTCCATAGCATTTGAGTTTATAAATTCTAGGAACCTTTGGGATAGGGTGTTGGAGCTACAGTAATGCTCCCAGTCTATGTTTGGGTAGTTGAAGTCGCCCAATATATTGGGTTTGGGAGGGTGGTCTGCAGCAGGCTATAACCTGGAAGGCAGTTTTACCCACTGTTAGTTGCACATGGATAGTCTCTGATGCTTCGTGCTGTGCCACCAACCTGGAGGTGTGGGTATCTTTGACAAATATTGATACTCCCCCTCCTTTTGTGGTTCGGTCCAAGTTTTGGGGCTGAAAAGCATGGTATGAGGTATAACCTGGTAGTGCTGGAGTGCTCTCGGGAGCCTTAAGCCAGGTTTTTGTTACTGCACAGATATCGATGTTCTCCATGCTAAGGAGAGTTTCGAGTGTGTGCATCTTGAGGTTTAGACTTCTGGTGTTGAGTAGCATTACTCTTAGTTTCTTATCCCTTGTGATACCTATGGAGGTGGGTTTGTCTTTTGAGCCTTGCCTAAAAAAGGCACTATGGGGGTAGCAAGAGCCTTTCCCAATATCCGAAAGCCCAGGGGTGACAGGTGCAAGCCATCCCTAGTGAAGCATCGTGGCTTGTCGAGCATGTCATCCTAGGCTGACAGGCATTGGATCCCCTTTGAATGACACTAATACTTAAGCCAGTTGTTGAAATTGATCATCTTGTCTTCATATTGTGGCATCATTCTTGGTGAGGGTAAGATGCTGCTCAAGGTCAGGGTCATACTGGCCTGGGCTACATGCTCAGAGAGCTCCTCTGTGTCTCTTTTCATGTAGTCCAGGGAGGTACGTCTCAGGTCATTCACACCAGCATGGACAATGACTGAGTCATATTTGTACTTGCCTTGGAGTGACCTGAGTTCTTGTGTTATGTGGCGGGTCCTAGCTTCCGACAGTCAGCTCACCGTGACCTTCTCCTTGTTCAGCCTGGTGAGCGGGACGTCAGAGTGCCTGACGATAGAGTCACCTATTACAAGTGTATCAGGTGTGTTGTTTAGCCTTAAGGGCTGTGACTGTTGGGCACACTGGCTTTGTGAGCTATGTGTTGCACGTGTTTTGTATTGGGGTAGCGGTTGCTTGGGTGTCTGCTTTGGAGGTCTCTGCTGCTTAGGCAGATTTTTATTTAGAGCCTCCGAGTATGTTTTTGTGTGTTTATGTGTTTAGTTTGCTGTTGTGGTAGGTCTATGTGAGACTGGAATTGTAGCGAGTGTGGTTTCCTTCTCCTCCTGACTGGTTTCGCCAGTACTGAGTTGAGAGAGCTTAGCCTCCAGTATGGCTATATGGTTGCATCTCTCACATGTGTTAGAATTTGTTGGGAGGAGGAAAGGGTTGTCTGTGTACATGAGGCAGTTGTAACATTGCCTCAAGATTCCCAGAGTCACCAGCTGGACCGGATCTGATGGATGTAATTACTATCTACATTCATATCCAAACAAATTCTGGGAACTTCTGCCCCTCTCTCTTTTGTATGTGTGCCACTAGATGCTACATTCTGAGCTTTTTTAACAAAACCTCTTAGCAGAATAGGAGGAAAATCTGTCTGTCTCCTATGAATGACCTCTTGAGCCATATTTTCAAGTAGGTCTCCAGGGTAACCTCTTTCTAGAAACAATTCTTTTATGAGGTTAATTTCCTTCAAAAAAACAGAGTCTTCCACTATCATTCAAGATGCTCGAATGAACTGTCCTCTAGGAATATTTTTTCTCATAAAGTAAGGGTGGCAACTCTTGAAATGGACATAGCTGTTACAAAATGTACTCTTACGATGAATACTACTCAAAAACACATTCTCATTAGTGTCCATTATCAAGTTAACATCCAAAAAGGAAACTTTGTTGCCTATTTCCCCCACCACAAACTTTAAAAATGCTCTACTAGCACTTAAATGCTCCACAAACTCATTAACATTAAAGTTGTCTGTATAAACTATAAAGAACAAAGAATCTGCAAATCTTTTATAAAAGATAATTTGTTCTGAATAATCAATGTGTGGCAGTATTTCCATGTCCCACCAACCTAATACCAAATTTGCATAGGTTGGACCAACAGTGGCCCCCATGGCCACCCCTTGTAGTTGTTTATAAAATTGCTTGTTAAACAAAAAGAAGTTGTTGTCTAATAATACATCTAACAAAGCAGTATAAGTAATAATATTGTTATTACTTAAGCTTGTATGCTTCCCCATAAACCATCTTACATAATATGGAAATTATGTTAGCAAATGTACTGGAGTATAGGAAAGTAAATTGTTAAATGTTATGCCTGTATCCACAGCACTTTATATGACATGTTTATGAACTATGAAATAACTAGGGAAGTGTTTGAATTTTTATGTGTGCATAATCCTAGGGTGGGTGTGATGTTTGGAATTCCCAAACTTCACAAAAGTGTTGAAAAACCTCCATTCAGACCTACTATATCAGCCTCAGGAAGTTATACTGACTGTATTTCTTTGTATTTAGATTCAGTGTTGAACCCATTAGTTAAGCAGCTTCCTGGGACTTTTTGGACCGGCCTAGGTCCTTTTTTTCTTCCTCAGATTTTAGGTTGGAAAGCTTACAGATGTTCATTGCTGATGTTGTTTCCCTATTCACCTGCATCCCTAAAGATGTTGGGGTTGATTATGTAAGATGGTTTATGGGGAAGCATACAAGCTTATGTAATACCAGTATTATTACTTATACTGCTTTGTTAGATTTATTATTAGACAACAACACATAATTAAAAGAAACAGAATAATTGAATTTTAAAAAAGAAGTAGAAGTGTTAATAAAATTGATAAAAGCCTGTAACTCATCAAGAGAAGCTGACTAAATTAAAAAAAAATATCATCGAACATATGTCCAACATTTCGCGAAACTTGAAGTAAACAAAATCTGTTGTTGCTACCACCACATAATTAAATTTGCAAAAATGGGGGCACAAGTGGCCCCCATAGCAACACCACATTTTTGTTTGTAAAATTCTCCTTCAAAACAAATAAAATTATACTTTAAAATAAATTCCATAAGTTTGCATAAAATAGTAATTTCCAAACTAGAAAATTGATCAAAAAAATATAAACAGTAAGCAAAATAAACCAAGATCACAGGGAATACACCCAAAGAAGTCTTGCACATCAATACATACAAACATGACATTTTCTAATGTGAGAAGTTTAATGAAATGCCACAAAAAAATCCCAGGAATCCTTTAATATATACTTGTAATTACCCAGGGTATTCTTCAACATTTGGCCAACAAACAAGGCCAAGGAAAAAGTCTGCTTTGGATTCAGAAGATAGTTTTGCCAATTGTTCCACTTCAGGTTTAGATGACTCTTCTCGTTTTGACAATGTTCATCCATTTGTGCAACTAAGCCAATCGATGGGTAACTTAACTGCATTAATACAGGTTCTGTCACAAAACCTGGATAGCCTTTCTTTGGTTTCAACCCAGCAAAGAGCACTGCAATGCCTTAATCCAGGTACACCAGGTTTATTTCCAGGGTGGTTCTGTTTTTGGCATAGGACAACAAATGAATCAAGGGAATGTTGCAGTTTCCAACTCAGCAGATGAATGGCCACAGGGACTTTCATCTATTCCAGGTTCATTAGATTATGGTTCAACTGCTACAACACATAGTGCAAGTACTAGTTCTTTGTGTGATAAAACAGTTAATTATCTGCAATTACCTTTAGTTTCAAATGTTAATTTGATGTCCAAACATGTTTTACAAGATATTCTTGGGGACATCACCCTGATTGATTATAAAGGATGGCGCAAATGTTTTCCGTTTAATTTCAGTCAGAGGATCGAGGAACCATTAAATCAAAATGTGTCCTTTGAACAATTACTTTCAGTTTTTGAGAACCATTTGTGTGATTATCTTGAAGCTTGTTTAGCAAATGAGATTGTACCGCAGGACCTCCGTATGTACAGGTTTCCTAGTGGTGTTTACTTTGGCTCCGGTGTATACAAGGAACAAGTTAAAAATGTTCAGTAAAAATGGGCTTGAACTTTTGAAGGTTATTATATGTGAAAATAACCATTGACTGCTAATTTATCACAACTGGATGACAGTGATCCTAAATTTAGAACATTTTTGTCTTCTGCCCACCATGCCACCAGTTACAACAAGGTGTTTGAACAGCTTGACAAAGTGCTGTGCCCTTTAATTTTAAAAAAGGAGAAGAAAATGCAGTCATGATTTAAATGCCTATTCTTCAGCATATCCAGCACCTAAACAACTAATGGATCTTATTAGTAACGTCGTTTCTGCAGTCTCCACTTCTGTAGGGGAGGCTGAGTCAGCTGTCAGTACTGAATCAGGTCCTCTTATTAACAACACCAATAATAAGAACAATAGTGTTGCACAAGCGGTGACCAATTCTGCTCCAACTTCCTCTTTTTTAGAACACTTTGTAAGAAATGAGGGTTCCAACCAAGTAAATCAGACCAAACAGAAAGGAGGAAATAAAGGAAGGTGCAGAGGCAGAGCAAGGGGCAGAGGATGGAGATTTTAAGAGTCATTGGATGCTTTAATTGTGATTGAGAATACAATTGTTTTTTATCCTCCATGCATTTATGTTAGAAATGGTTTTAATGTTTTTAATTATTCTAGCCATGTTTTGTAGAATGTTGATTTTGACCTGTTTGAAAAAGGGTTTTCTTTTATACTCACTAGGCATTTTAATTTGACAGACACATTGTTAGAATTAAAGTTGTTTGTTCATAAATTAAGTTTGTCTGTTTATTACAGGAACAAAGGCTTTGGTTTATTAGATATTGCACAGTCAACCTGCTCCAACAATTTGGCTATTAAAAAGAAAAGTACATTTATCCCACCTTGCACCACAGTTACTAGTGCTTTTTTTTTTACTCAACAAATTTTTATTTTGTTTTTTAGAGAAAAAAAACAGTAAATTTAGATTACAATTCAATAATAATGAAAGGAACAATAACATTATTTACAATATTTACAAGTGACCCAAAGAAGAAAATAAAACAATAATAATTAATAAAAAATTCAAAGAAGAAGAGAAAAAAAAAAGAAAACAACATCTAGTAAATGAATTCTTATCTCTTATTGTTTTTTTTTCCCCTTTTCTTCCTCACAAGTCCACAAAAATCTACATCTCTTTGAACTCATATGATGGAAATTATATCCATTTGTGTTACTTCTATGAGTGTAAGTATTTTGTTCCAGGGGTTATCTGATCATTTTCTGGGGAAAATTCTTTCTTTCTTGACTTTTATCTCTTTTTGTGCAGTCTCCTTTAGAAGAAATATAAAGTCTTCAAAACATGGCGGAGTTGTAGATTTCCATTTCCTTGTGATACATTTTCTGGCTACCGCCAGAATAGTCCATAAGGGATATTGATCTCTTCTGTTCATAACTACTAATTCATCTACATTCAAAAAAATTAAAGATTTTGTTAAGACAAATGTATCATTATAAATAGCTTGAAGAAAATTGCCAATTTTCTCCCAAAACGTTTTAATGCAATCATAAAATATATGAAACCAATCTGCTTAACAGCTTAAAGAGCATCTCCAACAAATAACATTATGTGTTGAGTTGAATTTAGCTATCTTATTTGGAGTATAAAAGGCTCTATGTAAAATTTTCCAGGTGAAGATTCTTCATGTTTGAGTGTTAGAAGTTAGTTTAATGGAGTATAGTAGGTTATTTTTACAATCATTTGATAGATTTGTTGATAAACCTCTAGATATAAAATTCCCAGTTTTTTGATCTATTTTAGTCTTGTAAACTATTAAAATCTTGTATAATTTAGATGTTGAATTTGGCCAGTTATAGTTATCATAAATCAATTATTGAATATAGTTTATGAATTTTGGCTTAGAGTTGAAGGACAAATCATTAATAATTTTGCATAAATCTTTGGAGTAAAGTAACATTTTTTGGAGACTTATCCTGTCTACACTCGTTATATTAAATTCATTTATAACTTGTTGATTGCTTAATGCTTTAAGGTTATTTATGCATTGGATCCAGCATATGAGATTGTTGGATTCCCAATTAATGAGTGTGTTATCATGAATTTTCTTTTTAAATTTCTTTGATGTATTAAATGGTAATAACAGTTCAAACCATACTTTTATGTCAGGGTTTGAGTTTATAAAGGATCTGAATAAATTATAAATATTATTTAAATATGATAGATTAGTGGGTTTTGTTGTATTGTTTTGAAGATTAATACACAATATATGCCAAAATATATTCTTGTGGTTATAGAGGGATGCATTTTTTGATATTTTGTTTTCATTTAAAAAAATAATCATATGCAGAGATTTCCAAGCAGAAGAGAAATTTGGATTTACCCAGTTTAATACTAGTTTAAAAATGGAGGCTTTGATATACGTCTCTATGTCTGGAAAATTAATTCCCCCTAATTCCCATGGTCTAATATGATGAGAAAAAGCAATTCTATTCTTTTTTGGATACCAAAGAAAACATAATAAGCTTTTGTGAATTTCTTTTAGGATTTTTTTATTTGGAATTATAGGTATTGCTAGTGCAATATAATTTATTTGTGGTAGTAGAATCATTTTTATTAGCTGCAATCTGTCCTCAAATTTTAGATTTAATTTATTCCAGTTTTCCATACGTGTTCGTGTTGAGTTTAAAATTTTATTATAGTTTAGAGACAGAGTAGAATCTATTTTATCAGATATAATAATTCCTAAATATTCTAAAGAAGAGGCTTTTTCTCCAAGTATATGATATCTATTCAAGTGAAAGTCCCCCTTTCTATTTAGTAGAATATGCTTTGATTTAGATTTATTAAAACGAAGGCCAGAAATTAGAAAGAAATTTTCCACTTGTATTTCTAATTCTTGAAGAGATTCATCATTTGGTGATAAAGTTAGTAGTATATCATCAGCAAACAACATAACCTTGGAGTTAAATTTATTGTGAATATTTAGTCCTTCAATTTTTGGGTCTCTACGTATTGTAATTGCAAATAGTTCTATTGATAAGGCAAATAGAATGGGAGACATAGGACAACCTTGTTTAGTGCCTTTAGTTATTTTGAAAGCTTCTGATGTAAACGGACCTAATTTTACATAGGCCAAATTATCTTTATATATATTCTTTATCAAATTAATAAAATTTAAAGGAAACTCAAAAAGTTCTAAAATTCTAAATAAGTAGTCCCAATTCACTGAATCAAATGCTTTTTCTATGTCTAGTGTAATTATGAGAGCCTCTATATTATCTCTATTTAATATTTCAATAGTGGTAAGGATTCTTTGTATATTATCATAAGTATGTCTGCCATAGATGAAACGTGTTTGGTCGTCATTTATGATTTGAGTCAAGGATTTTTTAATTCTATTGACTAATATAGACATAAACATTTTGTAATCATTATTAAGTAGGGAAATCGGTCTATAAGAGCTGCAATGGGAGGAGTCTTTTTTCTCTTTTTTTATTGGAGTAACTAATGAATATCTCCAGGATGGTGGAATTATGTTTTGAGCTTGGATTTCATTTAGAGTCTTATGAACTAAAGAAATTGCTGAATTTGGGAATATATTGTATAATTCCATTATTATTCCATCTATTCCTGGCGATTTATTGTTTTTACTCTCTTTAATTTTGTCATTTATTTCCTTGAGGGAAATGTGTTTTTCAATATCAATTTTTAATTTTTCAGGTAATTTTTTTATTATAGGATTGCTAATTTTTGAATCTATTAAAATAGTTTTGTTTTTATTGTTTCCAAAATGATTAGTATAATGAAATTTAAAAGCTTCTAGGATATCATTTATGTCTGACACTTTTTTATTACCTTTTCCTTCATGTACAATATTTGTAATATTGTTTTCTATATTTTGCTTTTTTATTCTCATTGCTAAGTTATGTAAGTGTTTTGGAGATGTTGAAAGTGAACTAAATTTTAGTTTTTCCAATGCCAAATTTGTCTTATGAGTTAGAATTTCATTATATTTTTTATTTAAATCTTCAATTTCTTTTTTTTTACCTGATAATTCTTTACATCAGAAGTGTTTGCATTAATTTCTGTTATTTGTTTTTGAATGCTGTGCAATTCTGATTCCCATTCTTTTGTTTTGTTTTTGAACCAAGATATAATCCTACCATATAAGAAGGCCTTTAGAGTATCCCATATTATTATATTATTTATATCATCAGTGGAATTTATTTCTAAAAAATATTGAATTTCTGATTCTAGCCATGGTTTAAATTGTTTTAATTTAGTAATGTAAGCTGGTATTCTTGAAGCAAAATTTAGTCTTTTAAAATCTATTTGTAATTTAAGGATTAGGGCATTATGGTCAGAAAGTGGGCATGGAAGGATAGAAAATTTTATTATCTTCCTATTTAAGTCTGGAGATATAAAGATTTTATCTATTTTTGTTTTAGTATTAAATCGATAATCACTATGTGAGTATAATAATGAGTTAGATTCTTTGAAATTAAATGTATCAATTAATTTTAAGTTTTCTGTCCATTCCTTAAGGTATTTTCCTGTGGAAGTGAGACGTAGATTCCTTTTGTTAGTTGTCTCAGAGTTATCTAGAATACAGTTAAAGTATCCTCCTATTATTAGAATACCTTTATTTACCCTATTAATTAGTTCTATTTGCTTTTTAACTGTAGATAGTCCTATTCCAGGAATCCAATATACATTTACCAGTGTCCAAATTCTATTCTGAAATTTTATTATTACAATTGAAAGTAATCCTTCTTTATCTTCATAGTTGTAAATAATCTGAGGGTTAGTTACACTTTTCTTCCATAAAATTAAGACTCCTCTAGTTTTTTTTATATGAGGAGTGAGAGAGAATTAAGTAGTTATTAGGTATCCAAGTAAAGTTGTCATCAGTTTTAAAGTGGGATTCTTGTAGAAAAATAACTTGTGTTCTTTGTAATTTTAGATATTGTAATAAATTTGATATTTTTATATAATTATTTAAACCATTGATATTTAAAGACAACAATGTTATGTCTGTCATTTCTATAGGTAATTATATTATGATTTTGGAAGAATACATTGGTAAAGATCTAATATTTGTGAAGACCTGTGAGAGCATAAATATTAATTTTCCCTTCTTTTCTCTAAGAAGAAACTTGAATTGAACAAAACTGTTTCTTTGATAGTTTAACAAATGTTTCAATTTGGGCCACTGAAAAAAATAAAAAATGAAAAATATTGTAACAACATATTTTAATTTAATGAATAATAACTTTACTACATTATTCCACAAACATGAAGTGCTCAGCACTTCTAATCTGATTGATCTGATAAGGTCAAACAGATTTTCCCTCAATGTCGTCAATCGCATGGAAAAAGATGTTCAAGGTTGAGCTACATTTATTGGATCCTGAAGATATCTTAAAATATTTATATTTGATGAAAGAGTATATCATGCATTAGTACTATGTTCCTTGAAAAATCCACTCATTAAAGTAATTAATCTTTTACTTGAAGTTGTACTAATACTAGAGTTAGTACTACTTTTTTAATGGATGTTCTATTTAGATGTCTTTTCCAACTGTTGTAAATACTTCTGCTTTATATTATTTTTATATTTATTTATTTATTTTTTTTTTTTTGAACTACACGCCCTTCATAAATGTGATTATGTTTTATGAAGTATGTCAGGTGACCTTCCCCTTCCAGAGATAAAATGTATAATAATATATGCATTTGTGATTTGTTTGTATTTATTCTATATGTACTTCATGTTTAGAACAGGTTATTAATGCAGCAGATAGTATTACTGTTTTATAGTGTTTAGTCCTTTATTTTAGTTCTTTCTTTGTTCCTATTCTAAGTGAATTATGTATGTCCTCTCTGTGTACATATGCATAAATATACACCTATACCTACATAAAGACATAGTCACATATATACACACATATATATTAAATAATCTCATTGGGTTACCTATAAATGTGTGCAATATAATAGCGATTTTGTGTGAACACTCTTGAAAGGATTGGTACCTTGTTATTTCTGGGAGAAGTCTACTCACTAACCTTATTAGGGGATCAAGTGGACCATCGAAAGATGAGTGAATATTGTGAATGAATATTCTTTAATTCTTATCACTAAATCATACAGCAATTAGTGGAGAATACCTATGTCATTTAATTTTATTCTTTATGAAATTTCTTTGGGAGTGTAATGGAAATACATAATATTTCAGACTTGTGATTGTTAATTACGCAGTAACAGGTCTAAAGTTTGTCCAATACTTGTTGATTACACCGTATACAGTTGATGGTTTGAAATAACATGTACATGTCACAGAGAATTTATGAATACATGGATCTCACCTCATTCATCGAACCCATGTCCCACCCAATGCCAAAACAGTCAAGAACAGTTCGCTGAGGGTAATAGCACCTCAAACCCCAACAACGTTAAATAACTAAACACTAATAGACCTACTATTTTAAAGCTACTGACATTCTCTAGTATTTTATATAAATACTATTGCAATTATATATACCAACTCTAAGATTGCCTTACAGTGAAACAAGGATAGATTTTCTGATACTTACTGAAGTGCAGTCTCCCATTAAATCTATAAGTGCTGTGTAATGGTTGACTATATCCTGATTATTTCTATACCTACCATGAGATCTGCTATCACTTAGATCAAGTATGGTGTGCGAGGAAGTATGTTATTGCTATATACTTGCGCTTTAACTTCTCGCACCATACGTAACACAGTAACTGTTTCCTTTAAATGAAAGCCAAATCTCGTACTTTCAACAAGTCAATCCCAACCATCTAACACTCAGCAAAACACAAGCTCAACAAACGAAGAGAGACCCAAACACATACATTGTGTACAATTTATATAAACATTTCCCAATAATATTATAACAGCAGTTCATGAATGTGTCATGCTGTTTCCCAAAGATGTATAGTATGCACATAAATTACATTTGACCCTACAATATTTCCTTTCTTATTTTTTTTTTTTCTCTAGGTTCTGAAGTGTAAAGAAAGGTACACTATTGATATTACTGTACCATTAGGAACCACTATGAATATTTATGGTATACTGGTGTACCTAGAAACTGTCATAGTGGTGAATAAATACAGCAGATTGTGCTTTAATCAAAAATAATACATTTTGTTCACAGAAGTTAGCACAGCACTTATGGCTGCAGAGAATGCACATAGCACTTGATGTTACGTAAATTTACATATTTCTCAACTGCAGGATGTTCTAATTTTAGCTTTATTTTATATTGTTGCTCTTTTACTGGTCCGATTTTAGAGCCAATGTAAGTGAAACTTCACCAAAACACCAATGTCAGTTCCACATTACTACAGGTTAATACTTGTCAATTATACAGATCACAATACTAATGTTAATTACTAAATACATGCAGAATAGGTTTCAAACATAAGTAGATTTAGTCTTTACTTAGATTAGCACTAACTGTCATAACTAATAGAGCTCTCATCAATTAGCTTGCTCTAGGTTATTGAATTGTAAAAGAAATTAAATTGTCCACATGAGAAACAGATAACAGATATGTGGCGTTTTTCAACAAGAAGAGAGTAATTAAATGTTTTTTTTTTTTTTTTTTTTTTAAACATGTGTAGCATATTTTTTGTTATGCATAATACATTTACCTGTTCATATTTTACTAAAATCTACTCAATTTTCAATCTATTTTATTGGATACTCTACTTCCACAGTACAGGTTAGACCATAAAGGGGCTGAAACTCAGATCGCAGTTTGCTTTTTCTTTTTATGTTCTAACTGACAAGAAAGTCTCTCTGAGTCATAAAGCACATCACTCGCAAACTAATGAAGTGTTCTATGAGCCTCAGCATACTAGCATGTTTCTTATCTTACATTGGAATGCTGAACAATATTAGTGAAGAAATGTAAGAAAAAATCTGACTAGAGAGCTCGAGGGTATATTTTAAAACAGTTTTGGCCACCAACGGATATTTAGAATTTTGAACCGCTAGTAGGTGATTATTTGTCTTTTTCCTTCCCCTTCTCTTCCTTCCTACTCTTTACAATGTTTTCACATATTCATGAACAAAAGTTCAAGAAATGCTCTTTTAAGACACTCTATAAAGATTTGGATTTAACTTATTAAAATTTTACTACAGTAATTATTAATCATTATGTTAATAACTTTATAATAATAGAGGCCTTTCATTTAAATGCTAATGCTCTTGTGAGTGGGAATTTGACTAAAGGAAGCAAAAAAAAACTGCACAACTCAAGCACCAACAATTCCATCCAAACCACTACTATATTATTATGTTAACATACGGATTGTGATACTTTCTAAAAGAAAGAAAAAGAAAATAAAGAAAAAAAAGGAGAAAACAAATTATGTGTCTGAAGTGTAATGAAATTAAAGCTATGTATAATAATCATACCTTGGATAATGCTTTGAGAGAAATTGTATCATCAATGTTCTTAACATCAGTTTTTTGTTTTTTTTTTCCTCACATCAGTCCAAGTATTTTTTCCCCGAGGATCTCTTTAAGGAGGTTGAATTTGACCAATCCATTTCTTCTGGTAGTAAGATTATATTGTTGTTTTTAATGAAGGAAGTGGCTTCTTCGATGGTGTTGAAAGATCTCATGTCATTATTATGTTGAATTCTAATTTTGGCAGGGTATGCAAGCTGTGCCTTTATTTTATTTTGTTTTAAGAATTTCACTAAGGGCCATGTTTTCTTTCTTTGTTCCAAGACTCTTGGTGAATAGTCATTATCAAATCTTATTTGGGATTGCTTGTAAATAACTGGACTTTTCCTCCATGCAGATCTCAATATCAGTTCTTTGTCCATAAATGATAGAAATTTAACCACTATAGATCTTGGAAATGATTTAGATGAGGTAGAAAGTGGTTTTCCAATGGTTCTGTGCGCTCTTTCGATTCCATAAGACAAGCCTTCTTTCAGCCCTAAGATTTCAGGTAACCAGGAATTCAAGAATGAAATGATGTCCTCTCCTTCGGTCTTCTCTGGGACTCCAAATATTCTTACGTTTGTTCTTCTTTCCCTATTCTCCATATCATCTATTTTGTTTATTAGCCAAGTATTCTGTTGTAATAGAAATTCACTATGAAGTTCTTCTTCTTTTAGCCTTCCATCAATATCATTTAGAGACGTTTCAATGTCTGATATTTTTAGTTGGTGCTGCTGCAGAATTTCCTTAAAGACTTCAGTTTGCTTTTGGCAACTTTCTTTAAGGTTTTCTAGGTTTTCAGTAAATCTGTCCATCTTCAGAGATAAATCTTGAAGGGTAGCTGATATCAGTTGGATTTCTCTCTTCAGAGTAGAGTCTGAGTGAGAATTCTTGGAATTACTCATTATTAGACAGTTTAGTTAATCTTCAGGTTTATTTGACAGGAAAATTTCGGATTTTCTTCTTCAAAATTGGTGATTCTATTGTTAATAGTTTCACATATAAGATTTATGAAAAATCATTTAATAAAAATAAGATTTTCCTGTTATTTCTAGTATGAATATGAGGAGCTCAAAAATTTGCTGCTTTCAGTTAGGCATTAGGCTCCGCCCCCCAGTTACTAGTGCTTTTGAAGACGTGTAGAATGGAAATTATTGAGATGTTGCATTCCTCTCATTCACATTATGGGTGTTAATTTAATTTAAATCCACATGAGTGAGAGGTTTTAAACTTTTTTTCTGGTAACAATGGCTTAAGGATTATGAAACTCGATAAGAGTGGGGGAGGGGGGTCGTGATAATGGAGGCAATGGATTATTCAACTAGGATGCAAACATTACTTTTAAATGTGGAAAAATATGAGATAGTTTCAATTAATGAGATCCATATCTCTTATAAGGTGATAGACCTTTGGATAAATGAGGTTTGGAACAGACTGATTTGCCCAGGGACATCTTCAAGTGGGGTTAGATAGAGTAACAGGAGTTAGGAGAATAGGGGAGGATTGGGTTAAATCAGAATGGAAGATGAGTGGGAGGAAATGAGGTAGGGGTAGTGAGGGGCTTAAAGGATTTTAGGCAAGTGTAACTGGAGTAGAAGTCACATTTTTGGCATGAACTTGCTACTGCAAGTATTACACTCATGACGACTAGTAGGTACTTCTGCATTCAGGTAGTCCTTGAGTTATTCTGGAGGGTATGGTGGTTCTTATTAGTACAGTAAGGTTGCAGTGTAAGCTTTCTGTTTTTTTTTGGTTTATATATATAGAAAGAGAAAGGTGTAATTCTCTGGATTTTGTTGTAAGTTAGGGGAGACTGGGTTCATTGTATGATGCTGGGCAGTTGATTTTACACTTCAGTCCTCTACAAAATGCATGGTTTGCTTTATGTTGGCTAGAGTGTTTTACATTTGTCTTTATTTTGAGGTTTTGCCACCATCCCCCCTTACTTTTAGCTTAGGGCCTCGGAGACTGTTATGCCATTGCCGCTGCAGAGTTGTGGGGTCTTTTTGGTACTATTTATGACAGTCCATCCAGTTATTTATGGCCCTGGTGTGCTAGCTGTAGTATGGGTGGCATTAATGCCATGTGGTGTGACTTTATGATAGGCACAGTACTTTGGGGTGGGACACAATTGCTGTGGTACCTTTACTCCAGAGTGTTGAGGAGCTCTGAGGGTGAATGCTGCTGTAATTCCAATCAGGGTCAAGGCTTGGCTGGATGTCTTCCTTTCATGGTTGTGGAGTAGGAGGAATAAGAAGGTTGCTGTTACCAGTTCATGCACATGTGCAGTTGGAGAGATCCTTCCCACCATTCAAGGTACGGATTGTGTTTTGTTTCTTCCTTTCCTTTCCGCAGGCTTTGTGGTGTGGGCAAGTGGTCACACATGCTCATTGCATGACTAACTGTCGAGGGAAAGGGGGCAGGAATGATTAATTGAGTAGAGCCCTATCTACAGCTTGGCAAGTGTTCAATTTGTTTTCTGGGTGGCTGTGTGTTGAGGGGAGAGCTTTACCTCTGTAGCTGACAATGTTGGAGGAAAAATGCATTGTCAGTTCAAATTCTGTGAGTTTCTGCTGCCATGTGGTTTCAACAGGATGTTTCTATGTGTTGCATTTCACATATTTTGGAAAATATTATTTTACTGACTCCTCATTCCAAACAACTGTTTTTGAAAGTGTACAGGTAGCAGGTGTTTCAAATTATGGCACCTAATCTATAAGAAACAGCAGGATCTATGCTTTGAAAACTGGAAACCTTGAACTAGGCTTCAGAAAAATGGTACCAATACCAGTGTTATTAAGATGTGTAATAGTGTACTGGTAGGGTGTGAGGCTCAGATGTTGATGGGTTAAGCGATGGTTATTACTGTACTTAGCAGACAAATGATAAGTGTTTGACCCAAGCATTGCTAGAATCCATCCATGTTTCTTGAAAACACACATGCACACTCTCACACACACACACACACTCACTCATATATACAAATTTGAAGGGCACTGAATTACAACAGTTAAAAAAAAAAAAAATATATATATATATATATATATATGGGTCCACTACAGAATCTCGAAAGCTCATAATACCGAAGCCCATAATCCCGAGCCCAAAATCCCGAAAATTCAAAATCCCGAAAGCCCAAAATCCCGAAACTCAAAATCTTGAAAACACAAAATGGACATACGGACGTCATTGTGGCTTTGCTATTGTTAGCCCTGTGGTGTTAGGTCATGCGTTGGGTTCAGGTAAGTGTGCGGTTGGTTTTATGTTAGGGTTAGGGGCGGTTTAAGTGAGTTAGGGTTAGGGCGCAGGTTAGGCATGTATGCAATAGTGACAAATATTGGGGTTGGGGCGGTTTAAGTGAGTTAGGGTTAGAGGCGGTCAGGTGAGTGTCGATAGTGATGGACCTTAGGGTTAGGGTTAGGGTCAGGGTCAGTTGGTAGATATTAGTGTCTTTATATTGACATATTAGCATTATTTGTGTTTTCAGGATTTTGGGCTTCGGGATTTTGGGCTTTCGGATTTTGAATTTTCGGGATTTTGGGCTCGGGATTATGGGCTTCGGTATTATGAGCTTTCGAGATTCTGTAGTGGACCCATATATATATATATATATATATATATATATATATATATATATATATATATATATATATATATATATATATATATATATAGACATTTCTATGAGATGAAAGTCAGTAGGTGCAGAGTTTAAACCCAGTCCCAATTGTGGGACCTTGTTGGGTTGGGGTCTCCATTCTGTAGTACATTCAGAACAGGATTTCTCTTGTTAGCCTGGGAATTTGTTGTTTCAATACAATTAGGTCGGTGGTGGTAGTGGTGTAATTAGGAGCAGCTTCTGCGGCTCAGGTATGTTCAAGTGAGTTGGTCTATCTGTTTAGGTGGTTTTGTGGGTTTTGCATGCATAGTGGATTTTGCTGGATGTCACACATTATGAGCCCATCAAGGTTAGTTGTGGATTTTAATCCTGGCTGTTTCTTCTTGGTATCTTTTTTGCGTTTACAGTTTCAGATGCGGAGGAATGGTTGGTGTCAGGAATGCTATTACTGCCGATAAGTTGCAAACACTAGTGATGTGGCTGGGTTCTCTAAAAATGTGCTGACGTGGTCCATGGCAGTTAGCTGAGCACAGCATTGGTGGAGGGGACAAAAGGAAGAGTTCACAAACAGTTTACACATTACTGTCATTTATCTTGGCATCGATATTGAAGTTCATAGTAGTTATTTGTTTAAGGACAGACAGTAATCTATATGCTTTTGTAAAAGATGCTACCAGAATGAAAAACTATTTTATTTTCTTTGACAGGTCACTGTCACTGTGTCCAGTATGGGGTCTTGTGGTTAGTTACTCTCACAGGTCAGTTCCTTTCATCTTCAGGCACTTTGAATTATATAAACCCTTGTGAGCTGCAGGGAAGAGGACAGCATGCTACTAGACAGCCCTTTTATTCTGGCAGTCTGGATTTTGATGGGACTCATTGTTTTTGTGGGCTATGGAGCACTGCAAGTAATGGCTATTCATTGCGCATGCATGGTGTGGTGGTAACGGCCATAAGTGGGGGGGGGGGGGTAATAGCAGGATCTGAAGTTTGATGTGATATTTTGTGATCCTGGCACCGAATAGCTCTATGATATGCACATTTTGCAGAATGTTTGGATTTTGCCTCAGATTCTAGGTCCACTTTTGTGATGTAATGGTTTTCAGGCCAGTTTTCACAAATCATGGAAGACTGACTTGGGAGGATGGTGGCAGACACTTGAGTTTCACGTTTTGTACCTTTCGGTAGATTGGTGCTAGGGGAGGACCTTTTTCTGGGTGAAGATCAATAGTTAAGGGTGAGTAAGTAGGCCCACTGTTACTTATGGGGGGAGGGGGTGGGAGGAACAAAAAAAAAAGTGCTTATGACACTCAAGGTCATTCAAACAGTAGCAGCATGGTGCAGTACCAGGGAGCATTATTGTATGATCGTCAGAGCCTTTAACTTGCCTATAAGTGGTGGGCTATGGAGAAATTGTCAGGTGAAAGTTCCCACGTGGATAGGTGTTGTCATACCTCTTGCCGGCACAGATTTTCAGAGAATGGCTAGACTTGCCTCATAATTTGGTCAGTTTCCCATAGCTTGTGGTTGTTGGCTCATCATAGTTAAATCATTGAGGGATGGTGTTGTAAATAATGACAGACACTTTGAGCTTTATATCTCTTGACACAATAAATTTGAACAGAGGCAGACATAATGGGGGGGGGGGGGTCAAAGGCCTAAATAATTTAACCATATAATTTTGGTGCACATCTGATAGGGTCAAAAGCATAAAATCTTTTTTTTTTTTGTGACATGTTTTACACTTTGTTCTTATTCAGTTATAAAGGGTTGAACTCACATTTCGTGTTGCTATGCAATTTCTGTCATAGGAATGAAGTCTGAGGCTCAAACGAGGGAGTGGCTAAGCCATGTGGTGTTTTGGAAGATGAGTGCTTGCCATCTGTCAGGGTGAGTGGGAAGGGGGTAGGCAGATGTTGGGAGCATGGCATAAGGGCCATGGGCTATAGGGGCAGGGGTTATCATGTTGGTGGTTGACGTGGGTTTTGTTTTCTCTCTGAAAATGTGCACAGGGGTGAGGTGGGGCCATTATATCCTTTGGAATGTCTGCTATCACATGAGATAGCAGGGTAAACAAATTATGCGGTCATGGAATGATTCCAGGATAGGAGGGAGGTGAGTTATGCTGGGGTTTAGTAACACTGCTGTTCCCATTGCTTGCATTCCAGAGTTATTCTACCTTAACTCTGGGGAAATTACTGTTTATGTGCTACTTAACCGTAGTTGCATGCCATGGCTTAATTTGGGTTGCAGACTGATATCCTTTAGAGGATTTTGAATCCAATATCAGCATGATGGAACAGGACAGCACTTTCTCACAGACAGAGGGGTATTTGTTCACTTCACATTTGTTAGAATAATTGCAGTGGGGTATATTTTGAAATTTGGGGGAGGCATGGTAAGGTTATAGGATGGGATGTTAGGTAAGCCTCTTCTTTTCATGGATGCCACCACTGGGTCTATGATTTACTGTACTGCCAGGGTATGGTATGGTTTAAATTTTCATTGAACTGACTGTTTTTCTCATTTCCAAGATGAGGTACACCACTCCTATAATGTGTAACAAATAGGTAAAGTTGGTATACTCACTAATGCATTGTACTTTTGTCTCTATGCAGATGGCACTGTGGTAATGGGCATTCCAGTTGTTGTGGCATTACTCAGCAAGGTCCCAGATGGTGGAAGAAAGTTGGTACTGGATGTCTGAATTGCTACAGTGATGAGTGAGGTGATCATACCTGGGAGATGGTCATACCTGGGAGAACACTAAGGGGGCAACAGTTATTGGCTTGAAGAAAGTGGATTCTAATGTAATGGAATTTGATGGGGGTGGAAGTTCTGGTTGATTGAGTGGTGCACAATGAGGCTACAGGTAATTTGTATTTATTTATTGCTGTTTAACGTATGTCAGTGCTGGTGGGGATTTGGGGTAGGTTGGACGGAGTCACAATGATTATAGGGTCATAAGCAGTTATTCAGATTAAGGCTTTAGGACCATTAATAAGTTAGCCAAATTAAACTTACTTTCCCATGTAGTATTTACTATTCATGTACAAGAGCGACTGATAATGAATAGTGAGTTTGGTGGGATTACTAGGCAATTGATCCATTGGGAAGGGAAATATCACTTTGGTTATTAGTATATCTATTGGGTGGATAAAGAGGGTCCAGTTAGGCATGATGGCATACCATTGGCTTTGTTTGTGGTGGTTTTTGGTGATTTAAGGTTCTTGTAGTAAACTGGGGTTGTGTGGTTATGCCTGAATTGGGTTAGTATTTTGGGGTACATTTAGCAGGTGATTATTGGGGAATCAACTGTGTTAGGCTTTTGGCAGATGGATGGGAAGTTGTAGTGAATTTTGTTGGTTGCCAAAGGGCATGTGAACACCAGCTGGGGGGAGTTGGGCTGGTGGCTGGTTAGATGGAAGGAAGGGCAATTGGCATGTTGTATATTGAGGTTACATGTTAAGTGGGCATAGGAGGTGCAGTTGGAGTACTTGGGGTTTAGGGTTCATTGCCTTTTGTTTAATAGGGAAATGGTATGGCTTGTGGTCGTGGATTGCTAAAATGCCATGATGGGTGATTAAATGTCTTGTTTATAAGGGATAACTGGTATGATGGCAGAATTGCTAGACATCGGAATTTTAAAGATATCTTTTTTGGTTATATTAAGTGGTGAAATAGGGTTAGGATGTAGCATGGTTTGTCATTATCGTGTGTGGTTTCAAATGGCAGGGGGTTTAGTGTCAGTTGTCCGGTTGTACGGTATGTATGGTTGTATGGGAGTATTTAGGATTGTTATTGCACTGCTTTTAAAGAGAGCTCATTTGATTATTACATGCATTGGGTGATAAATGGGGTCACAATGTGGCATGATGGTATGCAATTGACTCTGCGTGATTTTTGTAATGCCCTTGGAATTATTGCGGGGCTTCCATTGATCATAAGGTAAGGATTATTTAGCTCATGTGCAGTGGTTTTGCTAGGTTATGAGGTTATGGTTTACTATCTCAGTTTTTGTTTCCAGCTGTTTAGGTAATTGGTTATTTTGTTAATTATATGATAGGGTTGTAGGAGGTGATGAATCTGTTCCAGCTTGGTTATTGGGGACAGGGTACACCGAATGATGTTTGGCCAGATGCCTTAATTGTGGTTAGATTGTTGAAGTTTGTCGAAGAGAGGGGGAACAGCTTGGTCAGGCTGGTGGGTGGAGAAAAGGGGCAGGCTTGCCCTCTTCTGTTCCCCCTCTAGTGCTGGATGGGCAATTCAATAACTTGGTAAAGGAAAGTGAGCAGTTGCTTGATAAGTAAATAAGCAAGCAGAGGAAGCTGCTTATTTTGTTGGAGGTATAATTTAATAAATGGTAATGGAAGTGAGTGGTACAGTACTTCATAAGTAAGTGAGTGGAGGTATGGATGTTGCTTTCTGATCAGGATGAGCGGGGTTATGCTGTCCTGTCCTATGGTAATGTTACATGGATGTTATTTTCACTTGTATCATGTTTTGGTTGAAATTAATAAATATTGGTTAACAATTATGTTTATGGAAATTTCAATAAAGGTCGTCAAATGTCATTCGATGTGATGTGTTTCTTGAAGGGGACTGGGACAATTGAGGTTTGGAACAGACCAATTTGTCCAGGGAAATCTTCAAGTGGGGGTTAGATAGAGTAGCAGGAATTAGGAGGATAGGTGAGGATAAGGTTAAATAGGAATGAAAGATGATTGGGAGGAAATGAGGTATGGGTAGGGAGGGGCTTAAAGCATTTTAGGCAAGTGTAACTGGAGTAGAAGTCACATTTTAGCGTGAACTTGCTACCTGCCCCTCCCCTTTTTTACTAGTGGTGAATATAGTTATTTCCAGTTTGGATAGGGTGGAGAAGAGGGTCAAGCTTGCCCTCTTCTGTTCCCCCTTTGGTGTTAGATGGTCAGTTCAATAAGTTGGTAAAGGAAAGTGAGCAGTTGCATTCCTTGATACATAAATATAATTCAATAAATGGTAATGAAAGTGAGTAGTACGCTGCTTCATAAGTAAGGGAGTGGAGGTATGGATGCTGCTTACTGATCAGGATGAGTGGGGTTATGCTGTCCTGTCTTATGGTAATGTTACTTGGATGTTATTTCTACTTGTATCATGTTTTGGTTGAAATTAATAAATATTGGTTAACAACTATGTTTATGGAAATTTCAATAAAGGCCGTCAAATGTCATTCACTGTGATGTGTTTCTTGAAGGGGACCAGGACAAAAATTCATTACCTTGTGGTCATATTTCTCGTGAAACATTTTATTTTTTTATTTATCCCCAAACCTACCATTCCAGTTTTGTTTGGTCTTCCTAAGGTCCATAAGAATGTCACTGATCCCCCTATGAGACAAATTGTGTCAACAAAGAAATCAAAACCTTTTCCTTTGGCATTGTTTGTTGACAAAATGTTGAAGAATATCCTAGGTAATTACAACTATATATTAAAGGATTCCTGGGATTTTTGAGACATTTCCCTAAACTTCTCACATTAGAAAATGTCATTTTTGTATGTATTGATGTGCAAGACTTATTTGGGTGTATTCCCTGTGATTTTGGTTTATCTTGGTTTGTTGACTGTTTAGCTTTTTTGATCAATTTTCTAGTTTGGAAATGCAAACTTATGGAATTTATTTTAAAGTATAATTTTATTTGTTTTGAAGGAGAATTTTACAAACAAAAATGTGGTGTTGCTATGGGGGCTGCTTGTGCCCCAATTTTTGCAAATTTAATTATATGGTGGTGAGGCATGTGGATGTTTTTATTCATTGTAAAGGTGGTATTGCCAAATCAAATATTTATAGAAAACCAACTTATTCTAACACCTATCTATATTTTAATAGTTTGCATCTGCTTCATCAGAAAAAATTACTAGTCAAGGGCCAAATTGTTCGTCTATCCCGGGTGGTTTCTGATGATGTGACATTTGTAAAGGAGTGTGATTTTCTTTCCAATATGTTTTTGGAAAGAGGCTATGCAATTGATTTTATTGTCAAAATCAGGGAAGAGGTTGAACAGAATAAGCCAGGTCATTTTGAACCCATTTTGGGACAGTTAGATAAATTATTTTACCTGCAGGGTGCAATAGATAGGTTGAAAATTTTAATTTTGGAATACCACCCATTCACTGTTAAGGTTAGACACATAGTTAATAAATATTGGTCTACATTTAAGTCAAACAGGGAGATTTTCTCTTTATTGGGTGATTACCCTAGTTTTGCTTTTAAAAGAGGAAAGAATTTGAAGCAATACGTTGAGTTCCCTGTTTCCTCATAGGAACATAATCACCAAGAGTGGCATGAGGAAATGTGGCTGCTGCAACCAGTGCCATTTTATCCTTGAAAACTGATGTTTTTCAGTGGGTTTAGGACCAATAACAGTTAGGTTGTTTGATGGGTGTGACTGTAATTCATCTAGATTAGTTTACATTGCTGTTTATTCAGCATGTAATTCATTTTACATAAGACCATTCAAGTTTTAAAACATAGGATTTATCAGCACTTAAATGATATAAAGAACAAAAATTTGAGAAATGCATTTTACAAACATACTTTGGTGTGTTCTAATTTTAATTTATTTAAGTTTGCTGTTCTTGAAAAGTTATATGTTTCTCTATGGGGTGGCCATATTGAGACCATTTTAGAATTCAAGGAGTTGCTATGGCAACTCCATTTAAACTCTGTGGATCCACCTGTATTAAATGCAAATTTATCAATTTTAAGTGTTTTAAAACTTAAAGCATATGATTAAATGTTTTAATTCTGGTTCAGGTTATATGTTATGGTCATTACCCATGTTTTTAGTTTTCTTTTGACTAGCGTTTTTCTTTTTACTTCATTCAACCATTGGTCAATTGTTTTTAAGTCATTTCCAGTGTCATGGCTAGTTAAATGAATGGTATTTGTTCTGATGAAGTCAGGGATTGTGCTACCTGACAAAAGCACTCAACTTTCCACTTATCTGAATACAGTGTTTATCTTCTGGATACAAGTGTGTTTTACAGCAACTTTTTCATTGTTTTTTGTTTCATGTTGCTTGAGTTTGGTTTGCTATTTTTTGAATATCATTAGAATTTGGTTAATTTATATATTTTAAATTCATTTACTCTTTCTTTTTAGCTAAAATGTATAACAGTGACATTTGAACTTTTCTTAGTGATATAAAATAAAGGATGCTGCATGTTTAATGAGAAATGAAAGTGCTAAGTATTTGATAATAAACCAGCCATTTTTCATGGACCGACTTTTTTTGGTTTATAGAAATTGTTGTGCTTAATAATGATATCAGTAAGGTTATTGATATACATAAACCTGTTATTATAGAATTAAAATTCAAGAAAAATATAAAATCATTAGGGGAAGCTTGCCTAACTGTACAGATATTAATAACAGTCTGGATTTAATTATGGATGATATTGTCACAGCTCATGATGACAATGAGAATTTGAATGTAAACATTTTGTTTTTAACTGACTCAATGTTTAAAGGTATAAGGAAACAGGTTAAATAGTATTGATTCTAATATTATAAGTTATATTATGACTCCCAGGCTTAAAATTATTTGACTTGTCTGAACTACTCTATAGGTTGTTAAGTGGAAGAGTATCTTATACAACTATTTTTGTACATAGTGGTTTTATACATTTATATGTCATCTAGATTAACCCAATTTTTTTGAAAATAACAATACATTTTGTTTATATAACAGAAATACTGTAACTTTGATTAAATCCATTTAGTGGAAATTTACAAAAAGGATTCCTTTGGTGGAACTTCATATTGATAAGGAAAGATGTTGCATACAAAATTAATATTCTCTCCATTTTAGATATACAAGGGGCAAAGCTATTACTGTTTGCAGTATTTTTCATGATAAGATTCTGCAGGTGATTTATATTATTTCAGTTTCTAAAAACATCAGGGCACATGGGTTTGATCATATAAACTTCATTATACCAAACAACAGAACATTCTTGAAACATAACTATATTACCCAAGTAACCCCCTGACTATGGAATCACTTTCCTATTTATATAAGGTTATCTGTGGATTTAAAACAAGTTTTAAATTTGGCTTTGATTATTGTATGGGTTTTTGACCCTGAGTTCAATGAGACAGGGTTCCTAGGTGACCTTTAGGCCAGAACATGTATAAACCTATGAGAACCTACCAGAACATAAGCTATAGCATAATTTGTGCCACAAGACTTGCAGAAAATATAAAATCTTAATATCTTTGGTCAGTTTCTAGAAAATTCATGGGAACACACTTCAGCAACAAATGATCAAATTTCATGATGAGGTCCTAAATCATTTATCACAATTCGGACAGCTTCACCAGCAAGATCATTGTTTAGTACAGGAAATCACTGTCAGTGCATTTTCTAAAAGTGCACCGGCAATGACTCACTTCTTTAGCTAGGTTCCCTCCTACTGTATGTTTTTGCAACAGTGGAGTTGATATATGAAAGTTGTGGGTGGGGCTGTGCAGGGGGCTACTTACATGTACATTTTCCACTGAGTTGATTTCCTGACAAGTTGTGCATGTCAAGCTGACTTCTCAACATGTTATAACTCAAAATTTCATAGTGGAAGCCTTTTTTCCCATTTTTGTTTTGTAAAATAATTTGATTGTGTAGTGTGTGGAGCATCATTTTTTTTTTATTTTTGAGGTGTGTGTGTGTGTGTGTGTGTGTCTGTTTATGTGTGTGTATATGTGTATGTACACTTGTGTCTGTGTGTGAGCATGTGTATATGCATACATGCGTGTGTGTGCGTGTGTGCATGTGTTGTATTCATTAAGAAGTAATGCAGTGGAATTGCAGTAGCATGAATTGATTTTCTGATTCTGAACAGCTGATATTCCACATTGTACTCTAAGAAAGAAGGCAGCTAGGACATGCCAAAAATGTTTAGGTATCAAGGGTATCTGGATAGCTAAAGGTGGCCAGAAAATGTTATAAATGAGGTGTGCACAAAAATCCTAAAATCTGATCATAGACTATACAGGTCTCAGTAGAGAAATAAAAAGTTAGATTTTAAATATGGAAACATACTCTTTGAAGTAATACACTTATATCTGTTGTAAAGAAAGGCTGACAGGTGGAGTTTGAATCACCCCAGTGACAGCCAACATGAATGGCCACAGGGAATATGATATCTTGAGTCCCACCACTGATGCTAAACAGATCAAAGTATAAATAAGGCAGACAGAAAAGAATCACAAAATAATTCACTAAGTGTGGCCTGCTCACCAGAGTATGCTCACTCCTGCTCTGTGTATGGATTTCTTCTTCTATACCCAAGAATAAGCATCACACTAAACATATGAAGGGTCAGACCCTTTGGCTTAAATGAAGTCCTTTAACATATATAACCCCCTCAACACACACACATACACACATACACACACACACACACACACACACACACACACACACAGACATACACACACACACACAGAACAACATAAACACACGCGCGTGCACACGTGCACACGCACACACACATACACACACATGCACATGCACACATGCATATACATATGCACATACGTTGTCACTTCATAATCTCAAAATGCTGAAATACCGAATTTCAGCATTCCAAGATCATGAAGCCGAGCCATTCACAATACCAAAACCCACAATCACAAATCACACAATCACGAACATACATACACCATACATCACATAGACACACACACCATTCCACCCACAGCACACAAACCACACAACCCCATACCCCCCTACTTATATATACCAACTCCGAGATCGCACATAACATAAAAAAAAAAAAAACCTCACACCACGGCATTCTCCACTTGCTCGCACACAAATACACATCACACATACACAAACACCAACAAATCCAACACTCACACTCATATTTACACCTCCCTACCCTTACCCACACATATAACGTACAAAAACACACACAAACACTCACTCACCTGCAATTTCACGCACCATAACACTGCACGCAACGTGCCGGAAATGCATAAGTGCAGATTCGAGATATTCAAATTCGTTCTTATGCACTTTTGACATTCTAAATTTTCAGCTTCATGGTCTCGGAACAATGAAATTCAGTATTTCAGCATTTCGAGATTATGAAGTGAAACCACAAACACACACACACACACACACACACACACACACACACACAACACATGCAGATATAAGTATTTTAAGACAAAAACCTTTATTATGATTCTAACTTCTGCTGTAGTATGAAAGTATCCATATAGTTGGAAAACTTACATTTGTATCCACTTCTGACTCTTTGATCTGATTAGGTGTGGATGCGGAATAGGGGAATATTCACATTAGTTGAACTAAATGTTTTTTAAAAATGTACTTTAAAAATGCTTACAATAATTTCTGCGATCTTATTTTAGTTTTCCATCTGGATTTTTCAGAAATATTTTATATCAGAAGTTAAAGTATATATATAAAAGTAAACTCATAGTATGTGCTTTGAATATTTAGTATACCTGTAGCTAGGTAACTTACTGTTCAGATAAAAAATTAACTGTTGTCAAAGAGAAAAGCTATCCTGAAATATGCTATGGCTAAGATTTGTTTGTAATTGTTGGCAAGTAAAGCAAAAATATGCATCAAGTCCAGCACTAAAAGTGGCCAGATAAATGACATCATCAAGATCTTCAAAATTATCTAAAGAGTGTTATTTTGGCGATGTCATATATATCAATATATATTAATGGAAACTGAACCTTCCAGATCTGTGTATTGGCCACTAGTTCAGAGCTGAGGCTATAGTATGCCACACATCTATCAGCACTTCTGAACAAAGACATACAAGCTAAGTTAAAGCAGTGAAGCTTTGAGGGGGCTGGTACTACTATCCATACTTCTTACTATAGCATATTTGTCCTACTATATACAAAACATTTTTTCATAAATAAATATCCATAGGTCAAGATTATCGAACACAGTTTTCCAGCAGATGTATTTTCCCATGTTGTCCTGCCTGGGTTTATGATTACATTTTAGACAATGCTGTTGTGCAAATTAATGTGAATGGTGCTAAAAAACAGTGGAGGATAGGAAGTGTAGAGGGTTGAATTAGTGGAAGAAGTGAGATAACTTAGAGGTAAGAATGGGGAGGAAGGATATTGATAGTTAGGGTGGTGGAAATTCTGACCTGTTTGGCAAGGGTGACCATTGCCAAACATATAAAGTGTGTATGATTTCAGAATGTGTGTGTGGGGAGGGATTTTTTTGTGTGTGGGGTTGTCTGCACATGTGTGTGTGTGTGTGTGTGTGTGTGTGTGTGTGTGTGTGCGTGTGTGCGCGTGTGTGTGCGCGTGCGTGTGTGCGTGCGTGTGTGTGTGTGTGTGTGTGTGTGTGTGTGTGTGCGTGTGTGCGTGTGTGTGTGTGTGTGTGTGTGTGTGTGTGTGTGTGTGTGTGTGTGTGTGTGTGTGTGTGTGTGTGTGTGTGTGTGTGTGTGTGTGTGTGTGTGTGTGTGTGTGTGTGTGTGTGTGTGTGTGTGTGTGTGTGTGTGTGTGTGTGTGTGTGTGTGTGTGTGTGTGTGTGTGTGTGTGTGTGTGTGTGTGTGTGTGTGTGTGTGTGTGTGTGTGTGTGTGGTGTGTGTGCGTGTGTGTGTGTGTGTGTGTGTGTGTGTGTGTGTGTGTGTGTGTGTGTGTGTGTGTGTGTGTGTGTGTGTGTGTGTGTGTAGGTACCACTGAGACGTTCTGTCATAGAAATAGGGAAGTAGGAATCATGCCCCTCAACTCTCCTAGGAATGCCTGGGAATTTAAGAGAATGAGAAGATCATTGCTGAAGGAAGGGAAGTCTGGTCTATGAGCTTGTTTGCTACCACAACATCCTTCACCAAGACAAGTGGTTTAGAAAGATAAATCGATGGGTGGAGGGACCACAAAAAATCTTCTCTGAATCAATAACTACCTGATTATGAATTAACCTTGAAAATCCCAATGATATTTATAAAAGGCTCTGCATAACAGTAATAAAAATTGTAATGAAAAATATTAATATTGTCTGTTTACTTAAGTGTAATTTTGTATACTTGTTGTGATATTTAGTGTAATTTCTAAGTAACAAAACATTGACTAACTCACACCAGAGGAGGTCACCAATATCTTTCATTTTAGTAGCATAATATGGGTCAAACAGAAACATCTCTACTGTTTTCCTACAGTTTAATTAGTGGCCAATAAGGCTTTCTTTAAGAACCTTGGAATGATTTTCTTTCTACCTGCAATAATTTTACTGAGAATTTTACACTTATTTCATTTGATATTAATCAGTATCTTCAGCACAACTGACTCACATCCATTTAAAACAGTTACTAAGATAGTCATTGATTAGGAGTACAGAATAATTTATTTGAAATATGGAACCACAATACATGCTGCATCCTACAGGAGAAAAGTCTGTATGTTTACCCTCTTTGAACACTACTGAGTATATAAGCTATATTTCTTACAACAGCACTTCTCAAGTGATAAGGTCAGCCTCCCCAGAGAAGCCTAGGCCTAGGGCTGTCTCATGTTGCCACTTTGAGAACATATGTTCTAAAGTATATGCACCACAGTCATGTAACTAGTATTTGCAATCCAAAACACGGCCAAAGGAGGACCACATGTTTATGTTGTTGACATTTCAGTCAGTTAGGGTCTGATTTGTCACAGATGCTGAAATTGTGGTTTAAGTTATGGGAGTAAGAAAAGAGGAACAAGGTACGTTTTATGTAGGCAAGAGAGGAAAGGTAAGTTTTGTTTATTTTTTACCTTTTTATTTTTCCCCGAGTTTATTCCCTCTGGGAATTAGTATATTTTGAGCTTGGAAGAGTGGGGGCAGAGCTCCAGCATGGGGGGGGGGGTGGCTGGCAGTGACGCAAGAATGATTGTTTCATAATTAAATATACAATTAGATATTTTAGTTACAAGTATATTTGTCTAAGTTAGATATGATTAATCATAGTAAACCTCTATAGCAATCCATAGTCAGTCAAAAAGGGACTTTCGTCAGTTAATTGTGACTAACAGGAAAATGGTCTTGGACTACAAAAAAATCTCTTTTGATTTGCTGGATTTGGCACAAATATCTTACCCTTCATTTTAATTTCAATTTGCCTTGAAAACAATGATGACTATTTCCATAATGCAGACAGCAATGTTTGAAAAAAATCTTCGGAGAAGTAAGCAACATTTGAAAAAGTGAACAGACATTGTAATAAGCAAGGAAATTTGATAATTGCCATTATTATATTAGTAACAGCTGCTGTACTGAAGTCTAACACAGTTCTACTGTATTCCTTGGATAGTACAATATAAACATTATGTTTCATCAGAAAGTATTTCTGCCAGCTACTTTCCAAAGCTTTGTGAAAAGACAGCCCATTCTGTGTTTAGCAGTTCAAGTGTTGCAATTTCAGAAAGTAATTTTAAGTTGCATAAATTTCAAAGGATTATACAGAGAAATGTCAAAAACAAAGTAATAGCTATTTTAACTAAAAATATGCACTTACTTTTTAGCTTTCAATAGTAGTGGTTAAAAAGCAGCACTATAATTACAGTTGTAAAGGGTCTTTCATCTTAAATATTGACTTTGTTCAACACGTTATTTTCCCTTTAGCTAGGAAATGGAAGATTGGTTTACTTATGTTTCTTGCTGCCACACTCCTGGCAAAGCATGAGAAACTTACATAAACACTATCTTATTTGAGATTCAAGAGGTTTTAAAATGTTTCAACAATTTTAATATCAGTTCTAGCAGAACTGTCTTTGTGCTAAACTGGGGAGGTTTGTATATGCTATTTTTTTTTACTATTATTACAACAACCTCTGTTTCTCAAGGAATCTACTTGAGTAAGTCGCTGAGTCATTCCACAGCCCTTAGGTCAGCCTTGTAGCTGCACCTTCTATAAAAAAGGATTTATGAAATATCTCCGGGAGAAAAGAATTTTGAAGCTTTAACTGAATAACCATTTATAAAAGATCAAACAATATTATGTTTCATAACCAGCTTATCTAGAATGTTTTGGGAAACAGTTGTGGATTTCTGAAGTATTGGCTTTGTCCAAATGGTACATTTTGTCAGTAAAGCTATGGAAAGCTGACAAAAGAAACATATCCTTCAGATGAAATGCTAATCCATGGTCCCATCTGGTAGTTGAAGTGGTTGTAAAATATCCCACTGCACTTATCGAAACGAAAAGAAGTTCCTTGGTGCCCTGGCCAAATTTCCATTAACATGACCACATCCTCTGGTCATCCATGAAAACAGGACAATTGCCTAGTGGAACTATATATATATATATATATATATATATATATATATATATATATATATATATATATATATATATATATATATTATCAAATACGCAACAAACGTTTCTGTGCAAAAAATATGCACAACAACAAAGAATGAAATAAGAACATTAGCTTTCAAATAGGGTAGTATCAAAACATATACCATTTAGCTTATGTTTAAGAAAACAGAATAAGGCAGACAAAATACATGTCATGGCATAAAAGGACAAAAAATTATACAGAAAAGCAAATTCCTATTAAAATGATAACCATTTCAATTAAGAAAACAGACATTTTCTAGACAAGTTAAGGAGTACAAAAGGATAAAACAAGAGACAGTGAAATTTAAGAAATCAGTAGAGGCTAGACAAAAAAGCAATTGATGAAAAACAGCTTCAAATGAATTATGATCATCAGTGTTTTTAGATAAGAATTGAGTTTCATCATATTCAGTCTATAAAACAAGCATAACAAAAGGGGCTGACTTTACAAAAAAGGGAGTAAGCAGAAAATATAAATGCTAAAGAGAGGTTAGAAAATGTGACCAGGTGGAATGATCTTACAATTCGTGAGAGCTGAGCAAAAAGCAAATACCACTTCTATCTGACTTTTTTAACAAATCATGGCGGAAGTATACGATTCTTAAAGACTAGAAGAGTGAAAAGGAGATTGTCTCTCGCTTACAACACAGGAAGTATAGAGTGGAAGAACTGACAACTTGTTAGTCTGAACTCTATTGAAGAAAAATTCATGGAATCACAACTAAATATTCCACTAAGAGAAGTGAAGTACTTTAACTCAAGATATCATTGCTTCATATCAAGAAGGTTATGCAAAACAAATAAAAGATAGCATGATAATAAACATTAATAAATATGTTACTCATATTTTAATACTGCAAAAGTATTAAAGGCCCAATAGCTGAGGTAGAAAGGGAAAGGGAACTGCTTAGTGGAATCAGCACCAGTGAAGAAGAACTCAATGGGAAAGTATTCAATCAACTCTTTTTTTATTTCTGGATTTGTGGGGAGATATATTGTCAATTTTGAGGACTGGGCTGTGGAAAAATAAATCCTATAAGAGTTCTTTGTATAATACAGAAAATAAATAAGAAGGATTTGGCTCATGTTTATATCCTTCATGTTGGTATTTTTTATTTTTTCATTTTTACACCAGGGCACTAAAAGATGATAAAGGACAACTCTTTTTTGAAGCAAAACATGGGTTGCCAGAAAACTTATGAAGCAATAGAAATGTGATTGACAATATTTGTTTAATGATGAGTGGCTTGTTTCACATTAAATAAATCTCCAACAATTTCCTATATAGCAGCTAAATATTGGGGGCTATATAGTCATTTTAGAAGGCTCAAGGTAGCAGTTATTGGAATAAAATAAGAATAGAGTTTAAGGGAGGTGTGCCCTGTAGCACATGTAATGTTTGTTAACATGTTTTCAATGAAATTAATAAAAGGAAATGTGTTAGTTTGGATAATTCTAGTTTTCATACATTGTCTGTAATATCTCATGTGACTTGTTTCTGTGGCCTTTTTGACATAGGAGAAGTATGAGAAAATTTAGAATAAGGCATGGGATATAAACCATAATTAGTCAGAGAGGTCAATTATCCAGCATTCTAACTTAATGCCTAGTGGGCATGTGTCAAGCTTAGCAACTGTTTTGAAAAGTGTCAAAAATAATATGCAAAGAGAATTTTCAGTAAAATGTAATTTATTATTTAAAGAAAGTATATTCATTTTGAAGTATGATGCTGTAAGACCAATTCGACTTAATCCTGTTTGTTATCACAGGTATGTTCCAAGGATAGAAGACCAGAAACCGATAGGGACTGGAGATGAACTGATAGAAAACTATGCGATAAAGACACTTCAAGAAAAGGTCTGCACAGAAGCTCACAAGAAGTGCTAGCACAGAAACTGAGAGGACTTTTCTTCTGGGATAGCCTCTACAGAAGGATAAACAGAGAAGGGAAAGAAAGTAAAAGGGTGGTATTCACTCACACTAAGAAGGAGTAGAACCTAAAAGAACAAAAATTAATACTCAAGAGGTTTGTACAGATAAAAGATTAAGTAAATCAGTTAGTGATTTTGATTTTGCCTATATTACCCTTTGTAGGGAACAGATAAAATAAGCTGCTGTGTCTGTGCTTTTAGGAGAGGAAGATGCATCTTACACATCGAGACAGTGTAATGAAAAAGTAACCTTAAATTAGTGGACTTACAGGTAGGTCACATAAACTCCTGAAAAGTATAGTGGGAAGGGTATTCTTGAAGTAATATAAGAGAGAACATAACCAAAGAAATAATTAAAAGTACTGAACAAGATGTTTCCATTATTGCTTATCCTGTATTTTGAGGTAAACGATGATTTCATAGAGTTAGCAAAGAAAATGAAGACATTTGCATCAGGTGTTAGTGTCAAAACCTTACGAGACATTAGTTTTGAAATAAACCCACATTCATGTTAGGATGGCACTAGGGGGGGTGGATAAAAGTAACAAGTACTCGATAGATGCTACTGCCAGCATTACGAAAAAGAGATAAAAGTGCTGTGCTTCTTATCCAGAATAACAAAAAACTGCTCCCCATCCTTGATTTATGAATCACATTATCTCAATACCTTTCATTGAGAAGGCTTTGAATGTATTTCTTTGAACATTTTGTGGCCACCAATAATGTCCATCAAAGGGTGCCAGTACTTACTGTTAATACTGGAGTATGTTACAAAACGTTTCCAGAAGCAGAGCCATTACACAAAGCTAGTGCAAACGCTATTGTCAGAAAACTGGATTATTATTCTCTATATTTGGAATCTCTAAAGAAATGCTCTTTTTTATGTCAAGAGTAATACACTAGTTACACCAAGGCTTCACAAACAAACAGCTGAAGACATCCATCTGGCATCTGCAGACTGACAGATTAGTGGAAAAAGGTCCACTAAAACCCTGATATCCATGGTAAGGAAAGTTATTGACACAGTAAGAACTGGGACAGCTTGTTGACCTACTTACTACTTGCTTTAGAAGAGGGCTACAAACTTTACCTAATTTGATCATTACACAGGAGGCATCCAAGAACATTGAATGACACTTCTAAGGAAACTTGAGAGAAAGAAGCGGATACACTGTTTAACAGATTAATAGAATAAAACACTAGTATACAAGCTAGATTAAAGCTGATGATACCTGTAGTAATGGAACACATGGTGGGAGCCAAGGAGATGCAACATTGACTTAATAATAAAAATGCCTCCCTTATGGAATGCAACTCAGAAGATTAGGAATTAACATTGGTGATCTCCATAGAAAATACTTTTCTTGCTAAACGACAAAGGTCATTTGAATTGGTTGAATGAATAAATATCTCCAACTGTCCAGCAGGCAATAAAAGCATCCAATACCCAATATAATATTGTAAAATTAGTGTGCAACCATCTTTATCATAAATTCCTTTGCAGGGCAGGTATAAAACCCAGTTGTAGTCAAAAAACAATCTAAGAACTGATTTTACTGTCTGATAAATATTTGCAACCAACTTTATTTGAGAGAAATACCACAGCTAAGTGCTTTCGTCCCCTATTGATGGGACTTCATCAGAGTTACAGAAAGTTAGCTCCTCAACAATTTAAATGGAAATTCACTAATCAAATTCATTAAACTGCTTAAGTTTTTGAAAAGTGATATTATACTTCCATATTTACAACTCCATGCTTCTAGCCTTAAACTCTCCTACACCACAATTCAATCTGGTGAAGTATTCACCCTCAAAATAAATGAAGTTATTGATTAGGACAATCTCCAACAATGTATCTATCACTAGTAACTCTTTTGCAAGGATAATATCTTGTTGAATCAAACATTCTTTAAATAGGTATTGTCCATCTAAATGTGAAACAACAATAAATAAGTTAATTACATATATTGTTGCAAATAATAGATTATCTTCATACTTAATTGATTTCATATTCTCCAGAAAATGCCAAGAATCATGTAATAAGTGTGCAGAATTGTAAAATCTTTGCTTACATAATTTGTCAATGTATTTCCCTAACAGCTTTTTTTTTACCCCTTCTCATCAAAAATAGATCTAAATGGGGAGGTCCATTGGTTTTCTGCATATTTTTGGTGTCCCAAATAAGGTGGGGATCAAGGGTTTAGTCAGTGTTAAATAGTCATTAGTGTCTTTGTCAATAAAACCTTGTAGAAGTAAATCACTGAGTCCTACATTGATCTTATTGTAGGCAAGGTTAATTTAATTTTTAGATACTCTCTTGTATGTCTTATCATCAAATAATAATTCATATATCTTGAAGGAATAATATATATTATTCATAATAACAATCCCCCCACCTTTGTCTAGTTTCATTATTCTTAAACTTCAATCACTCATTAAGAAATTCAAAAACTGTCTTTCCTCAGTGTTCAAATTGTCAACAAATTTCCCCTATACCAATGCAGTTGCCTAAATTTGTTTTCACAAATTCTTTCAAAGGTGGAAACAAGCAGGTTAGTAGGAGGCAAAATATGCTTTTCCTTTTAATTTTTACATCATGCATACATTATGTAGTATTTGAAATGAATAAATACATTTAACTGTCTGGTATATAGTTTTCATTGTTTTAAAACTTTTATCAGTGTCCTCTCTGTAGTTATGGATTAATTGAAAACTTTTTTGAAACAAGAACATTGCTCCATCCATTGGAATAAAATCAGACTAAAAATCCAGATAAACTGGATCCAATCCAATCCAAATGATTTTCCATAAAACCACTAGCTGCTAAAACATTTCTCTTACCGGTCTGTACATTGACATGTACATTGGCATTCGCCTCCTTAAAAAATGGTACAGACATAGGTGAGCTGTTGGTTGAATTTGACGTGAAAAAGGAAAATAAAATCAAGGAAGGTTTGTTTTTTATAACCACATATAATTGTGACACGGAATCTATGGTGAGGATAATACAGAGGAATTGGGATTTATTGAAATTAGATACTAGTGTATATAGTAAATTAAGGGCCTCTCCTATTAATGTATATAGAAAGGATAGATCTTTTAAAAAACTATTAGAGGGCAGTAAGTTAAAATTGACATCTAGGTCTTGTAGGCCGGTTGGGAATTTTAAGTGTGGCAGATGTAATAAATGCAAGTATATTCTTACATCAGGAAATAGGATTAAATTAGGGAAAGAAATTATATTTATTAATGGACATTATGATTGCTATAGCAGAAATGTGGTATATTTAGCTAAGTGCAATCAGTGTCCGGCATTTTATATAGGAAAAACCTGTCGTACACTTAGAGAAAGGATAGGGGAGCATTTGCTGGACATTAAACATATGAAAAATACTAATGCACTGGCAAGACATATTAAGATAAATTTAGGTCACAAATTCCAATTTTGTATTATTCAACAAGTTATTAAGGACAATCAAGGGCATATATTGGAAGTACATTTAGATATTAGTGAAACTAAGTGGCAAATAAGGTTAAATGCCACTAGTTATCCTGGAATTAATGACCATATTAGTTTAGCCCCATTACTAAAGTTAAGATATATACTGGGCTAAAATTTCTGCCATAAAATTAGTTTTTATCTAGACATTTTATAAACTTATATTGTTGGATTAACAAATCAAATTATTTTATTATTCATTTTGTACTGATTTTATCTTACATATTTTTATATGTTTATTTTTATGTAATATTATAGTATGCTTTTATTATGGTTTTAGCTTACATATGCTTTTAGGTATATGTATGGTCTGATGGGTATGTGTCTTTAACTTTGTGGGAGTGTAATTAATCAATTAACCTGGGAGTGTTATAAAGGGAAGTGGTTTCAGCATGATGTGTTAGTTCTGATGAAGTCTGTATAAGTTCAAGACGAAACCTAGGTCAACTTGTCTACAATTGTGAATTGTGTGTCTAATAAATGGTATATTTGAGAAGTTCCTTGGTTGGACTGATTTGGACTGATCGAGTTTCCGTGTAAGAATATAAAATCAGACTAGTCAAATATTTTAAAATCATTGTGTAAAGAAGTATCTTTGCATCGATCTTTACAACCACAGTTACAAGAAATGTTGCTTGCTACAGATGCTAAAATCTCCTTCTCTTCCCTCGACCACTACCTCATTGATTGAGATTGTTGTTCTTTCTCTGATTTGAAGATGATTCTTGCTGATGTGCAATTCTCTCTGATTGCCTCAGCTGTGTCTCCTCTAAAAAAGGAACTTCCATCAGGGGGACTATCTAAATGCACAGGATTGAAGTTATCATTATCATAATCGTTCAAATTATATCCATCATCCATATTGTATGCATAATTTTCAATGCAAGGGGTTTAGGATAAGCCCATCTGTTCTCATAATCACACCAGTTTCTGTATTGTGTTTGACACTTCTTATCCTGGTTGTGTTTGGGCAAATTGTCTACTTTTAGGAATACCCCATTACACTTATCTTCAATGTTGTTAAAACTTAAATCTGAACAAATATCCTCATTTACTTCCTTCAGCTGATTGTTAAATCCACTACTCTTTCTCTCACTGTGTTTTATCATTTTAATCCAATGGTATTGAACAGTTCTAATAATTCAGTGTGTAGAACTAAGTTTTCAAACAGGCCAATGGGAAATTTCCAAAACCTAAGTCCATTTGTGACACTTTTGGCTCATATACATGTCTTAAATTAAAAGTTATCTAATAGTAGGTTTGGCATTTTTAACAGTTTGTTCTCAAAATCATTTAATTGTATCCTTAAACTGATTTGAGGAACATTTGAAACACCACTGAAAGAAAACTGGGGGGGGGGGGTGTAAGCTAGTTATCAAAATCAAAATTACTAATACTAGTTCTCTGAGTACTTAAAACTGGGATAGTATTTCTGCCATCAGGGTAAATAGAAATATCTGACAATACAGACATCTGCCCCGAAGAACCAGCCTTATCCGGGTTCCAATGCGATGACTCATTCAAGTCTCTCTGAACTCCAGGTACAAATTTCATTAACTGCTGAAGCAACACAGGTAAAGCATTCACTTGCATTTCACCTGTAAGTCTGCTTACACTTGCCATGTACTGAAACTCTACCACAAATACAATGCGAACCAAAACAACGGCTGAACTAGTAACCTTTCCATTTGTCCAGCAGACACTAAAACATCCAATACCTGATATAATATCATAAAATCAGTCTGCAACTACCTTCATCATAAATTCCTTAGCAGGGCAGGTATAAAACCACAGTTGTAGTCACAAAGCAAAGAACTGACTTCACTGACTGATAAATGTTCACAACCAACTTTATTTGATATAAATACTACAACTAAGCATTTTCAGCCTCTTTTGATGGGACTTCATCAGAGTTACAGAAAGTTAGCTCCTCAGCAATTTAAATGGAAATTCACCAATCAAACCCAATAAACTACTTATGTTTTGTTAAAGTGATATTGTACTTCTGTATTTAAAACTCCATGCTTCTCTTTAAACTTTTTGTATACATTAAGTAGAAAAACATCATTTTTCTCACATGAAATACTTTAAAAGCACATATAAAAACACATCAAAGTATATCAAGTATATTTGTGTATACATTATTTTATACACAGTAATAAATGTAAATGTAACAAAATTCCCTTACTTAATCACAAACTGTTGTCTCTAATGTTTAATACATTAACTATAGATGTGGAATCACTAAGTCATGGTGGTTGGCATGCATTTGACCTCAATTGCCATATTATTTTTTTAATTTCTAATCTACTCTCTAAATCTCCTCAGCTGATCTAAAGGTGGTATTAAATATAATACAAGATGCAACAAATTACATTAAAGAGGCATGTTAAATTACATTCTGGGTTCTTAAACTGGTCCATCAGTGTGCTACTGATAGTATAGTTGACATGAAATAGCACCTAGGAAATTTATACTATGCTTTAAACAAAGTATAAAAATATATTTTATACATGTAAAAGTTGACATGAAATAGCACCTAGGAAATTTGTACTATGCTTTAAACAAAGTATAAAAATATATTTTATACATATAAAAGTTATTATAGGAATGAGATGAAATAATTACAGTAACACTCATACTTTTACAAGTTAAACCTGGATCACACATAGCTGTCATTCTTTTAATGCAAGTTTATATGCTATGTCTCCTTAAAAAAATGACAGTCTGCTTTATGCTAAGAATGCAATGGCTTTTTAGTAGTAGGGATACTTTGCAATTTTTTTGTTGTTTTTTTTTTGGTGGTTTATAGGGATTTGAGGAATAGATGCGTTCTGTGGAGGTAGCTTGGATTCACTTGTGATAATTTTTGGTGAATTGCAACTGATGGAGTGTTCATTTTCAAACCCTTATCATGAAAACCAGCCTGAAACAACTTAAGAGTCATGAACACTTTTGTGATGCTGCAGGAGTTATGAAAATTCTAAGAACTGTCCAAGTTACTTTTTCCTGTCTAAAAGTAAACAATGATAATATTTTGAATCATATGCTGAGATGTCAATGAATACAAGTTAGATAATAATCAGAAGGCAATGAAGTGCATTCTAAACCACTGTCAGTTATTAAATAGTTGAATGGTTGCAGTATACAAAAAGCATAGTTTATATACTAGCCTATAGAATGACAGTTCTGATAAAAAAATAGCATTGTCTGTTTTGTCTCTTTTTAATGATAACAAAACTTAATATCCCAGAGCAATTTATTATGGAAAGTTTGAATCTAAAAAGCGAACATTTTTCAGATGTTTTTTAATACTATTAGATATAACATTTAAGGAAAAAATAGGACTGATTCTAACAGTAGCACTAGATTAAAGAGTTTCAAATATATTAGTGTAAAATTAAATCATCTATTATATAACACTCTACCCTAGAATTATAGATAAAATATAAAACCTTGGAATATAATAATAGTACAAGACATAGTATACAAACAGAAATAAAAATACATTAGAATAAGTGAATATGTATATAGTTAAAATATGTGTGTCTACAGGGATGGGAGGTTGGCATAGTGGGTAAGGTGCTCACCTTATAAGCACACAATGCAAAATTTGATTCTCACCTGGAGAAATTGGCTGGGCTTGGAATGGTCCATGAGATCAGGTAGCCTGATACTAATGTATGAACTTATGATCCTATGAACAACCTTACACATACTAAATAAAATAGAAAAAGCATAAAATCATCTGACCTATAAGTTAATGACTATGAAAATAATAACTGACTTTCTCCTTATAGTAGACCAGGGAGTTATTGTGAGGTACATAATACAGATTCTGAACAGCTGTTTAAATTTTCTTATTCATAACAATGCACAGACGGGCTTTTTAAGATGATGCATACTAAAAATATGAAACACATTAAAATGAATCAGAAGTATGAGCTATGTGTTGTTAGTCTAATGGACAGTTTGAGAGGTAGGTTGTTCATCTTTTTCAACAAACTAGGAATACTTTATTCCATGGTAGATTGTTTTGGGATATATCATTAGATATGTTTTTATTTGTTTCAAAAGTTTTGTCCATAGCTGAAGATTTCATATTGTTATACATAAAATACATAATAAGTTCTATACATAAATGAATTTTCATTATACTTGTGTTTTTTCTCTTTTATATAAATGTTTGATTTTAAATGCATATTTATTAATATTAATGAATTGCATGATCCAGTAAAGAGGGACAGTCTGTTCAAATACTTGCAATTACATAAAGCGCAAATAGTATTTCTACAGGAAACACATTTATTTAATAAAGATGTAAATAAACTTTCATTAAAGTATTATTTGCCCCCGGATTTACTATTCCTCTTTGAAGGACTAGCTAAGTCCTGCACGGAGGTGGCAGTTTAGGAGCAGGACGGCAGCGCGTCATGCATAGTAATGAGACACGCTGCCTGAGCTTCTAGTCTTACACGCAATGTGTAAGAGTGCAGGGGGCGTATCTGAAAGCAGAGCTCTCAGAATATACATGCCCCGCAATGAAGAACAGCAAAAAGGGGTAAGAAATGAGCAAGACCTCTCATAGGTGTCTGCATATTCCCACCAACATTACCCCTCATGTGCAATAGCAAGTAATCACCAATAAAATTAACAAACCCTTTTTTTTTATTTTAAAATCCAATTAAAGCTAACTGTAGGTGCATGGGTGTGCCCATCTCTTAGCTATGGTTAATGCAGCTTAAATGGCTGAAGAGGATAACAAGGAAGACATATGCAAATAAGCAGCATAGCAATAGTGTAGTAGGCAGAGCATTCACCTTGCGAGCAGGCATTCCCAGTTCGAGTCCCACTGCAGCACATTCCATTTTCCATGGCAAAGCATGTTATGACTAATATTTATGTTGCATAACCCAATGAATAACATATATTTATGAATTGGAGTACTGCAGTAAATGCACATGTGAGGTGTCCATGTCATAATGAATAAAGCACTTGTAAGCAGGTTTAAACATCAATAAGCAGTAGTAAGTATATTTAAGCACTAGTAAGTGAGTTTAACCCCATTTGCACAGGGGTAAGCAATGCGCACACAGGTTAAGCAATTTTCAAGCTAACTCTCTGTAAGCATATGCAACCGGAGGGTAGCATTGTTTACCCTCCCGCAAACCCGCACAAACCTGCTTACAACTTCTCAAGAGTGTCTTAATCACTCTGTATCCAATGGCTCATGTTCTGCCCAGCAACAAAATAAACAGCCATGCAGGTCTCGACCCCAGGACCCTATACACCATTGTCACAGTAGTTAACTACCAAGCCAACACAGAAGTGCAGAAAAATGAGGTATCAGCAAACAAGTTTTCACCACAGTAAAACCAAACTGAACCTATGAAAGGAATCAGTATACAGACATATGTGCCTTAACCAACTACATGACATAAATACGTGAACTGGAGTACAGCAGCAAGGCCAGAAGTCAGGTGTAATTGTAATAGAGTGTTGAAGTCCCCAATAAAATGCAAGGACCCCATACAGTGTACATACACATGAATCATGGATACCAGGCATACATATAAGGTGTAATGAATAATAACTCAATGCCAAAAAGGAATTATAATGCAAAGTCTAATGTAAGCAATGCTAAGCATTGCACAGGCCAGCTTAGGAGGTGAAAGCAATGTGTAGGCCAGCTAACTCAATGTGCCCAGAGTTATACCCCTTTAAGCAATGCCAATCCTAGGTAAGCAGGTTTGCCCATAGCCTAGCCTTTTCAAAACCGGCCAATCATGGAACAGTGTAGGAGATTGGCCCTACTTAAACCCAAGAGGTGGGAATACATCTCATAACTGGTTGTAGCTTCCCCTTGCAGACATAATGGCAATAAGGGGAGAAGGTGTGTGCTTTCAGGTGCAGCGCTGGTGCATCCAGGAGTCCAAAGTCATGGCAGGACTACTTGTCAAAGACCATGATCAGAGATTGCTGCAGGTCCATTACCAGGCTCCCAATATAAGGTGGAGGCCTGGGACCATCTTGCCTCTGACATCACCAGTGCCACTGGCATACCCAGAACTGGTGAGCAGGTCAGACATCACTATGCCGACTGGAAGCAGCATAAGGGGGACCTCTTGGAGGAGTGGATCCAAGAGGCTAGAGTGGCAGGGGATGTTCCAGTTGTCTGTAAGTATCATCCCACTATGTGTATAATAATTGCCAGCTCAGGTATATCATGGATAGGTATGGCTAAATATTCCTCTTATGTCCCCCACAGCTGTAATGGAATGGACCGCGAACCAGGAGGCCCATGTCAGTCGCCTGCTGAGGTTGCGACGTGAGGCAGGTCAGTAATACTCATGCATTTACTATCATAGGAAATAAAACTAAAAGTATTAGTAAATTAATTGCCTGTATAAAACCTGTATTGTTCAAGGCAAGTACTGCATACACTAGAGTATATGGCAGGAAGAGTCTCATATCGTTTGTATGTCAATAAAAGTGTAATAGCCTGACAATAAAGGTCTAACTGCTGGACTGCATGTGTATACTCTGGTATCATATGGTAATGTAGATTCGCAATCATGTAATAGTACTGTTGCATTAAGCACTGTTACCCACACCGTGCACCATAAATTGAATGTGTTGGAATGCCTGTATATGACAGGTATAATCCCCAGAGGCCATTTAGTACAACTGAGAGACACACAGACAGTAAACAGGGAAAATGCAGACAACAAATGTTGAATAGCACAAGCAACTGAAATATGAACTGTTTTTTTAGCACACACAGCCATGGTTCGAATCCTGCCAGTGGTAGTACTCTGCATACAGAATCATACCTTACAACTGTACACATATGTCCAGAATGTCCAGTAAAGTGGCCCATATCTGTTGCCTATCAACCTGTCCCCCTGGGGAATCAGTGGGATGATCCCAGACCTATATGCAGCAAACAGGAAATACAACTGATTGACACACATCTATGAGAACAAAGCTGGCACACTAGCAACTCCTCAATGCCTTATGAGACTAAGACACCACGTATGTCCTATCTACACCCCAACTTGTCAAGCTGTGGTCAGAGTGTGTACACTAACAGAGTGAGATGTATGTGCATAATAGTAATGTGGAATCTGGTACTGTGTGTGGGAACATTCAGGTTGTGCTAATAATAACTTCTCCCACAGGTCTATCAGATACCAACACTGTGCCCAGAAATACAGTAATGATACCCAGTACTAGTACTGTTTACATTGGTATTGTATGGCAGTGCGACTGATGCAGTTGCTCTGAATAATAAGGAATTACACATTACTGTCGCCCACACTCTTCTACAACATATAACTGTCTAGGAAATCTGTATAAGACTGTTGTAATATAAGGTCAGAATGCAAAAGCACAGGGGATTAATAAGACAGAAAGTAGATAGGAGATATACAGCAATATCTATATAGCAGACACAACTGTGATGGACAGTGTGTTTAAGTTGTAGCAGACACAGCCATGGTCTGAATCCTGGGAGTGGACGTAGGCTGCATACAGAATAATACCCCACAACTGTACAGATGAGACCAGAATGCCCAGTATATGGGCCCATATCTGCTGCCTGTCCCCCTGGTAAGTCTGTGGGATGATCCCAGATGTTTAGCCAGCAAACAGGGAATACAAGTGATTGTCAAACATCTGTGAGAACAAACCTGTCACTGTAGCAACCCCTAAAACTGCTAGGAGAGTAATAAGCCAAGTATGTCCTATCTACACCCCCATGTTGGCAAGATGTGACCAGAGTGTGTACAGTAACAGAGTGAGATGTATGTGCATAATACTAATGTGTAATCTGGAAGTTTGTGTGGCAACAGTCAGGTAGTGCTAACAAACATTGCTCCCACAGGTACGTCAGATACGAACACTGTGCTGAGAAATAAAGACCATAATAACCTGTACTGGTACTGTTCACTCTGGTATTGTAGGGAATTGTGAGTGTTGCAGTTTCTCTGAATAATAACATATCACTGATCACTGTCACCCACACTGTGCTACATAATATAACTGTGTAGGAAAGCATGTATACGTGTGTGTCAGGTCACTAAAGGTTGAAGAGGGCAATATTCTAGATATGTCCCAGCACACCTGCATGTGCTCAACACATGGCCAGAGTCTGTGCAGAAAGAGTTGAATAACTATGTGCACAACATCAACCTGGAATCTGGGAGTATGTGTACAAAGAGTTAGTTAATGTTAACAAACATTCCCTCCACAGGTATACCAGGTAAGAGGTGTATACTGCAGGTAAAACCGGTTCATGTGTAATGATGACGACAGCCATATCACTGTCCAAACTAAAGCTATAGGGTAGTGTAGTAAGACTTGTAAGATACAGATAACAGCACTGACTTGGAGAGTAATGTGGAATACAGGAATATATTAGTTGTTAATTGACATCTTTCTCTCCTCCCACCATATCTCCAACAATAATCAACATACCCACCCCAACTGGTGTGTAATGACACCTATGTTATGATAATGTCCAATTGTTTGATAAATATATGAATTGCTCCCATGCAAGTGCTATAATGAAATATTCCAACATTAGTGGCATGGTGCCATCAATGTACTTGCATGCTGTTCGTATTATCACTGTGGTCCCATATATGCATGCGTTCTGTTTGCTATGCAACTGTTCCGTATCTGGTGTCTGGGTTAATGGGAATATCTATGCATGCTGTTATACCTAACCCTGGAATGTGTTGACTATTACTAACCCACATATGATGATGAAATCTAAACACTATAGCACGTTTGGGAAGGGTGGTCCCAGTGGACCCACCTGTCCCACCTCAGCTGGCCGTGGCATCAGGCATCAGCATGTCTGGGACCCAACCCGGGACCTCCCTGTCCATTGGTCCTGCACCACCTTCAGGTGGAACCACCTCAGCGGATGGGGCTCATCCCCCCGGGAGTGGGTGCGGACAGGAACCTGTCACAAGTCACCAGATAGGGACCATGGTGCATAGAGAGCTCAACCAGCAGCTTGGTGATCTTCTACGCCAGCTCAAGGGCTGTGTGTCACAACTAGAGCATCCATCTGGCTCTGTGATTTAGCCCCCAGCACAGTCACCATTGGGGCTTTGAAGCTGTAGTGGTGACTGCCCATGGGTGGGGACCTCAGTCCCACTGTTTCCACTAGGGGGCTCATAGGCTTTCAATTTCCCAACACTCCTCCCCATCAAGGTGTTCAACCCCCACATGTGTCATATACTGCCCCTGTATGCGTCTTGTTTGTCTTATCTGTTAATCTACCCAACCTACCTCCCCAAATATACCTACTACCCCACCCCAACATCCTGCTCTCACCTGAAAAAAAAGGGCAATCTGTTCCCAAAAAAAAAACTCGCCCCATACATAGCTGTCCATTTCACACACATGTCCACTGGACACATGTAATCTGGTCTAATTGACATCACAACTCATTATTGTTGTCCTCACCCCTCTTTCAGGGGTTTGAGTGTCCAAATCTACCTCCAAATTCAGTGTATATGCACAGCAGTTGCTGCAGTAGAAATGGGCAGCTAAGAACGGTCCCCAGACCCTTCCTGCACATCCCTAGCTATTTCCCCTACTGTCTTACCCTCTTTTGTGCCCCTTTTTCACCACTTTCCTATTAACCCTTTTTTCTTTTCTTTTAAAGAAATTAGTGTGGGGCTAAGTGGGAGTAAGCACTTTTAAGCAGCAGTAAGCGGGTTTCAGCCTGTTTGCATGAGGGTAAGCAATGGCTACACTGGTTAAGCAATTTAGAAGCTAAATGAGTATAAGAAACTGTAAGCTGAAGTTAGCAGTGCTTACCTCTGCATAAACCCTCTTACAACTGCTCAAAAGTGCCTTAATGACTCTGTATCCAATGGCCCTTGTTCTACCCAGCAACAAAATAAACAGCCTTTGCAAGGCTCAAACCCATGACCCTGCACACCATAGCCAAAGTGGTTTACTACTAAGCCATGTCAAATATACATAACCCTGATGTTTTCACAAATATATCATCCAGCCCAGTCATTCATCTATATATGTAGATACAGATATAAATATATATAAATATGGATCTAGGACTGTTGAATGAAAGTTCAAAAGTCCGAATCCACTATCACCGAACACACTTTAATGAAAGCGCTTTCACCGAAAAAGTGCTTTCGTTAAAGTGTGTTAAAAAAAAAAAAAAAAAACATTACATTTACGCTGTGCCCCCCACACCCCCTCTACTTTTATATTCTCACTCCGAGGTTTCACTACAGTGGGTAAAAGGGAGTTTTTCCTTATCCCCACTGAAGTGCGATCTCCCACAACAGGCATATTTATGCGAAAGTGCTTCTTCGGTGAAAAGCACATTCGCGTAAGTATGCCCGGCCATTTCACATTCGGTTAAACGGCCGCTTGAGCATTGGTCCTAGACCCATAAATATATATCTGTATATATAAATAAATATATATATATATATATATATATATATATATATATACATACAAATGCTTACATCTATAGATGTATATGTCTACATCTATATGTCTAAATATATACAACGAGTTATATATATGTAAGCAGATATATATATATATATATATATATATATATATATATATATATATATATATATGTATATATATATATATATATATATATATATGTAGGTATATGCGGACATAGTTATATTTATGTAAGCAGATATATATATATATATCTATATAGGTATATTAGGACATACATCTGTAGATAACAATGGGTAAATAACAACATATATGTCCACATGCACCATTAATGGGGTTGAGAGTCCCCATGTAATATACATCTTGTACGTTTAGGTATACCCACCCAGCCAAACACGTTCACCCTGCAATACACTACCAAGTGTTGTAGATCCCATAACCAGGACCTGACATGACATGGGCATCCCTAGGATACATATACACAGACACATATATGCAGATACAGATATACATATATATATATATATATATATATATATATATATATATATATATATATATATATATATATATATATATATATATATACATGTATATAGATATATATGTAACTACACATACACGCGTAGACATACATATAGTAAGAATGATATGTAGTAGGTGCACACAATATGGAACAGCCACTATTCCTTTAGTTACCACCTTACCAGCTGGAGACTGTATGAGCCATCCATACAAATAACAATCATTGTCTGCAACATATACCCACAGAGAAATCAAAGGATATAACATCACACACAGGTTTGCATAAATGGGAAAGCTTTATTTGTGTACTATTACAGTTGTATATGCCTTGTGGTATAGCTGTTTAGACACGGACAGCCACATAAACTGAGTAATGCAACTGCGAAACAGTTATACTAATTCAGTTGTCTGGAAAAGTTAACAAATGTTGCTGTCCAGGCCAAGGCCATCAAGTAGTACAATAGTAAAGACAGACTTGGCCACAGGATACCAAACAATCAACAGTAAGTAATGCAGATGTATAGTTCAGCAGCCTCTATCTACACCCTGTAGACAATACCTAGGGGGTAAAGACCTCAGCTGACACAGTGGGATGTAACTGTTACATAACAAGGCACAACTGACACCATCACAAGCACACTGACAAACAAAACAGTCTGTATGGCAGTTGGCAGTAGGCCTGCATTTAGCCACGGTGGATTGTATGGTAATGTGCATCCATATACCTTAAGACAGCTCACCCCTGATGGTCTTCAGGACTTTGGGCTTTCAGAATTCTGTAGCGCTCCCATATACATATATGTATATAAAGATATATGTATATATAGATATATGTATATGTATATATAGATATATGTATATATAGCTATATATGTATGGACACCCTATGTGTACAGATATGCCTAGTTATGTTGGTATATATGTAGACATCAATAACTATATGTTCATGCATATCTGTTCTGATATATATGTAGATATCCATATGTATATGTGCATATGTATCTCTATCTGTATATGTGTAGACATATATTGCTCAGTATATGTATATATCTGAGTGTATATTTGTATAGTTATGTACATATACATATCCATCTATGTATGTTGATATGTATATGTATATGTCTATATAGATATCTGGATAATCATATGTACTTATATCCTCACCATATGTCCTGAACATGGAGTGTAGCCATACCTCAGACCCTATAGTCCCATCTTTGTAGTGCAAGGGGATGTCAGGTATGCATAGCAGGCATATTTGTAGACTTTTGCTACTGTAATAGGGAGTGTCTTCACAGACATGGTGTGTGTGGGAAGTCACATCTGCTTTTAACATGTGCACCATTGGCTACTGACAGACATCCGAAGGACATCATAGTACAGTACCACTGCTAGCACATAATGCTCTTGTGGACTACAGCAGGGATAATGGCCAATATATGTGGACAGTCTGACGCACTCTGGACAGTCCAGAGGTATACACATAACCCCTTAGTGCAAGACATGTGGACCAGTCCTGACAATGTGGATGTTATCAGCCATGTAGATGGGTATAACAAGTAACTAATGATATACATGTGCCCCCACACGTTATGCATTCACACATCCCTGCCTGTCCTGACACATACTAACCACTGGTACAGAAGTGCCATGGCCACATACTACCCACTAGATATTGACATACATCTGTACAGCATCCCATTGCTCTGTCTGACATACATGACTGTTATGGTGGCCCAGCAGCAGTACATCTGGCAAGTATCTGGACATTACATCTCACTGGGTAAGTACACTAAGCTGCTAGGCATGTAACAAAGTACTGTGCAGGTTACAGGCAGATCGGCTCAACACTGGCCTACATTTTCTATGGGGGAATGGACATGTACCTGCATATATAGCAGGCTCTACAGGCATGCCACAGCACAGAGTAACATACACCTGTGTGAAAGTGCATAACCACAACCAATGTGAGCACAGCCACATTGACATATGGTATGCCAGCATATTATTACAGTATATGGACTATCTGTTCAACATCAACCTCATGTGTGCCACAGACACACTAACCCTACATATACTGGGCCACTACACAGTGTGCTCAGATGCCTGTCTGTGGTATGGGACATGTGTGTTTATGGTTCTACAAACATGTCAGCCAATAGTGTAACATACAGTGGAGCAGCATGTAACATCAGATAGAACAGGACGAAGAACATTGACATCTACCACAGTCTGTAGACAGGCCAAGGCACATATTAACAATACACACACTGCCGACAATCACCATAAGTACACAGACCTCAGTACTGTACACACAACCACAGAATGTCCAGGTTATGTCATCATAACATGTGTAGCAGTCTGATATCTCACTGGCTTGTTATCAGATATGATGTCACTAATTATGGTGTACAGCACATATGCTTTACTGCCCCTTACTGCATGACGTATGTGCAAAGATGGACAGGGTTGTGGCTGGAGGCACATACACAGGGCCAATATTGACATGTTTCTGTGATAACATCATACATTTACTGTTGTAACTGGGTTTGTTGCAACATATGTCCTATGAGGGATTAGAAGTCAGTAACTCTCACGGCTGCCACCATCTACAGACTGCAATCCTCACACTACCTTCTGCAGTTTACAGATAGGTGCTCTGTGGGTAACACCTGAAACAAAAGGCACCACACACTGGCCAGTCTGCAGATGACCCAACAGATGGGTGTTCCCTCATAAACATAGCACTGACATGGCAGGTACAAAAACATGTAGGACAGCCATATCCACACACACCCTGTTAAACCAGCATTATTCCAAATGCAGTATAGCAGCACTTGCAGTCTGTGGTCAGGTCAGGCACATCCCCCTCCTGTGTGTTGGCCTGTTTCACAGTTTATGTTTTTAGAGGTAAATCCCCAATCCATCTGATATGCTGTTTGCCAAAAAACAGATCGATTTCCTGCTCACAGTGAATGAAAGGTCCAACACCAACATGATGTTCCTAGATATTGGTGTGTGTTTCCAGGCAATTGACTATGGGAATGTTACCACAGCTCTTCCACATGCAATCAGCTAGAGGAGGACTGCAATTCATTCAGAAGCCATCAGCTGATCCTGAGCATCACTTAATATACACACTCTGCTGCCTGAGCAACTAAGTTGCAAGTCTCCACAACCACCAGAGAGTGAGTGAGCCCTCAGAACATATATATGATGGTGAGTGACATCTGCAACAAGGATATGATAGCTATGTGGTAGGTGTAGTACCCGTGCCTGTCCGCATGAACAGGTGTCAGCGTCAACACAGCCACACTTTTACAGGGATGCACACACAATGACACACTTGGCAGGGCCAGGAATACAACTCATCACTAATGGGATTGCCACAACACAGTACTGTGCAGGTATCACATGCACCACAGGGGTCATACGGAGGTTATATGTGCAAAGGGTATGTGGAGATGCCTGATATCAGACAGCATGCTTCAGTATGCCAATGGTAGTTGTGGTGATTGTGAATGTGGTGATATGCATCATACACCACACACACAGACATGGGTGCCAGTACTGACATACATGGGTGTACTGCTTCACGGATGTGTTGTGGTCGATGGTGCCAGATGGCTATACAAGGCTAAGTGATTTGTATACCTTGGCATCAGGCCACATGACAATGGTCTGCAACATGGCTCAGGGGTGTAGTGTCTGGAGTTGCCCTCACAGGTGGGTATTGTATTCACCATCTAGTCACCTGGGTGACTATTGCATGTGGCCAATGCGGTGCATTGTTTGCCATGTATGTGTTCCTTAGTTCATGATATGGACAGTGTCTGGGATGTGCACACCTCCCACATGCATGTACAGTGACATGTGGAAACTGTACCTGGGGTGTGTGGTCCATGTTGTGTACACAGAGTGTTATCATTAGATGTGCCAGTCCTAGCCTCATGTGGTGGGAACTGTTATTGGACAGTAGGTTGACCCTGCACCTACATTGATAGCATGATACCAGTATTCCCTGGTGTCAGTGGCATTTGTCCATACAGGGCTTGTGTTTCAGGCATGGTATATCCTTTGTGGGTCTATAGCACCACAGCTGTTGCAGGTGTCCAGTGAGGAACATGGGTTAGTTGCACTGTCAGCATATACATGCCTATTGGACTGATGGACAGGGTGCCATGCCCACTGTAGCCCACTGCAATCACACCATAGTTACTATCAGTGGGCAATATGCAGGGTACTACCAACATAGCGGCTGTTGCCTAGGCAAGTGTGTCTGTGTGTGTGTGTGTGTGTGTGTGTGTGTGTGTGTGTGTGTGTATAGCACATGGGTTGAGAGTGTTCCCTGGGTAATACAAGGGTTGCTAACATTGTTCAGCTGGCATTGATGTCACATTTAGGGGTATGAATTTGCACCCCAACCTCTCAGCTATTTCACATCTGTTATCCCTGTATGGCGGACATTGTGATATATACTTGGCCCACCATATAAGAAGTTTGCAAAACCCACTCCACATTGAGTCCAGTTGCTACACACTCACAGCCACCTCCACACAGGATATGAATGAAAAGCACAGACACACACACACACACACACACACACACACACACACACACACACACACACACACACACACACACACACACACACACACACACACACACACACACACCTGTCATGTCTGGGATTAGAACTCCTACCTAACTAGTATATTACACTACAGCACTATGCCATTATAGGACGTGCCATGGAGATTACTGGAGTACTCCTTCCCCAAAGGTGTATTTCACAGTGAATGACATCAGCAGAATTGCCAAAGTAGGCCATTTGAATTGTACTGAATGTGACTAGCCTAAAATGCATTGCTCCCTACACAGACATAGAAACACACATAAAACATTCACAACTGCCATGTGTGGGAATAGAACCCCTACCAGAGTTCTATATCATGCTACAGCATGATGCTGTTATAGGATGCACCACAGGAATTGCTGGAGTGCCCCTTCCCCAAAGGTGTATTTCACAGTGAATGGCAACAGCAGGATTGCCAAAGTAGGGCATTTGAATTCTACTGAGTGTGACTACCCTAAAAAGCATTGCTCTCTACACAGACAGACAGACACACAAACACACACACTTACCAAGTCTGGGATTAGAACTCCTACATATTTTATCACACTACAGCAGTACACAGTTATGGGAAGCGCTACTGAGAGTACTGGGTTACAACTTTCCCAGAAATGTATTTCTAGGTTGATGATATCAGCAGCCTTACCAAAGTAGAGCATTTGAATAGTAAGGAATGTGACTACCCTAAAAAGCATTGCTCTTTACACAGATAGACATACACTTGCCAAGTCTGGGATTAGAACTCCTACCTAACTACTTTGCACACTACAGTGGTACGCAGTTATGGGACGCACTACTGAGATTACTGGGCTACAATCTTCTCAGAGGTGTATTTCTAGGTGGATGACAACAGCAGCCTTACCAAAGTAGAGCATTTGAATTGTAGGGAGTGTGACTACCCTAAAAAGCATTGCTCTCTACACAGACAGACAAACACACACACTTGCCAAGTCTGGGATTAGAACTCCTACCTAACAACTTTATCACACTACAGTGGTATGCAGTTATGGGATGTGCCACTGTGATGACTGGGCTACAACTTTCCCAGAGATGTATTTTTGGGTGGATGACATCAGCAGCCTTACCAAAGTAGAGCATTTGAATTGTAGGGAGTGTGACTACCCTAAACAGCATTGCTCTCTACACAGACAGACACACACAAACACACACACACACACACACACACACACACACACACACACACACACACACACACACACACACACACACACACACACACACACACAGTTGCCATATCTGGGATTGGAACTCCTGCCTAAGTAGTTTATCACACTACAGCAGTATGCAGTTAGAGGATGTGCCATGGAGATTACTGGGCTACAGCTCTCCCAAAGGTGTATTTCACAGTGGATGATCTCAACAGGCTTGTCATAGTATGGCTATGGGGAGGGCAGTGTGTGTGCATGGGCCATAACCTATTCATCTAGAGGTTGACACACCACATGCGGGCACACACAGGGTCATATTTCACAGGTATGTGTATACAGCTGCTAGATGACTACTTCCTTGTACAGTCATGCTGCACAGCTAGTACTTGCACCACATAGTCTGTAATCCTGACAGATACTGGTGGCTATTATCTACAGTGAGTGACATCTGAACCTCATGTGATTGTGGCCCTTTGGCTGTGTTCTGGGTGGGACAGGCCTGGATGGCTCCTTGTCACAGTCACCCTCTTCCACACATCTATGTACATCTACCTTTGGCTTATTATAGTGTGTTGTCCTTAGATATATGTCTATATTCCTATCCAGTGTGTGTGCAAAGCATACTGAGAAGTGCACTAACATCTGCGACTGCCAGATATGTCTGGTCCACTGGTGTTTGCAGACATGGCCTTGACTGCCAGATATGTCTGGTCCACTGGTGTTTGCAGACATGGCCTTCATTTGTTTAAGTGTTTGAGCATGCCCAGTATAACCTTTCAGTATGTTGTTGACTGACATTGCCTTCATTTCTCTAAGTGTGTGAGCATGCCCAGTAGGCCCGTCTGTATTGAATGTGCAGATCGAGTGCAGGTAGTTTGTAATGCAGGGAAGACCTTTGTGTTGTACACCTACACACCTACAGGTAGCATACTGTTTCTGCAGGGTATCCGTCAATCATTTAGCATTGACTGTTACTCCATTTCTACATTGGATGGGGATACACCTGACTATTTATACATTTCTACACAGGATTGGGGGGACACCTGATTGTTACTACATTTCTACGTAGGATGGGGGGCACACCTGACTATTTTTACATTTCTACACAGGATTGGGGGGCACACCTGACTGTTACTACATTTCTACATAGGATGGGGGCACACCTCACTATTTCTACATGTCTTAACAGGATTGGGGGGCACACCTGACTGTTATTACATTACTACGTAGGATGGGGGCACACCTGACACTTGTATACATTTGCTATGACTGTACTAATATGTTAGGTACTCAATTTCCTTCTGTATTCTAAGCTATCATGATGACTAGAGGCATACCATTGCACTACAGATCTTAGCTTTGATTTACCTACATATTAGTTTCTGACTTCCTACCCTTCAGAACTAATGTCCCACTGCCTGACCTGCTGTGGTCTGTCTGTGTAGGCCTGGGGGGGGGTTACCCATAGGCATCATTCAGAGCCCATAGTACCACCTTTGTTTGTGTTTGTCTACACCTGTCCTGCTGGCTGTGACTGTTGTTGGGTATGTGAACCCCCCTGACTGGCATGTGTGAGTCACGTACCTTGTGGGTGTCCCAGTACTGAGGGTGGTGATGCAGGACTGCCTACGTCAGATGCACATAGTACACTCCCTACACATGGGTGTGCACAGGTAGTGTCATGTTTGGCATCCCTTTTACTGTATGTGAGAGTCAGAGAGAGGTGTTATTCCCTGGGTCCCTCCTGTGTCAATGTATGTGCTATGCATTGCCTCTTTGCCAAGACCAGGGCATACTGGGCATGCCTCCGTCTGCCTACTGGGGCAGGCTCAGGTTGTTCCTCCTCCGAGTCACTCTGTGCCTGTGCAGGCCTTGGCATTGGTGAGGGGCTGTGTGCCCCTGCCCCATGCTGTTCCTGCTGCAACTGTTTCCACAGGATCGTATTGTGTAGCATGGCACATACAATGACAATTTGGGTTCATGTAGCTGGTGGGTACTGCAAGACTCCACCAGATGTGTCCAGGCACTGGAACCATGACTTGAGCATCCCAAACACATCCTCTACTATAATTCTGGTCTGTGTGTGTGCCTCATTATGGAGTTCTTGTTCGGGTGTGTGTGCATTTCTGATGGATGTCATCAGCCACAGCTCCAGTGCATATCCGGCATCCCCCACTAGGTGACCATGAGGGATGTCCCCACTGGCAAATCTCTGGTACAGCTGAGTAAAATGTCAGATGTGAGAACTGTGATAGCTTTCAGGGTAGCCAGCACACACATTCATTATTATGCCATGGGCATTGCACACGACCTGGCAGTTAATGGAGGGGAAGTCCTTGCGGTTTATGTTGACCCTACCCAACTCACTGGGTGGTACGCTGATGCATATGTGCGTGCAATCTATAGCACCCACTACCTCAGGGTATTCTGCTATTTGGTGGAATAATTGCATATTGCTGGCCAACGCCTCATGGATGTTAGGGAAATATGCATGCTCACTGACATGTGCTGACACGGCATCCATGAACTGGTGGAGTACCCTGGATGCTGATGCCTGTGAGATCCCCATCATATCCCCAGTTGGCCTTTGGAAGGTACCTGTAGCTAGTTTTCATAGGCCTACACATACCTTGGTATCCACTGGGATGGGTTCCCCTCTGTTAGTTCTGTGTGTCAGGTGTGGCTGGCACAGCTCAACAATTTGCTGTAGGAGGTCCCTGTCCACCTTATAGTGCTCCACTATCTCCAGCTCATGTAGCCCATGGTAGGTTACCCTGGGTCTGTGCACTGTACTCCATCACCTCACTGTGGGTTAGTCAACAGCATTCACATCTGCACCACCCTCAGCCTCTTCCACAAGTTGTATGATAGCTATTGCAGCCCCTATCATTTTGTTGTTTTGATTGTTAAATGTTCCCCACTTGTTTACACCGGTGGTGTACAGTGTGGGAAAAACCAGAGGGGAAGTTGTTTGCATAGTTTATAGTAGTGTTCTGGGCTGGGCTGGTCTGCTGCCTGTGTAATTGGCTGATTCTGATACATTTCACCTGCCAACTATGCTAGTTCTCCTAGATTACCTTCCTACTGCTGTTTTCCCTTCTCATTGCCTTCCTCTTTAAGCCCAGGGGTGTGCCCAGCAAACACAGTGCTCAAATGTGCACAGAGCTGCAATTTCCTGGTTTAACTTTTTTTAAACCTTTAAAACCCAGTGTGTGGCATGCACACCCGCTTAGCAATGTATAGAGTGCTAGGCAGAGTCAGACACACCCCCTTGCTTAGCTGTGCTTACCTAGGAGCAAACCTGAGCCACAGGGCTCCAATCCACTTACATTATGCCTGACACACACTCCCCTATGATGTCAGCTAACTCCTAGGCTTGCACCAAGCTATTCCTACTCTTGCACTGTTGGGACCTGACTAGCATGCTGGGGAAAACTGGGATTCACTATCATTCCCTCATTTGCATAGGATTGCCTGCTAATGCATAGTTACATGTCTCACACTGAGCCTCCTCTCTTAGCAACCACTACTCACTGACCGTGTTGTCTTCTGCCTGCCATTGACTTTTATGGTAGAATAGTGATTTTTAGTTAGAATGCTTATTTTAGGTTTATTTTATTATTTTCCCCAATCCCATTTGCATGCCGCTGCCCTACGCTTAATCAGCAGAGATCGGCTAAAAAAAAATAAAGGTTGATTTTTTTAATTTGTTATGCTGTTTGCAATGCCAATGGTCTTATACTTGGCCATTGACATGCTTCCTGACTGATATGCAGCCTTTATTTGGAGCTGTCACAGCTCCGTTTTGGATTTTGCAGAAATATACTCGGTTACTAACTGAGTACATTTCTGCAGATTGCACTAGCCCTGTACGGCCGGTTTCAAGCTTTCTGGATCACACATTCACCTCATTTGCATGGATTTCTCCTGAAAATAGGGTGATTTGCATGCAGGAGCTTAGTCCGTGTAGGACTAGTGCTGGAGTTTATCGTGCATGTCCCTGCAGGCTGTTCCTGGATCGCACGGCAGACATATTGCCTGCTAGAGCTCCTGCACTAATCCTGCATGCCGTGCAAGGCATGCAAAATCTGGGGGTTGGTTTTAGCAGGTTCTGGCTTTCAAGTTAAAATAAAAGGCATGCTCATTTTATGGAAGAATTCACCAGTAATGCCTAAAGTAAAAGATACCTACATTGATAAAAATTGTATGTTAAGCATTTTTATAACTGAGTGTTAAAACTGTTAGCAGGGGGGCAAGCCCCCCTGCACACCTATAACTTAAATATACCAAACTCCGAGATCACACTACAGTGTGGAAGATGGAAATTTCCCCATTCTGCACTGTACAGAGATAGCGGTTCCCCATGGTCGGCTTTTCGAAAGTCGATCATATGGTCTCGGCCATAAGAATGTCGACTTTGTGAAAAGTCGACCATGTGAAGGGGACCTGATTTTAATTGTATTTTATCATGCAAAGATTCCAATACTGATAGAAAGCTGAGAATCACATCTTCAGCCAAATGCTTAATGAATTTTACCCGATTTTAATTGTATTTTATCAGACAAAGATTCCAATACAGATAGAAAGCTGGCAATCACATCTTCAGCCAAATGCTTAATGAATTTTATAAATCTAATGGATTTAAAGGATATATATGAGATAAGGAAAACAAACTCACTTCAATTTACCATTATTCATATAGATATGGAACAAAAAATATTGGTAAAATTTTTTGTCTCAAACTGTTATCACATATCAGAGGAGTTTCAATAGTTTCATGTCCATTATTAGGCCATAATGCTATAATCTTTAATATTATTTTAAAAACTGACTCATATATCATAGAAGATTATCAGCATACATTATTAAAATGAAAGGATTCATGGATTGGTATGTTAAAGAGATCAACATTTCCTCAAAATAAACATGAATGGTGAAGTAACTGACATTGACCTGTGGGACTCACTAAAGGCTTATTTAAATGGATGAGTTGCAAGCTAGTATATTAGTAAACCAAGAGGATGGGCCAAAGAATTTAATATACTACAGGCCAAAATAGACACACTAAAGTTAAATCTTAAATCAAATGGCATTATCAGTCAGTCTGAACTTAAAAACTTGAAGACAAAATATGCTGATATTCTTAATCATAAAGTTTCAATAAACCTGGAAAAACTTAAAATTCAGGCATATTCAGTAAACCCTTTAAGCTTGTATAAACTTGCTCTTAGATTAAAGAAAATGAATAAACTAAATCATATCAAATAAATTATAGCACATATAAATAATAGAAAAGAAAGTAGAACAGATATTAAAGGTATTCTTAAGGCTTTAAAATATTTTATGGAAATATAAATAATAATAAAAATAACCTAGATAATGATTATATAGTTTGCACTTTTCTAAGGGAAAATATAAATAATAAATTATCAAATGAGCATGTAAAAACATATAGACCATTCACTTTAACAGAAACAAAAGATCAAGTAAAAAAGTGAAAAATAATAAGGTACTGGGCTTAGATGGTCTTATAGCAGACGTATATAAAGTACTACTGGATGATGCAGTTAAAATATTAGATAAGGTATACAGGGAAATAACAACTGATGAAGTCCTCCAATCATGCAAATATTCCCTAATATCACCTACTTTAGAACAAGATAAGGATCCTACAAAGTGTTCATCACGCAGACCCATTTCACTTTTAAATGTGGACTAAGTTGCTCATGTCCATTTTAGCTAACAGAATTAATCTACTTATACCTAAACTAATTAACAATGATCCAACTGAGTTTATTTTAAATAAACACCTACGGCCACACAAATTATTAAGCAAAACAAAAAAACAAGCTGGCTATAGCCGTAACCTGGAAACTGCAACAAGTGATATCTATTGATGTATTAAATGATTTTATTCAACATTTTTCCTTTGCTCGAAAAGCAAACTTCTTCAGATGAGTTTATTTTAAACAGACAAGTGCATGATTATATAATAAGAATACATACATTAATAGACTATGCAAATAAAATCTTTCTATCATTACTCATGATTTAGATAAGGCTTTTGACTCACTTAATTGATCATACCTATTTAAAACACTTAAAGTGTGTAATTTCTCACCTGAGCCAATTGCATTAATTTCTAAGTAATATAACTCTTGTGCTTATGTTAAAATAGGTTATTTTCTTTCTAATTCCTTTAAATTGCAAAAAGGAACAAAACAAGACTGTCCATTATTCACCTTTACTTTTTGCATTAGCTATAGAACCCTTTGCTAATAGTATTAGATCTAATAAGTACATTAATGGTATAAAAATAAAAGAAGATTCTGAACTAAACATTGAGTTCATAGCTGATGATATTCTACAGACAATATAAAATATAGAAAACTCATTAGAGTATATAATTAGGTCTATGAGTCAGTTTGAAGAAATCTCAAACTTAAGATTTAATCATAGTAAAAAAATACATTAAAAAAAATCATACAAAAATATTCCCACTTCAAATGGAATATCAATCAGATGAAACACCTTGGTATAGCCATTATGTCTAATAGTAAAGAAATTATACAAACAAATTTTCAACATGTTGTTGATAAAATTTTATGTTTAGTCACAAACTGGAACAATTTTTTCTTTACCATGAAAGAATGATTGATGCTTATTAAGATGGTAATTCTCCTTAAACTATTGTTTGTCTTAATATCTTTAGTAATACATCCACAAAAAAAATAATGAAGAAGATATATAATATTCTACTTATTTATTTATTTTTTTAGCATCCTAATAAACCAAAAATTTCATTTGATTGGCACAGAAAAGGTGGGGATAATGGTGGAATAGGATATTCAATTGTATTCAATTCAAAAACTGGACTAAGTAAGCTGTCCCATACCTACAACCATATTGCCAGATTCGCCACTGGCTCCACCTATAGAACCCATCACTGCCAGAACCTGAAACAACTAGAATGGCTAGAACTGCCCAGCTTAAGCCAATTCAATCAACTCCTAATAGCGCACAAAGTTCTGTACCACCTAAAGATACCCCCTCTCTTATAAATATTATTAAGCCATATAGCAACCTGAGATTTCTACGGTCAGCTGACAAATTATTGGTCCAAACCCACAAAGCTAATAACTCAGCTGGTGAATCCCTGTTCACCAACTTTGTTGGCAAAACCTGGAATACCTTGCCAAGCTATATAACCCTACAATCCTCCAAAAGTCTCTTCAAAAAAAACCTCAAACAGTATCTCAAATTGAACTGGCTATGCCCATGTACCAACCCAGATTAAGTTATAGAACAATAGCATAATCAGTAATTATCATAGCATAATCAGTAATAATCATAACGTCTAACTACATCACCATGCTATGTGTCCAATCTTACTTGTAATTGCATCGGTCCATGAGAACTGTGAGTCCCTACTAGGGACTAACTGTAAGTTACAATTTTACTTGTAATTGTGTCTGTCCATGAGAACTTTGAGTCCCTACTAGGGAACATTACTAAACCAATGTACATAAGATATATTACCACTTTGTTTTTATATATTCTAATTGTTTTCTAACTTCTTGTGTAACCTTTGTATGTCTGTCCATGAGAACTGTGAGTCCCTACTAGGGAACACTTCTAAACCAATGTACATAAGGTATATTACCACTTTTTTTATATATTATAATTGTTTTCTAACTTCCTGTGTAACCTTTTGTATGTTTGACTATGTGGAGCTTTTCTCCCCGGGCCTCCGCTGAAAATGGTCATGTATCCAGTTGGACTATCCCGGTAAACAAATATAAAATAAAATAAATAAATAAATAAATGCTACTTCAACAATTGTAAAAATTATAACATTGTGGATAAATTCATCCTATGATTCAAAATGGAAATAAAATCTATAAAGAAATATTATTAGCAAATAATAAATATATCACAACCAGTCACAAACAAATAGTACCTAATAGTTTTATTTGATTATTAAAAGATTTTTTGTGTAAATGGTATTATAGTCTCTTCTCAAATTCCCTATTTAAATAACATAATTTATTTTTTCCAAAAGTTCACATATTGTAACCATTGTATTAAAGATTTGATATTTTCTATGTTTCCAATTGCAAGATTATGAGAATTAATTAAACTAGATAAGAAATTGTTCCCCAAATTATTGGAATTCTTAATACATATCAATAATAATACAATGGAAAATAAATCATATTTGTCACACATTTATAAAATTCTTAGTTAGATTTCACATATTTAGACAATTCCTATTGGAACTACTCCTCAAAACTTAATAATGAAGACTTCTCTGAAGAATACAAGAAATTAATATTAAAATCTACAGATCAAACTATATATCTTCTTTATATTGGAAAATGTTCACTTGAAAATTTTTACTCAGAGCTTTTGTCACTCCTAACAAAATTACAATTATGTATAAATCAAATAGAATTAAATGCCGGAGATGTGATTCTGAAATAATAGCTGATTGGATACATATGGTATATGAATGTGAAGTCATCTCCCCTTTTTGGAAAGAAATTAACAACTTTATTCAAGCTCTATGGCCAAATAGATGTAATATTTCTGAATCTTTTGTTTTATTTAATGCTCTGAATCCTGAGATAATTCCAAAAAACAAGTGCCTCTTCTTTGGTCTATTCTTGCTATAGCCAGAAAAGTTTGTTTGTGTCTTTCGGCTTTTCCCGGTTAGGGGTCGCCACAGTGGAACTCTGGTCCACTAATGTTTGGCAGTAGATTTTTACGTGCCGAGTTGCCAGCCCTGATGCACAACCTTCAACGAAGGTACGCCCATTCATGCATGTCTCCACACAGAAGACGCTCTAGCTGAGAATCGAACAGGACAACATCTTAGTGTGAGGCGACAATGCTACCGCAGCACCACCACCGCAGTCGCTATAGCCAGAAAAGTAATTACTACAAATTGGAAAAGTAATGTTACCCACTCTAGTGTTGAATTTATTAGCATGGCAAAACAATTCTGTAGTTGTGAATTGCATACTATCAAGATGAGAACTTCTAATATTACACACTCATATAAATCTTGACTTAAACTTAAAGACTTGCTTGAAAAAATATTAATTGTTGCTGATGTATAACTTTGATGTATTTATCAGCTGTGGACTATTTGTTTTATAATTGATTTGTTTAATTATTATTTTCAAAACAAAAAAAAATTAAAACAAAAGAAAAGGTAAACTGGGTATGGTGGAAGCTAAGCACTTAGTATACCATACAAGAAGAGGAGTAGTAAGAATACCACTAAAAATTAAAACCCACTTCTGTACCCTCCAGGAAACACAACTCAAGGTTTGTCTTGGACTAGCTCGGTACTGTAGAAAGTACATGCCTAATTTTGTGGCTCTTCCCTATCCTTTGATAGATATCACAAAAGGAAACTTTAATGTCAATGAGCAACTTGTCTGGAGACTGTTACAGCTTTTAATGTATGTTACTGAATCCTGATTTTAATAAAGAACTCAGCCTATATACCAATGTATCATGGGTATTTTTAGGAGCAGGTAGTGCTGTTCCAAGAAAGTCAGTGTAATGGGCATCATGTGCTATACCAGTAGAAAGCTAACCAACACTGAAAGCAGATACTCAACTACTAGAAGATAGATAGTTTTAGCAAAACTGGATCATTTTCTCCTTGAAGAGCTAAAAGCTAATTATTTGGAAGGCATTTCAGTTTAAAATCAGACAATGCCCCTGTATAAGGGATCAGTACGGCAATATCATGTCATGCAGATGGATACAGTCATTGCAGCTCTTCCAGTTTGCAGTGACCCACAGGCCTAGGCTAGAAAGTCAGAATGAAGATGCATAGTTCAAGTTATGCAACATATCACATTAAATCCAAAGCCATTGTGTGCATGTTAAGAGGCAGTAACGTTAACATGCTAATCAGAGCACTATCTAACTATCTATTGTGTCTTTAAGCACAGGGCAAAATGGCTGTTGTGTTGAAACATTCTCACAGAAAGTTAGGAACCTGAATGCATACACTAGCTAAAAATGCACTAATTGCCAATAACCGCTGTACATATGGAGATAGTCTGCAACAGTAAGACAGGACATTTCCTCTCATGGAGAATCAGCAAGGAGGTAAAAAAAAAGCTTGCCTGAAGATCCTGCAAACATAGATTACAACAGGACAGTTAAGTCATGGTATGGGGTTGTACATAGGGGAATACCTGTTATAAAGAGATTGAATTTGAACCAGCAAGATGCCTGCAGCCCTGAATTTAAGTGAAAGAGCTAAAAATACTTTTTTTTACTCAGCATCCTGTATCTTGAATATTGTATAATATTGCATTTGTGTAACTTTCTATACGATTCTTTATAAATTCTCCAAAACAGAATCTTGCTTATCTTACTTAGGAATAGCATAATCTTGAATAGAATGGACAGCAGAGTGGTGCAGTGGTAGCGTTGTCACCTCACAGTAAGAGGTTCTCTGCTTCCATTTTCGGCTGGAGTGCCTTCTGTGCAGAGTCTGCATGTCCTCCTTGCATTCGTGTGGGATTTCTCTGGGTACTCTGTTTTTCTCCCATGTTACAAAGACATGCATCTGGAGCATTTCTCCCTGGGACACTGCTGAAAATTAGCTTCATTCCAATTTGGACTTTCCTGGTAAACAAATGTTAAATAAATACATTTCTTTGCAACATCTTCACTATGCCGAACTCTAATAACAAAATTGGTTGTTTTAGCTCTGAAAAGATGGTAGCATTATAGCTTGTTGTTTCTCATCATTCTGAGGCAGATGTTGAAGAAATGGTATCTTTAACAAACAAATTTCATTAGCTCGAAATGCTACATGCTCAAAATGCAGTATCTTGAGACTATAAAGACGAAAGACCGGAACCTCAGAAGCTGAGAAGCACGAAATTTGAAAGGTAGAAAATTGACTCCTGCCAATGCATAACAAACACAAGTACCTTTCAGTTCACAGTATTCGATAACTTTTCTGAAATGCAGCTTGCAGATGACCACTTCATTGTCCCAGGTACAATCGGTGAAATCTATGTGACTGTCACGTCTCAGAAAGGAGCTCCAGTGCTACTACTAGATGACTATGTTTTACACAGAGAGAAGATCTAAAAAGAGAAGACGTACTGGTGATGAAAAGGGAAATGTGGTGAAAAATATAAAGGTAGGGCCATGTCTATGAGTGTGCCCCATGGGGAAAAGCTGTTAAAGTCAGTGAAGCACATGCATCCTGGAGACTCTGTTGAAGTTGCGCAGTACAAAGTATGCCATACATTAAAGTTGAAAGTTAGAAATTCCAGAGATACTCCATGTTTGCTAGTGGACGATGTATTAGCGTCCACTTCTACTGTGATTGCTCCCAGTTTGCCTGCTCGCAAAGCACTAGTGCAGCAGGTGGGAAGGATGCAATGTAAGGAATCAAAATGTTGTAGGAGTCACATTGCAAAGTTACAAGATATAGATGTTAATGAGTTTGCAACTAAGTCCGGAGTATTTCTTAGTAAGGTGATGGTAGACAATGTCACAGATACAGCAGTGGCGGTGTTTTCCACTAAGCAAAATCTGCTTGATTTAAGTACTGCTACTATCTGGCTTGTTGACAGCACTTTCTTTTACAAAGGGATACTGTGCCAGCAATTGCACAGTATCCATGGGCTAATTAGATATGGAGGGTTTCATAAGAGTGTGCCGTTACTGTATTGCATAATGAATAAGAAGTCTCTGAAATCGTATAATTTCATGTGGAGCTGTGTTTTGCGCTTAATGGATGAACAGGGGTTTGAAATATCTGTGCAGTACGTGTTGAATGACTTTGAGATAGCAGCCAGAAGAAGTATACTAATTATTTACAGGGTGTTAACAGCTAAAGGCTGCTTGTTTCATTTCTCGAAGAACATATGGAGAAAGGTGCAACAATTGGGACTTGCACATTTGTATAATACAGACTTTTCATTTCAGTTGCATGTGAAATGTCTGATCGCATTGGCATTTTTGCCTGAGAGTAATGTCATGAGTGGTTTTGACCAACTGAAAGAAGTGTTTCCTGCTGAATGTAGGGAACTGCTGAGATACTTTTGTGATTGGTATGTGCTCGGGAAGGTTCAAATGTTCTGTACTCAAACTACTGGATTCTCTAGGTTTTCCCCATTGTTTCCAATATCGTTCTGGAACATGGATCTGTTAAATATGTTGTTTTTGTCACATACACAGAACAGTGTAGAGGTGTGGCACCATAGACTAAAATCTTTGCTGGGGCACAGACAGACCAACCTATCAGTTCTCAAGAAAGTGTTGGCTAGAGAGCAGGATAGGGTGGATGAGCTCCGGATTCGTATGAGCTGCGGTACACCTCCGTCACCTTAGAAACAGAAGGTTGTACGTTGTCATGCTAAATTTGAGCATGTGTTGCGGAATAGATCGTCTTATGCTTGTTTAGATTTCCTCATGGCTATTGCCAGATTATTGAAGATCTGATGAGCGTAATCTTTCTATTTACCATCCAGATATTTGTAGGGTACAAGTATACGGAACGTTTCATTTTATCTGTGATGTTACATGAGAAAGGGAAGTACATGTTGGATCAGCAGAGAAGCTGATAAATATTGTTATTGGAGACGCTGATAAGTATTGTTATTGGATTTCTGACGTGCAGATCAGCAGAGAAGCTGATAAGTATTGTGATTGGATTTCTGACGTGCTCATGTTTTCTTGTGTGTGCACTGAAGTTGTTGAACTGGGTGGTATTTAATTTACTGTTTCAGGAAGGTGAAGGATGTATTCTTTGATTAATAAATTGTTTTACTTTTTTTTGAGCTTTTTATGTTGTGTAGTTCCACCGTGGGATATATTTGTGGTTTTGCGCGTCTGGCTTTTGTGATTTTGAGATTCTGCAGTTTCGGTCTTATGGTTTTGGGTTTCTGCATTTCGGGCATGTAGTAATTTGTGCTTGTAAAGGGGAGCTATATATATATATATATATATATATATATATATATATATATATATATATATATATATATCTCAGGACATTTTACAAAATAAGATCTTGCTTATTTTGTTTGAGATATAATTGTCGCTGGCATATGACTCTTTAGGGCATTATTCTAAATCTATATGCATTCTTTGCCTTTCCTGTTTATATTACACTTGTTTTCTCAGTATAAGGAAACAAGAAGTCTATCTAGTTTGGACTTTCTAGTGCCTTAGCGTTATCCTTTCTCTCCATTTCTATCATTCCCTTTACAATTTTTCTACCTACTGAGCGCCTTATTGAATGTCTATGAGGATTACCTCTCAACTACCCATTCTGGTAGCCCATTCCAAAAATCCACACTTGTCATTCTCTCACTTTCTCTCTATGAAAGATCACTTTCTGAGATTCATGAAGTAATTTAGCCCCAGTAATCAGTTACTTGTGACCTCTTATCCCCCTTCTGTTCTTTATGTTCAGAAGAATCCATTCTCACTCCCTCTGGTTTGATTTTGTGTACCATGTACCATCATTATGTTCCCCTTTCTCTCTGGTCTCAGGTGAGAAGAACTCTAGTTCCTATAGCCCAGGTGACATTCCTTCCCATCGATTTCAAGGATATTTTTATAGGTATTTTTGATATAGTAAATTTCTAGCAGCTCTATCACAGAAGTAATTATGCTTATATTGTTTCCCTTTCAATAAATCAGTCTCATTCCTTTCACACTTCTGCGTCAGCAGTGGACAGAATGTAGGCAATTTAGATGTAAGACATTTGCTTAATAGTAATCATGTTCAAAAGAAAATAATGAGGGGAAATTCTTCATTCAGCTTCAAAGAAATAGCAGGGAGAATAAAGAGAATGTTCACATTTCTTCAAAAGAGTGACTCATTTTATTTATGTTAGAGTTTCAAACAGTTATTGTAACCCAAAATATTTGTTTGCATTGCCTGAATTCTCAGGGAACTTATATTGCACATGCCTTTTAATTTCTCTGTCTGTACTAAGAATTCAGTAAAGTCTGACAAAATAATTTTGTCCCGGCCCCCTTTGAATAACTCACACCAACACTGAAAGACATTTGACAACCTTTATTAATATTACATAACCATTAACTTTATTCTTGTAAAACAAATAACAGTAAACTTCACAATTCTCAAATGATCTCAAGGGCAGCATACCTACTCACTCTGGCTGAGGCACACATCAGGTCAGCATAACCACTCACCATACTCAATCATCCATCAGGACAGCATACGTACTTACCCACCAACCTTAAACGGGCAGTGTACCTGCTCACCCTTTCAAATCAACCATCATCCAATTAAGTTCACTTATTGTCAAGCAGCATCCATCAACTCACTTGATCCCCAAATCAAAGCCATGACCACCTTTACCTAGGGGGGAACAGAAGAGGACAACCCTGTCCCTCTGCTATACCCTCAACCCAACAATAACCCAGGGGGAGGGAGGGTCAACAACTCACACCTGAATGTGGCACCACTTCCTCTGTTCCCAAATATATCAGCTAAGCTAAGTCCCTCCCTAACCTACCTCATGTGCCTTAAACTTCTCAAACTACTTGACCCCTTATTATCAAAAGCCTAATCCCTGTTACCTGCCTTAACCATACCAAAACTTCCCCACCCCCTCCCCCTTTTCTACCTAAACTCACAGACACTAAAGAGGGTCCTGAACAAATTAGTTTGTCCCAAACCACATTTAGTTTTGCTCTGAGAATTCCAAAGAGTACATTGAAATTTTTTCAAACCCTTATTTAAACTGTGTAATTTAAACATAACTTTTTAATAAAAATTGTACTCAACACTTTAAATATAATAGTTTTCCTGAATGAAATATTCCCAGACTAAATATCATTTTCAGTATATTCTCTGCTGTCTGAAGTCTGTACTACATTCAGATTATGCATTTCATTTTTGGTCACAGAGTCTTTGATTCACCTCATGTAAGTCTTTCTGCATAGATTTATTTCAACTTTTACATAACTTTTTGAAAACATTCTGAATGCTAGATAACCAACGGAATAACTAAACGCTAATTCTGGCATGTAGTGCACAGTACAAAGGCTCAAAACTCTTAATGAGTGCCTTCCTGTAATTAGGGAAACAGAGGTTTGATTCCTTACACCTGTATTTACATGTTGTGTGACTCTGACCAAATCATTTAATCAGACAGTGTCCCAGGTCACATCTGAAAAAGGACGCTTGCAATCAGTGGGCCTATCAGTTAAACGCATAGAAAAAAAATGTACATTTTTATTCTCACTGTTAATTTTATGACAAATTTCTACAGTGTGCATCCCCATACCTTTAGCTACACCTATTACATGTACAGCAACTTATAAATGTGCATTTATTTTTAGGTGCTGTCTTGGAAAACATGCATTTACCTGCATTTTCATTTTATTTTTATTTCATTTGTTTATTTTTTCATGCATTTTTAAGATATCTATTTAAATTCTTTAGTTTGCTTAGTTTACGTTGTCTAATTGATAACACAATTATGAATATTTTAATTTGAAAAATGTAAGCAAGAAGTTTGCTGTTGTGGAAACTAATTTTATATAACACTAATAACACTTTATTAGAAAATATGTTGATTTTCATAGCCTTTCCAATTTATGAGGACCAAACTGGATAATATCTATTTATTGCTAATGTACTAACATTGACTAATGAGATAATTGATATCTGGACTCACTGAAGAAATGAAATTTTATATACTAAACTGGGTGAAATTGATACAAGTAATCTAGTTTCAGTACGGTTATGTGACAGAAGGAGAGCTGATTTCCAGAAACATGCAGTTTCTACAATATATAATACGCTGAAGAAATATAATTTATGCAGTAATCATTTATGTAGTTACTAATTTCTTCTGCTTTCTTTATTTGAAATTTGGTTATTGTTGGAACACAGTTTGAAAACTCACACACACACACACATACATGCACACGCACACACACACACACACACACACACACACACACACACACACACACACACACACACACACATATAATTAATATTCTGATTTATGGGTACCTAAGGATTACTCACTGCTGAGGGTCAATGACTGTAATACTATGAGTGTTGTTTGCCTAGCATATGTTTGTTATGTGACTAATTCTATGTGGGTAAAAGTGAAAGGAATCATTTCTATTGGTCATGTCTTTTAAAACTGTGCTATCTCTTCCTTTCTTTCTCTTTTTTTTTTCTCTATTTTCTATTAATGTTACAGTTGTTTTCTCAGCTGGATGACTACAGTATTAACCATTAAATTAGACTCATCCATACCTAAGAACCAATTATTCACTGCACAAAAGTATTCATCCATACTTCCCAACCTGCAGACATCAAATGTCTGGGCAAAGGCTCTTGAAAAATAGGTACAACTGGTCAGAAGTCTGGACAGTTAATTAACATGAAATTTAAATACCTAAAAATCATAATACTTCTCATGCCCAAAAGGTTTGTGGGGTACTATTGCTCTGAAGCTCAAATTTAAAAAGTTTAAGAACTGAAATGACAAAATGATGTAAACTATAGACAAGACAAATGTATGCAAGCTTAGGATCCTTTCATTAATATCCCTAGCTTTCAGCTATCCTTTAATGGAAAATCTTCCATTTAGCACACAGGAACTAAAATAACCAAATAAAATTTGCCATTCATTATTCCAGCACAAGAAACACTGCCTTTTTCATTTTGTGTAACATATCTGTACCATAAAATAGAAACCGTATCCCTTTGTCTAACCAGTCAAATGTTTAATTAAGATTTGTTCTCTTTTGTATTTAATATCAGCTACATGTTCAGAAATGCTGCCTACCAGCATCTTATTGCATAAAAGTACAGTGCAGTGCAGGATATCACATTACAGTATGATCTGGGTAATACACTACATCATGACACAGTGAAATGTACCCACTCAATAAAAGAAAAATAATAATAATAGTAGCAAAAAATATAAAAAAATGGTAGAAGTGTCAGCAACACATTTTAACAAGAGTATTGTTCCTTCACCTCCATTCTAAACAAATATACTCATAGTACAGTTGTATAAGTAAAACTTACCATAAGAGTAAATATTTAAATGATCCATGCTACAGTAGTCTTAGCTATATGGGTTATAATCTGCCAAGGGTAGAACAACTGGCCAGCTTCCAAAGCTTCAGGACATCTTTCATGCAGTCTAACTGTCAGGTATTTTGAGCTGTGCTGACTAAGACATGTTTGGCACAAAGATTTTCAGATCTTTCTTGCCAGCAGGGATAGGGAGGCTGAGACTTAAAAGCCAGTGTTAGGAACAACAAAAAAATAAATGTCTACGTCCCAGAATAAAAAGCATACTAAAAAACAAAGGGGATGGAGGGAGGGAGGGAGCGGCTATTGCAGCAGTGATCATTCAAACATCTATGGTTATGGTAAGTTTTAATTACACAGCTGTACAATGTTCATCATGTAGATCACTGCTATGGTAGTCTTAGCTATATAAAGAGAAAACCTTAGCTAACTACTTATGGGAGGTGGAAGGAGAAGAATCCTGGAGCCCATGGAAAATGCTCCTAGCAAAGCTTAATCTTGACCTAAAGAAGGAATCAAGTTTATAGAGCTTTGTAAAAGTATGTACAGAGGACCTAGTAGTAATTTCTAGAATACCTCTAGAATCTAATATTTTGCAAAAAATAAAAAAAAAATTAGATGAGGCTAAGTCCCTGGTAGAGTGGACTTTGATTCTGCTTGTAATAGGTATATATAACAAAAGGTAACAGTCTTAGACAACCATTTAGAAATAGAGTTCATTAAATGTTATTTTACATCAGTTGGTCTTAGTCATTTGTTTCAAATTTATATTGAGTTGTTTTAAGTAATCATTTAGAAATAGTCTGTTTTGATATAGGCTGTCCTTTCTTCTTATCTTCACCAGAAATTAAAAAATGATCCAAAGATCTGAAAGATTTAGTTCTGTCAAGATTGTACCTGGGTTGTCTGTGGACATCCAAAGTATGGAATACCCTTTCTCCCTCATTTTTACGTTCTTAAAAGAAAATGGAAAGCTGGATAGTTTGGCTTAAAGTAAACTCAAATATCACTTTAGGCAGAAAAGAAGAATTAATTCTCAAAGAAACACAGCCCGTATGAAAAATGAGATAGGGTTGACTCACCATTAGAGCTTGCAACTCAGATACCCTTCTTGCAGAGATCAGTGCAATCAATAAAACTTTTTACATGTTATGAAGCTCAGGTCAGCCAGACAAGCTGTTTCAAATGGAGGAAGTGTTAACTTCTGTAACATAAAATTAAGATCCCAAGGAGGGATCACTAGTTTTCTTGGAGGCCTCTTATGCAAGACCCCTTTCAACAATATTTTGACATGAAAATACACTAAAAGAGGAGGATCCATGGACAGACATGCCGAAATGGCCAATAAATGAACCTTAATACATTAATACTGAAATAACAAAAACCATAGGATAGTAACTAGAAAACCTTTTTCATTTGCTAATATAAGATTTTCTAGCAGCAGGCTTTCTTGCCACCATTAGTGCCTGCTGCACATCCTCAGTAAACAGCTGCCTAAAAGGAATTAAGACCCTGCCATTCAGGCACTCAGCTGAAGATGATTGACATTGGCATGTATCAAACACCCCTGCTCTTGTGTGACTAGAGTGGAAGCTTGTTGTAATTGGCACTGGCCATTTCCAAAAGAAGCGAGAACCATGGTTGCCTTGGCCAGAAGGGAATCACCAGAATGATGGGGAATTCATTCTGGATCTTCAGAAGTACCTGGGCATCAGTGGAAAGGGTGCAAAAGTATACAGGAACATTCCTGTCCAAGGAAAATAAAAGGTATCTGTCTTTCAAGACTTCATGCAGGGAGTACTGGAAAGGAAACTTGCCATCTGATTGTTCAGAGAGGAGGCAAAGATGCCTTCTTTAGAAACTCCCCAAAGATATATCAAATCTTGCAAGATCCCTTGATCTAGTTTCCACTTGTGATGGTCTGCCTTTGTCTTGTTAAACTTATCAGCCACACAGTTTTGCTTATATGGGATGTAGGATGCCTGTAAAGTGAGATTATGCTGTCTGGTTTTATTCAGAGCTTTCTTGTGCTTGCTGTTCACTTGTGGCTACAAGATTTGGATTGCTTCTAAAACCATCTGGAAATACAAAGCTGATATAAGTATATTTTTTGCACTTGCTCTAACTGGTTTAGTGATATTTAACAGTTCTGCGCTGCATTTATTTATTTGGTTGAATTTGTCACTATTTTTCAGTCTGCACCTGCTAAAGAAACTTCATCTGCTTGTTACTATACTGTTCTTAGGATGTCTTAACAGCATTCTGCAAAAGCTGTTCTGAGTTTGACAAAATATTTCTAGGTTTTGCAAAGTTTTTGTGTGTTGTAAACATTTCTCATGGTTAGTAAACTTATTTCCAAGGATTCTTGATATTGCAGGAATCCTTACTTCTGTTCTGATCTCTGTGCATTTTATTTGCAAAAGCTGTTCTGAGTTTGCCAACATATTTCTAAGTTTTGCAAAGTTTTTGTGTGTTATGAACATTTCTCAGGGTAAATGAACATATTTCCAAGGATTCTTGATATTGCAGGAATCCTTACTTCTATTCTGATCTCTGTCTCCATTTTATTACTTGGTGGCTTTTCAGTTACCCGCCTCTACTATAAATTTCATATTGGACACTCCTCTGAGTCCCATCTCATAAGCTTATTCGACTGAGTACAGTAAGATCATTTAGGGATGCCCAGTCCCTTAGTTTCTTAACCTTGGATTATCTTCTCTTTCCTCCCTTTCTACATAATGAAAAAATACAATTTATTCAGCTACTTTTACTAGGGCGGCCACAGTGGTGCAGCAGTTAGCGTTGTCGCCTCACAGCGAGGTTCTCTGGTTTGATTCTTGACTGGGATGCCTTCTGTGTGGAGTCTGCATGTCCTCCCTGTGGTCGCGTGGGTTTTCTCCGGGTGCTCCAGTTTCCTCCCACATCCCAAAGACATTCAGTAGGTGGATTGGATACTCTAAATTAGCCCTAGGTGTGAGTGTGTGCATGTGTGTGCCTTCTGTGGAAGGTTGGGCACTGGGCTGGCAACTTGACACTGTAAAACTCCACTGCCAATCATGAGCGGAAAGATGATCCGCTGTGATGACCCCTAACCGAGAAAAGCCAGAAGAAGAAGAATTCAGCTACTTTTACTGTATTTGTGTCTCTTACTACTTTATTGCTTTATTTTGTTTTTGCTGCTTGTTCTTAAAAGTGTTCAATTGCATTTATTCTACTGCAGTTATTACTGCTTGTTAGTAGCCTGATTAAATTGTAATTCATATTCTAAGTCTATTAATTTTGGTTTAAGGGCTTGGGCTTCAGGCCAGTTATTTTACATTAAGAAGGTTTGTGGTCTACACTCTTGTGGGAGGAGAGACTAGCCTCTGCCTTTCTGAGCTGGAAATTGCTGGGTGAAGGCTTACTGTGTCTGTTGTTCTAAGTGCCTTTGTTTTGGTTTAAGGACTTGGGTTACAAACTAGTTATTTTACATTAGGAAGATTTGTGGTCTAAATTCTTTTGGCAGGAGAGGATAGCCTACACCCTTCTAAGCTGGGAATTGCTGGTTGAAGGCTCATTGTGTCTGATATTCTGGAAGTGTCTTAGTTCTGGTTTAAGCACTTGGGCTCCAAACCAGTTATTTTACATTAGGATGTTTGTGGTATAGAATATTGTGGCAAGATAGTGTGGCATACACCCTTCTAAGCTGGGAACTGCTGGTGAAGGCTTATTGGGCATATTATTCTAAGTGTCAGTATTCTGTTTTAAGCACGTAGGTTCCAAACTGGTTATTTTACATTAGGAAGATTTGTGCTCTAAACTCATGTGGAAGGAGAGGATAACCTACATCCTTCTAAGTTGGAAATCGCTGGTTGAAGGCCCATTTGGTCTGTCATAAGTGTCTTAGTTATGGCTTAAACATTTGGGCTTCAAAACTAGGTGTTTTACATTAGAAAGGTTTGTGGTCTAGCCTTCTGTGGCAGGAGAATGTGGCCTACACCCTTCTAATCTGGGCATTGCTAGTGAATTGCTGCTTTATTTAAACTGCTTTTGCTGTTGTGACTAATTTTTATGCACTTTGAATTTCTAGTACTTCTGCATTTTATAGTATAGGTTACATTCAGACTTGCTGAATCTAGGCTGTTTCATATCACTTGAGCACTAAAACCAGCTCTTTTCTGAGATACTAAAAGATTAGTTGTGTCCAACTAACTATAAGTGCCTGCTTTTGCTCTTATATTGCATGTTTAATTTGTATTTGCATTCTTGAATTGTATGAACTGTTTTTTGCCACATTTTAATGTATACTGTACTAGTTCAGCTATAGCATAGACCATTTCCAGGTTTGCAGTTTCTGGGTCTGTTTTGTAACTTCTGATCATCAAACTTAAGCCATCATTGTTGGTGAAGGCCATTCTGCACCCTTGTGAGAGGAGAGTGCTGTCTGGGTCCCATCTAATTGAGGGTTATTGGACTAGAGTGCAGACACAGTGTCTTTATTGTGTAGTTTGTGTTAAAAGGGATATTTTTTGTTTTAAGTAAGCCCCCCCCGTTTGTGCTTGTTTGAGTGCAGCACATCATCGTTCACTGCTGCGTAGTGGTGGTTACCACTGGTCTGGTGGTTATAGCCGTAAACATTTTGCTTGCTAAATTTTCCCTTAGCACCTTACTTGTGGTCCTTCAGAGGTTTTTCATGGCCCTGCTCTAATGTCAGGTGGAACATAAAGCCTAGCCTCAGTGGTACCAACACACCTCTTACCCACTAGCCATTTATAAGTGTGACCTATTTTTCTGACCATAAAAATTTACTTAACACCATGGATGAGCAATTTCCCACAGTTTTTTTTTCAGCCAGCTTGGTCAACATGGGTATCCTGAGGCAGTATAGCAACTGCATCATGTTCATTGACAACTCTCTACTCCTAGTCCACACAAATTCAACATGTCATAGATGAAACTATATTAAGAACCTTGAGTCCATGCTCTCTCACACACCAGTCAGTACATATGACAGTGAGCGGGTTGTCAGCATGCACACCTCACCTCACCTCTTAATCCACCCAAATCCACATCACACATACCTTTATATGCAGAAGTCTTCACCAGAAACATACCTAAACACCAGAGACCTTCCAAACACAAACACAAGCACACTACACATAATATTTTCTCTGCAGAACATAATACACTTAATAGCACATGCACCAGTGCATCACCTGCCAAGTCCTTAAGGCAAAACACAAAACCAAACATATTAGTCATAGGTGATTTTATCATGAGACACACAAATGTCCCTCTCACCAGCTGGATAAGGAAAAGGTCATGGTTAGCTGTCTGTCAGGTGCCAGGATCCACTATATCACACATGCACTCAAGACTCTCAACAACGGGTACTGTTATGACTCCATCATAGTCCATGTTGGTGTAAACAACTTCAGACATACCTCTCTGGGCCATATGAAGAAAGACATGACTGAGCTCTCTATGTATCTCAGACAGGTATGTATTTAGCCTTTAGCAGCATTATACCTGCACCTAGGACGATGCCTCAATGCAAACAGAAAATTGACTTCAATAATTGGCTTAGTTTCTGGTGTCATTCTAAGGGGATCCAGTATATGTCAGCCTGGGATGACATGATTGACAGACCTCTATATTTTTCCAGAGTTGGTATTCATCTGTCACCCCTGGAATTTTGGCTGCTGGCTAAGAGTCTTGCCACACCCATTGTGGCTTTTTTAGGCAGGGTCTCAAGGACAAAATTCCAGAAGTAAAAACTCCATCTAAAAACAACCTCAGGGTTATGCTGCTAAATGCTAAGAGTCTTAACATGAAACTGCACTCACTGGAAGCAATCCTCACCTTGGAAGATGCAGACATTTCTGCAGTCACAGAGACCTGGTTCAAGGTTGTAGAGAGCACCCCAGCCATAATGAGTTACACCTCCTTCCACATGCTCAGACCACAAACTGAAGGTTTGAAAGCTAAAGGAGGCAGTGTATCAATATTCATTGAAGATAAATACATCTCCAGATTGGTTAAACAGTATGATCCCCCGGAGATACTTCAGATGCAATTAACTGCTGGTAGGACACCTATTCAAGTCATTGCCAGCTACAGGACCCCCTCCATGAATCAGAACACCCAGTCTTTGGATCACTTGAGACACATATGTTGGGCAACATTAATTACCCATCCACTGACTGGGCAAATTACTCGTGCTCAAACACATGTGCCCAAAGGTTCCTCGACTTCAATAACTCCAGTGCTCTGCACCAGCTGGTTGGCACCCCCACAAGGGGTGCTAGCATCCTGGATCTGGTGCACCTGTAGCATCCCCACTGTGAGGTCTTCCCTGGTGAGATCTGACCACAAATCAGTCTCATTCAAAGTAGCTATCACACCTGACCCCCCCTCCCAGTAATAACTAAACTAAAAAATGTCTGCAAAGCAGATTATAACCTCTTACGGGATGGTATAAATAGCTTCACTGCACCTCCTCCCTCAGATGGAATTGGCAGCTATGCTGAGTTTTACACCAATGCTTTGTACAAACAACTGTCATACCTGATAGGAACAAAACAAGCTCTTCAAGGAAGAGTGAACCTGCCTTGTGGCCAACTGCAATTAACAGGCTTTACAATAAGAGAAAGAAATTGCTGTCTAAGAGTAAGAGGGAGCAAGCTCTAAACTGGAAACACTCATTCCTCAGCTTAAACAAGCTAACAAGACTTCTTGTGAAGTCTTCCAAAACAAACTGTGAATCCAAATTAGCTTCCTCAACTAAGGACAACCATAAGGTGTTCTTTAGTTATATCCATAACCAAAAAGTAAAGGCCCAGATTTGTGCCGAACTGGTAGTTAATGATACCACATATACTGAGCCTGTGGACATAGCTAACCTGTTGGCTGACAGGTTCTCTGAAAACTTCACTCCCCTCTCCCCACCACAAGTACCCCATGACATCCCTACCACCTGTCCCCTACTTTGTATCTGTAAAGAGCAAATCGTAAATGCCCTCTCTAAGGCCAAAACTACAGCATCTATGGGATCTGATAACATCCCAGGCTGCATCCTACATGGGCTCCTACAAGAATTAGCTACACTATTGGGTACTCTTTTCAATGATAGTTGAAGCGACTGCTTTGTCCAGGCTGAATGGAAAATGGCCACTGTTATTCCCTTGCATAAAGGTGGTGCTTCCACTGACCCTGGGAAATATTGACCTATTAGCCTGACCAGCCTTATCTGCAAGGCCATGGAGTGAATCATCATGCACCTTATCCACAAAGATATAGGCAATCCAAACACTTGACCCTGATCAGTTTGGATTTGTCAAAAGCAGATCATGCATGTTAAACCTGGTGGACTTCTTCAAGACATTCTCCAAGGCCCTGGGTGAGGGGAAATTTGTGCATACAGTCTACCTAGATTTAACCAAGGGTTTTGACACTCAGGCATCATTGACAAACTTACTCAGCTAAGAATCAACCAGTATATTGTCAGGTGGGGTCACTAACTGCTCATTGATAGAACCTATATAGTCAGAATAAGGAAATCCACCTCCAGCAGCAGACCTGTTACCAGTGGTGTTCCACAAGAATTAGTCTTGGGACCTCTACTGTTTGGAATCTATTTCTCCAAAGTGCAAGCAAAAACTAAAAGTCTATGGCCGACAAAGTTTGCTGATGATTGCAAACTGGAAGTGGTCATAGACTCTCTAAATGTGAAAACAAACACAAAAACTGAATAAAAAATGAAGTAGTGAACTAGTCTCCCAGACAAACTCCAACAGTATTCCCAAAATGATCGAAGGAATAAGCAGTGGAACAATAAAATCCTTTTATTAAACGATAAAAATACTGATAAAATAACTAGTAAGCGCTTTCATTTATTAAAGTATTAAACTTCATCAGACACCATGTTCTTTACATCACTACCTTAATACTCAAATAGTTCAAATTCATTGGATGAAAAAATGCAAATCAATCAATAAACCCACCATCCTAGCCTGCCTAAAAGGTACCACATACACAATAAAACCCAAATAATTGTATATGTGTATATGTCTGCGCTTTCCAATGGAAAAAGCTTAATAAAATAAAATACTGAATGAGCATTACTAAAAACGTGTGTATATAATATACTGACTATGAAGTGCTAAAGTTTTTTTCTCTCCAAAGCTTTTAACCTTAGCACTGGGGTGATGGAGCTACGGTCATTTATCCCTGGCCAACTGTCAGCCTGCAAACAGATTTGCCATCTAAGTTCCTTAGATTCTAACAATTGCCCTCATGTAACCTGATCAATGACTAAAAATCTAAACCAATGCTCTAATTCCATTACTTAAAGATTGGTCGGGCACTGGTTTTTCCTTTATTCCAGGACAGGAACGGACTGGTTCCACCTTGGAAGGTAAGCTAAACGATTTTGACAATAAGTTGTTGAAATGTAAAAAACTGCACCTTGAAAATGCATACCTGCGGGAGTGTATTCAGTGCAATATTGTGCCTAAGGGTTTATGCATTTGGAAATACCCTACTGGCTTGTCTAATAATTCAGCTTTACATGTTGACCTGTTAAAAATGTTCGACAAGTTTGGTATTGAATTGTTCAAATTGCTCATTAAATATAATGATAAAGAGGTAAAAACCCTCAGTAAAGACTTGATTGTTTTGGAAAAAAACATAAGGGAAGATGCTTCGTATGAACAATTTTAAGTATGAACATTTGAGAATTTGTAATAGCATATAGCAATATATAGAAAAGTTAAAATCTAGAAAAAACAAGAAAATTAAGAGGGACTTAAATGAGTATGCGAACGGCTTAGTAGCTGTATGTGACCTTTGCACTGTTATACCGCAGGATATTGGACTGGAGTGGGTCCAAAAATACTTATAGAACATAGGACCCCCATGATACTATTACCCTAATATTGGAGCTATTAGAGCTGGTACTTAGTAATAATTATATAACATTCAACAACAAGTACTATTTACAAAAAGGGGTATAGCCATGGGCTCACCTTGTGGTGGGGCATACGCCAATGCAGTCATGGTATATTGGGAAAAACATTTTGTTTTTCAGTCCTCCTATAATAACTACATTAGGACATACCATAGGTTCCAGGATGATATTTGCCTTATATGGAAGGGATCACTGGCTACACTCTAGCAATTCCTGGAATACATAAATAACACCACTTCATTCTTTAAATTCACTTCGAATGTGAACTTCAATTTTATTAATTAGATGTTCACTTATTTAAGGATGAAGTGAAAGGGAGCTATGTGACCACAATTCACAGGAAAGAGACTTATTCTGTTTCCTTCACTACAGTAGTTCACATCCCCAGCATCAAAACAGGTCTGTAGTGAAGGGACAAATAGGGCATCTCGAATGGCCACCAGATAGGAAGATTTTTTTCAGGAGTGTAACACTTTACGCTCAATGTTCCTTCAAAGAGCATACCCTATAGAATTAATCGATGACTTGATTCAGGAAGTCACAAGGAAAAGAATAAATGTACATTTTCAGCCCATTCTGGGGTATGAATTTCACTTTACAGATGTAATAGTAGAAGAGGTTGTTTACTCTATGGTAGAACCTGCTATAACTACAGACATGCAAAAGAATGGTACTGAACAAGTCTTCGATTTTTCAAGATCTTTAACTATTACATTTAGTGAATTCTTTAGAAAGTTAAGGTCCATATTTGAAAAGAACAGGCCTATATTAACAGATGACTCTAGCATTAGAAAACAAATAGGTGAAAGACCTGTTATTACCTACAGAAAGGGAATGAATTTTAAAGACATATTTAAGGAGAAACAGTTCATGAGTAGTCATAGTACGCATGGTATGTTTAAGTGCGGGACATTTGCATGCTCCCATAAAATACAAGTAACAAATAATTTTATGGTATGAAATTTTACATACCATATAAAGGGAAAATATAAGTGCAGTTCAAAAGCAGTGATTTACTTAGCATCATGTGACTCAGGCCCAGCCTTTTACATAGGTAAAATGGAGAAGAAATTTAGTCAACGGATTTATGAACATGACTATGCTATAAGAAAATATAACTTAAATAATGCCTTAGCTAAACATGTTTGTGACAACTTAGAGCATCGGTTTAGATTTTTAGTCATTGATCAGGTTGAAATTAATGACAAAAAACCATGGGGGCTACTTTTAGAATCCAAGGAACTTAGATAGCAAATCTGCTTGCAGGCTGACAGTTAGCCGGGGATAAATGAGTGTAGCTCCATCACCCCAGTGCTAAGGTTAAAAGCACTGGAGAGCAAAAAAAACTTTAGCACTTCATAGTCAGTATATTTTATGTGCCTTCGTTGAAGGTTGGGTGTCTGGCTGGCAACTCGGCACCGTAAAATCCACTGCCAATCATGAGCGGACCGGCGTTCCGCTGTGGTGACCCCTAACCGGGAAAAGCCGAAAGACTTAGTAGTAGTAGTAGTAGTAGTAGTAGTCAGTATATTTTATACACAAGTTTTTAGTAATGCTCATTTAGTATTTTATTTTATTTTATTAAGCTTTTTCCATTGGAAAGCACACATGTATAAACAATTCTTTGAGTTTTATTGTGTATGTGGTACCTTTTAGGCAGGCTAGGGTGGTGGGTTTATTGATTGATTTGCATTTTTTTCATCCAATGAATTTTAACTATTTGAGTATATAAGGAAGTGGTGTAAAGAACATGGTGTCTGATGAAGTTTAATACTTTATTAAACTGAAGCACTTACCAGTTATTTTATCAGTGTTTTTATCGTTTAATAAAAGGAATTTATTGTTCCACTGCTTCCTTTGATCATTTTGGGAATACTGTTGGAGTTTGTCAAGGAGACTAGCTCACTACTTCATTTTTTATTCAGTTTTCACAGGCGTTCTCTCCCTTGCATATAAGGCAACCTCTGACCCTGCTTTTCTGGAAATGCTGCATATCCCCAAGTCAAATGGTACACAGGTTACTCACTCTAAAGACCCTAACCTGGTATGTGACATTAATAGAAAGTGCTGGAGGGACAGCTTTGTCTCTCAGAGGTTACCACACCTTTGGAACAGACTCCCACTTCATGTCAAACAGAGCACCTCACTGGCCCTTTTCAAACACAATCTGGACGATTGGATGGGTAACCATAAATTCACCCCAGGGGTTCCACCTGTGTTCCTCTTGGACAGGGGCAATAGGTGCTGATCATGGAAATAAGGGTAGAAATTGGCTAGGCTTGCAAGGGCCCTAGGGTCATTAGCCTAGTAACTTCTATGATCCTATTATCCTATGATCCTATGAATCTATATCCCAAGCTAATGTGGTTAGTCTACAAAGGAGGGGGTATAACCTGGTTCTCCCTCGTTTATTGATATACCGCATGACTGTTGTATTGTCTGTATCCACTTGAAGATGTCTTGGGGAATAAATATGGTTGAGAGAGTTGAGTGCCTTGATCAGGGCAATCATCAGCTTGATATTTATGTGCTTGTATCTGTCCTTGGTGTCCTAAATCTCCTGCACTTTTATCCCTCCTGAAACTACTCTGCAAGCAAAGTCTGAGTGTCTGTGGTGACTGACTGCTTTGGTGTAAGGAGAGAGAAGGGGAGCCCTGGATTTAAGCTTATCTGTTGACTCAACCAAACAATTTCTCTTCTGAAAACCCCAGCACTGGGATTTGAAAAAATACAAGGTGTTAATGCAGGGACCAAAGAGATTTCAGAAACCACTGCATCTTCCTCATGTGGAGTTTTTCCAGGGGTATCATGAGAATCACAGATGTCATGAGACCCAAAATATTGAGGTATTCCCTTGTAATGACTGAAGTTTGAATAGAAAACCTTAGAAATAGATTGATATCAATAACTATATTTTTCTACAGAAGAAAAGCTATTTGAATTGAGGTGCCTAGTTGACATCACAGGGGACACAATCCTGTGTGAAGGAGTCAAGAAAGACTTTTAAATGCTGGAATTCCGGCTTGTATAAGAGATAAGAGAGTTCTGACACTTTGAAAAAAAATCTCTGAAAAGATTATCATATTGTCTAAATATGGAAAAATGCAGATGCCCTGTAGCTTGCAATGATTTATAATTGGAGATAGAGACTTTGTGAACACTCATTCAGCCATGGATATCCAAAAGGTAAAGGAAAGAACTAATAATGTGATATGGACACAGAAAACCTTAAGAAATATCTGAAGTCTGTATGTGATGAGAAGCATCTTTTAAGTCTAGTGTTGCCTAGAAACTTGAAAGAAGAAGAAGAGGAGGAAGAGTTAATACGTTGTAAAGTGATATTATTATGAATTTCCAAATTGCAAACAGGTATAGGAAACAAAGATCTGGACCTGGTTTTTAAGAATTGTCTTTCTTTGGCACTAAGAACATCCTTGAATAGAAACATTTCTCCACCTCAGAAGGAGGAACTTGTTCTATCACTCTTTGGGACAGCATGTGATGAAGAACCAGGGAAAACAGAAGAGTCTGATCTTGAGAGTGAGGAATGGCCACCTGGAAAAGAGCAATTTCTTCTGTCTGCCATCTGTAACCTTGATTAATGATTTTCTGAACCCATTTGTCCAAACGTATCTGTTGTCAAAGAGACTTTCTTGAAGAAAAGGGGGGCCAGGATGGGAGGGGTTCACAGGAGCTCTTGAAAAGTTATTCATACTTGTTGAACTGTCTTTGTTTTGGGGAGGTTTGAGTCCTCTTTTTGGAAACCCCATGCCATTTCTTCTTAAAAGTCTGTTTACCTGCATTTTGTCGAGACTGTTTATTTTTCTGTTTTTGCTAAAATTGGGTGAGGAGACAGAAAAACCCTTTGAAAATTTGGAAGAATAGGGATGGAAAATCTTCCCTGGATTAGCTTGTCCCTTTTATCACATCTTTCGATCACCTCTGCAGCAGAAGGGCTAAACACTAAATCTCTATCCAAGGGAAATTTTAACATTTCATTTTTAACATCATCTGAGAAGTCCTGAGAATGCAGCTGTGCAAACTTTCTCAAAACTGTATCAGTGGCCATAGCCCTGGAAGAAATATCAACAGTCATGCACATACACTGTAAACAATGAATAGTAACATGTGCAATAAAAGAAACTAAGTAAAGCAGGTTTTTCCTTGCAAGAAGAAACTTTAGATAACCTTCTTCATACTTTCTCAATTTGTCAGACCAAACATTTAACATATGAGCCTGACAATTCAAAATTCTGAAAAGCAAAATTGCAGAAGTATATACTTTTTCCCATACCTATCAATAATGTTCCCATCCTTATCATAATTAGTAGGATTGCAATTCATTAAGTTCTTAACAGCAGTTGCATCACGTAAAGCCATAGTTACTGCGCTAGGCTTTGGGAAGAGAGAATAAAATTTTAAAAGACTGAGGAACTTCATGCATCTTATCTGCTTTTTAGGGGCAGCTGGCTGACTATCAAGAAAATTACAGGCAGTAACACATCCTCAGTCGAGAGAGAAGAGGAGGAATGGGTGCAGGTTCTAGAAATTATTCTCTAACAATGAAAACACTGAAAACACTGGCACAGTCCAGCAATAGTATCAGAGAAACAGAAACCCCCACAGGAAGAATAAAAAACTTAATCTGAATCAGAGATCTGAAGAGAAAAGCATATATTTTTTCCTGCATCTTCCTTTTCAGAGTCAGAGTCCTGAATTTCTGAAGGAAAAAGAATAATCTCTGTTTCCTTTTCCAGAAACTACTTAACAAGAATGATTAACATGCTGGATTAAACCCTGAACCAGATCCAGTGAACTACTCATCTCCCCAGAAAATTGAGGAGGATACATGCTTGGTTTTCTGTTCCTTTTTGACAGTATAAAATGGAGCCATCTGTGTTACTAATGTCAGCAGCAGCTTTCCCAGTGATGGGCACAGTATTCTGACACAGCAGTGAAAACATCCCTGTTACCCCCCCAGAGCTCATTGAGTGGCTCTCCCTAGTTTACCTAGAGAACCCCAACAGCTGCAATGGGCATATCTAACCCAAGTCCGCAGTGTCTGTACGTGCTACACCAGAGGGATCTGTCATAAAAGATAAGAGGTCTGAAGTGCAACAAATGGTCACAGCAGAGTAACCCACCTGTGGCTGAGGCAAATTGCTAGCCTTCTATGGCTGCAAAGGCCATTTGCTTATTTTTTTTTCTTTTTGCAGCTGGAAGGAAGACTCACTGTGGGATTGGCAGGTTCTTATATGGTCAAGCCAAAAATACTGCCTCTTTCCCAGGGAAGACAAGCATCAATTGTGGTAAACACTACCAGTCGACAAAATTTACTTTTTTGACAACAAAAAAACACAGTAAAAAGCACATTAAAATACTACACCAGCCCCAAAAGAATAAAATAAATGCAGTTTCTCAACAGAAAAAAAAAATTCAGTTTTTTGTACCGCTTTTAATCTGACAGAAATACAAGTGTTCCATTTAAAGTATGTTGCAGTCTCAAGGCAGTCTATTAAAAAAACGGTGCTTCTAGCTTTAAAAGAACATTCCTGAAGAAGAAATTTTTTGTTGTTGTTCCTTCGGCTTTTCCCGGTTAGGGGTCGCCACAGCGGAACTACGGTCCATTAATGATTGGCAGTAGATTTTCATGGTGCCAAGGTGCCAGCTCGATGCCCAACCTTCAACGAAGGCATGCCCATTCACACATCTTTCGAATGCCACTCGACCGTGGGGAAGACATGCAGACTCCACACAGAAGGTGCTTCGAATCGAACGGGAGAGCCTCTTGCTGTGAGGTGACAACGCTACCGCTGCACCACCACAGCGATCATAAACAAAATTAAGAAAATGGAAGTTTTCCCACAAAGGGAACTTATCTTCTAACAAAGGAATGCATAAGCTAGCCGTCGATTCATGAAAACATCAGATGATCGTACACTTAAGCAGAAGTAAAGCTCTAAAGGGCTTCACACCCAGACTTGTCTTTTAGTGAGCTCAGCTCAAGCTGCCTTACAGTTTGCATGTATGGAAGTTGGCCTGAAGCTTTGGAAGGTGGCTTGCTATTATATCCTTTGCAGGATATAACCCATATAGCTTATGTGCCTAGGTTTGAGACTATTAGTTGCTAACAAATTTCATCATGTAAACATGTATTTGATTCTTTCAGTCTCCCTTTGCCTGTTGTGTGCCTCTACGAATCATTTAATCAAATCAAACGAATGCTTAAAGATAGGCAAACGTGAACAATTTAAAAAAGGATGTGCCAGAGTTCATAATATGAGCAAATATCTATGAAATAACTTGACAGGTTTCTCATTGTGTTGTTTGATTAACTTTATGCTTGGCAATATGAGCTGTGTGGCTGCAAATATCCATCTCAGCTGGTGTTTGCATTTAATGTGTTATGCAAGTCAGTCTTCACTGATACATGATACTGTAGGGCACATGATTAGAAATATTTCACATGTTGTTTTCAAGAACATGCATTATTTTCTATTAGTGACCTCTGCAGATTGAAGCAGTCATGTATCTCTACCTGGCTGGGGAGACATAGTCCCATATTCCAAAAGACTAGTTCTCAGTGTAAGTCACCACTTACAATGAGAGCAGGCTAAGAGCAGGTGTTTTGCACTTTTATCTCTGAAGTAAGCTTTTTTATTTACAGGCCTTACACCGAAGTAAGTCACTTACTCTGAGAGCAACTCTTTTCAAATGACAATTCCTAAGATCACCTACCTGCATTTCTTATTCATTCTCTTCAAACAAATAAGTAAGTTAGCATTTTCTAAATGAGAAAGTTGAAAGGACAGTACATTTCAAAATCTGCTCCCTTCCAGAAGTTTCACAAATGAAAATGTTATCAAAATCTGTTATATTTGTATATGGAATCTGACACAATTTTTTGTTCACTTTTCTCTCTCTCTCTCTCTCTTTCTATCTCTCTCTCTCTTTTTCACTAAAAGATTCCCCTTTTTATTAATCCTTTACTCTATTTAAAATGAGTTTGACAGTGCCAGCATGCTTAAAACAAAATCCTTCTAATGATCTGTTTTTTTTTGTCAATGCCGAATTATAATAATATGACTGTACTTTTGTAATTTAGACGCATTTATAATTCACATTTGGCAAAAATTGGTAAAGTTGATTTTTCGGGATCTTCTCAATAATGTTTTTGCATAAGGATGTGAATTACATCCATTTTGAGTTTTCATCTTGTAGAGTACTAATTTCTGTAATAGCAGAAAATAAGCAATGATGTGTCTGTAGTATGTCTCACTGGCTGAGACACTTAAATTATTAGGGTTAAATAAACTGGTTAGATTTCTGTTAGAGTGAGTAGTGATGGGTTTAGAGTATTGTAATTCCCAATGAGATATGGGTGTATATATTGCAACAGGCATGATGAAGTCATGATGCCCACAGAAGGTTTGATGGAATCAGGGGACTGCTCCCAGTCACGGAACATACAAATAGAAGGAGATGCAGATAGATATACAGCTTTATCACTCATGAAGTAATGTAGTAGCCAGCCCTATGTCGCTAGCCTTGTTCCTCCCTGTTTAATCTGTGCAATGCTTCTTTAAATAACTCTGTCTGTTTGACTTGTGTCACAGTCTAAGGCAGCTAGCTCATTGCAGGCTCCACCATCCACCCTCACCAAGAAGCACAATATTCCAATGATGATTATGAGCTTACATTTTCTTTCCTCTGTTTTTTTTTTCTCATGTCATTGTCATGACAGTCTGTGGAACTGATAGAAGGGAGTGTGGAGCAGTAGACAACTTATCGTACAAGACAACACGCAGAAGGGAATGTAAAAGAAAAAAAAAACAGGAGATGAAGCAAATAGAAAATAAAAAAAAGGAATAATAGCAGCAAATGTATAAGCTGAAATGGAGCTGACAGAAGTAGTCAAGAGGGAAGTAGATCCTTGCTGTGGATATAGGGAAAAGGTGACCAGTCTCAAGCATAATGTGGGAGATCATGGGAAAAACAGATGTATTGAAGTAATGCTTTGCTTTAATCTTTATGAAGTAAATTATGGGGAAGGTGTCCGGGTGAAAGGGAGGAGAAAAAGTGGCAAAAACAATGGAAGGATTCTAGGATAGCCATTAGAAGGCTGGGTGGGAATAACGTTTCCAAAGGGAATATAAAGAATACAGACTGAATGGAATTCCTTCCATGTTTCTTGGGAATCTGTCCACTTTGCTAATAGATCCACTGGTAGATGTTTTCAACAGATCACTGGCCATTGCAGAAATGAGTAAGGACTGGAGGATGGTAAGTGTGGGACCATTAAATAAGGAAATATCTATGAAATTTCATATTTGGTATCCTAAAACAGTAGCAAGAAAAGTTATGAAACAAATACTGAAACAATAGCTGGTTCTTTTTATTGATGGGAGTAATGTCCATGAGA
>NC_056725.1:1029971416-1030188916 GCF_019279795.1 Protopterus annectens
TGGAGAGAACAGAAGCAGTTTCGTTTTTTTGGGGGGGATTTAGTATAAGACAGTGATTTGGGAGCCAATTTTTGACCACATTAAAAGCTTTTTGGGATAGAGATAGTAGCTCCGCTGGTGATGTGGCAGAACAAATTAGGGTCACGTTGTCCACATACTGAATACAGATAGCATCCAGAATAACCTTGTTCAGGTCATTGATGAATATGGGAAATAGGAGGGGTCCTAAGATGGATCCCTGAGGGACATCAAGTGTGATAGGTAGAAGGGTAGATAAGTTGTCTTTCCATAGGACTGCCTGTTGTCTACCAGTCAGATATGATTTAAACCATTGTATAGCCTCAGTATCTAGGGAAATAAATTCCAGGGTTTGTATAAGGAGTTGGTGGTTTACCATATCGAAAGCTTTAGACAGATCAAGGAACATGGCTGAGGAAAGTTTATTACTATTTTGGTTTTGATTTATAGCATTAGTGAAGGAGAGTAGGGCAGTGGTGGTACTATGGTATGGTCTAAATCCATGTTGTGAATTTGTCAGGAGTTTGTTGACAAGAAGATAGTTCGGGAGTTGTGTATGGATACATTTTTCCATGATTTTGGCTAGTGGTGACAAAATAGCTATGGGTCTGTAATTTGAGAGCTCAGTGGAACTGCCTCCCTTATGGGGGTGGGATAACATGGGAAATTTTCCAGATGTTAGGAACGGTAGCTTCAGATATAGTTCTATTGATCAGAATGGATATTGGGTAGGCTACTGCATTGGCTGCTTTTTGTAAGTACTCAGCAGGGAGGAGATCTGCATATAGGTAGTTGGTTTTAGTTTCCTAGTTAGTTTTCAGATAAATGAGGTTGAGCCTGATTGAAATTTAAAGGTATTGTGGGCACTGGGTGTAGTAGAAGTTGGATTTGGTCCACTAGGGGGTAACTGACTGGCTAGGTGTTGGATGGTTTCTGTAAAGAAGCTATTGAAGGAATTGATGACCTCTACAGGAGGTTTTTTCATTGGAAGTTGAGGGGGTAGGGTTGGAAGATTGACCTGGGTAGAGACGTTGATTTAAACCTGCCCAGAATTTTTGGGGTTTATTTTGGTGTTTTTGTTGTAAGTGGCAATATTTTTTTTTTTTTTGTGAGTCGTAACAGATTTTTTTGTCTTATTCCTTAAGTGTTTGAAACTAAGTTGATCTGTGTGGGTTTTTTGTAATTCACCAAGTGGCCCAAGCTTTATTTCTAAGTAACATTTTTTTGTCTAGTTTCTACTGTAAGCCATGGGGTGGTTTTAGTTTTAGTTCTAATAGAACGTGCTGGTGCATGGGTGTCAAGGATGGCAAAGAATTTGCTATTAAAGTATTTTACAGCTTCCTCAAGTGGCAGGTATTTTAGTATTGACCAGATACAGAGTTTAATTGCACATTTACTGATCCGCATTGATCCTGCTTCCTTCAAGTGAAACAGAAATGAAAAAAAAAAAAAAGAAAGAGAGGGACAGAAAATTCCAACCATTTCTGATTTGCTGAAAAAATATGTGGGGCTTGAACATGATGCAGGCAATAATTAAGATATCTGCATTTAATTTAATTTCTCTAAATTCAGAATATATTGTAGATTTAGGCAAAATGACTGCCCTACATCAGTGCCATTAATGATTCAAAATCAGAAACAGTCACGGGTCTTCAGAGGGCTGCCCATGAAGGGACAACATGTTTAAGATGACAGCTTTCCTTCCCAGAAGGAGGGTTAAGGCAGCAAACAGTGCACTGCAGGTATGCAGCACAGACAAGTCATGTGGGCAGTACAGATGAGTTGTGCATGTTACATGGCAGCATACAGACTAAGATTTGGTGACATAGGCAAACACTGCCAATGCTGCACTTATCATCTGAAAAACTGACAATCATCCTTGGAAGATATTTGTGATGGTGATTCTGATTCTGAAAATATTAAATCATACCTGTTTACAAGCCATGATAACCCAAACAGAACAAAGTAGATCCTTTGGTGTTAAAGGAAAAGTATAAGACAAGATCACACTCCAAATACAAATGGGGGAATGGGACATAACAGTATAAAGTAAATAAACAGATTACAGCAATAATGCGTATGGACTTTTCATCTTGAAAAATATGCTAAAATATGCCGCTGAAACATACACACTGAATCTTAACTGCTGTGATTTCCTCTGAAGTGGAGATTTCAATGTGTAGTCATGCTTAAATTTTCATAAATAATCACAATGAATGGCATTCTAACACTTGTGAACTGGACACCAGTCTTACTAGAAAGTTTATCAAAGTACCTGCTGTGGTTTTCAAGACCAAACAAAATGTAATTTGAAATAATCATGAATGTTTCTTGAATAGCATTTGGGTAAGCCAGAATTAAATGTCACACGTTCTATTATTTTCAAAGGCACATCATAGCATGCTTAAGCTTTGAAGTATAACATAAAGAATGAAAATGAATGCCATTTTCGCCAGTGTTTGTCTTAACACAAAAGATTAAATTGCAACAACAGAACAGTTTTAGTTTCTTTTTTTTTCTTTTTTGTCTACCAGACGTTACACACATTGGATGTTGACTGTGAAGAAGAGAATGAACTCTCAATAAAGGCTGCAAACAAATGTGCTTTAAAAAAAGAATAAGACACTTCAAGGAAGACAGCATCTCCTTTTTCACCTTGCCTTCAGAGGGTCATGGCCCATGCCTCATGGCTTTGACTTCTGGGCAGGCTTAGTTGTGGTATGAACATTTACCATATTTATCCTAGAAAATTCTTAATATGCTGCAGAGGCTAGAAAGGTTATACATAACAAATGGCAAGTGTCTACTTCACCCTGTATAAGGCCGACAATATCAAAGCTGATATTGTTGGCACCAAAATGTCGAAAGCAAAAGTCATCGCGCGTGTAAATGGAAATTGCTGTAAGAGGAGATTTCCATTTACTGCAATGTAGTGCAATCTCAGAGTTGGTATATTTAAGTAGTGGGGAGTGTGGGGGGTGCAGGGGGCTTGCCCCCCTGCATAGAGAAATTTGTGTTATGTTTGGGTGTTTTTTTTTTTTTGTGCATGTTCAATGTTTGGGGGTTTCGACATTTTCGTGTCGATGATTACGCTGTCAATAGTTTGAGTTTTCGACAGCGTAATATAAATGCAATGGCAAAAAAGACATGTTGCAAACCTTGACTTTCATTTGTATTGCAAACTGCTCCTAGGAGTTCAACAAGAAATAATTTTAAAGCCAGTAAAAATTATTCTAAATAAAACAAGCACTCTTTAAAATAATTTTGATTTCTATGTTGCTTATTTTATTTGAGGTAAAGAAATACACAAATCAAGAAGAAAACTCATAGCAAGCACTTATAAACCCTAGCACTAGACCCCCCCCCATACTGTACAGAAGGACAAGGCTCTCTATTCGACCTTTCCAGCCAGTCAGTTAAACAGTTCACTGTACCTATCCAGGTATGTCCAAAGGGCAGTTTCAGGTGTACTCTACAGTCCAACTGGTGAATCTGGGCATTTTGAGGCAATGTTACAACTGCCTCATGTACACAGACAACCCTCTCCTCCTACCACCAAACACTAATACATGTGAGAGAGTCAATTATACAGTCAAACTGGAAGCTAAGGTCTCTCAACCCAAGACTGGATCAGACAGTCAAGAGGAGAAGAAAATACTTGCATTATACCACCAGTCTCACATAGACTCATTAAACCAGCACCGGCAAAAAACACACATAAATACACAAAAACATACTCGGAGGCTCTTAATAAAAATCTGCAAAAGCAACAGAGACCTTCAAAGCAGACATCCAAGCAACCTCCACCACCAACACAAACCACGAAACACATACTTCACAAAACCAGTGTGCCACGCACTCACAGCCTTTAAGGCAAACATACCCAACACACTAGTAATAGGTGACTCTATAGTCAGACACACTGATGTCTCACTCACTAGGCTGAATAAGGAGAAGGTTACTGTTAGCTGCCTGTCAGTAAGGTGCTAGGATCCGCCACATAACACAAGCACTCAGGTCACTCCAGAACAAGTACAAATATGACTCTGTCATTGTCCATGTTGGTATGAATGACCTGAGCTGTACCTCCCTGGACAACATAAAAAGAGACATGGAAGAGCTCTCTGTTCATGTAACCTAGGCTGGTATGACCCTGAGTAGCATCCTGCCCTCACCAAGAATGATACCACGGTATAAAGAAAAAATTATCAATTTCAACAATTGGCTAAGTTTCTGGTGTCATTCAAAGGGATCCATTGTCTGTCCACCTGGGATGACATGCTCAACAAGCCATACTGCTTCACTAGAGATGGCTTGCACCTGTCTCCCTTAGGCTTTCGAATACTGGCCAAGGTTCTTGCCACCCCCATAGTGCCTTTTTTAGGCAAGGCTCAAAAGACAAACCCACCGCCATAAATAGCACAACTAACAAAAAACTGAGGGTAATGCTACTCAATGCCAGAAGTCTAAACCTCAAACTTCATGCACTCGAGGCACTCCTCAGTATGGAGAAAATTGATATATGTGCAGTAACAGAAACCTGGTTTAAGGCTCCAGAGAGCACCCCAGCACTACCAGGCTACAGCTCATACCATACATTTTGGCCACAGAAGCTGGACCAAAATACAAAAGGCGGGGGCGTATCCATATTCATCAAGGATACTCACACCTCCAGGTTAGTGATGCAGCATGATGCTTCAGAGATCATCCACGGGCAACTAACAACGGGCAAAACTGTAATTCAAATTATAGCTTGCTACAGACCAACAACCATGTCCCAAGACCCCCATTCCGGATTTCTGGAAACACTGGGAAACATATAGGTCCTACCAAACACCCTAATATTGGGTGTTCAATTACCCAAACATTAAATGGGAGAACTACTCAAGTACTAACTCCCTTGCCCACATTTCCTAGAATTTATAAACTCAAACACCCTGGATCAACTGGTCAACACTTCCACCAGAGGTGACAACATATTGGACCTGGTCATCACCAACATGGGCGACCGGTGTTCCACACTGGAGGTCAACCCCTCGCTGGTTAGATCTGGCCATAAATAAATCACTCTGGATATCCACATTCCGCTCCACCCCTAAAAAAGGTCACCACCATGAAAAACGTTTCAAAAGCAAACTTCGCGTTACTTAAGACTGAGGTGGAAAGTTTCAAAGCCTCCATGCTAAAGGATAATGCTGTCCAAGCTGCAAAATCCTCTATGGGCACCTACAAGAATGCATGGATTATGCTATCCCAAGCAAAACCAAGGCTCACTCCTCCAAGAAAAGGAAACCAGTCTGGTGGACCCCTGCCATAAACAAGCTATACTATAGAAGGAGGAAACTAGTACAGAAAAGAGTAAAATCCCAAGAAGGGAAGACATCCCTGATCAGTATCAACAAGCAACTATGATCCCTCATAAAATCATCCAAGGCAGGCTTCAAAAGAAAAATTGCCAAGGACTCCAAAGATAACCACAAGGCATTCTTTAGCTATGTCAAGAATTTAAGTGGCAATGCTCAGATCTATTCAGAGTTAGTGCAGAATGGCACAAAATACACTGAACCGACCAATATCGCCAACATCCTGGCAGACAGGTTCAGTGCAAACTTCACCCTCCTCTCACCTCCAAAAGGACCCATAACAATACCAGAAGGATGTAGAGCCCCTGAAATCATAGACACTCAGGTTAAAACAGCCCTCTCCAAAGCCAAAAACACAGCATCAATGGGACCGGACGGTGTCCCAGGCTGCGTCCTACTTGAGCTCAATGATGAACTAACCCCTCACCTAAACACACTGTTCAAACTCAGCCTTTCCACAGGCTACATGCCCATAGAGTGGTGCACAGCAACAGCTATTCCACTCCACAAAGGTGGAGCCACAACAGACCCCAGGAACTATCGCCCTATAAGCCTGACTAGCTTGGTCTGCAAGGCTATGGAGCGCATCATCATGGAACTCATTAACAGAGACAGTGGGAACCTCCAAACACTGGACCCTACCCAGTTCGGCTTTGTTAAGGGCAGATCATGCCTCCTAAACCTGGTGGTCTTCTTTGAGACAGTTACCAAGGCTATAGACAAGGGAAAGGTGGTACACACAGCCTACCTAGACCTCGCAAAGGCCTTCGACACCATTCCCCATTCTGGCATTATAGACAAGCTCACCAGCCTGAACATAAAGCTCTACATCACAAGATGGGTTGCCAACTAGCTCATGGACAAAACTCACATGGTGAGAGTTGTGGGAGCTAGGTCCAACTCTAAATCGGTTACAAGTGGCGTTCCTCAGGGCTCAGTCCTAGGACGACTCCTGTTCGGCATATTCTTTTCAGAGGTACAGGCAAGCACAGTAGGACTATGGCTGACCAAGTTTGCAGATGACTGCAAACTAGGGGCTATAACTGATTCTCTGGCTGACACAGACATCCTCCAAAAGGGTCTCACTGAGATGGATACCTGGTGTCAAAATCATGGCCTCAAGCTAAATGCCAAAAAGTGCATAGTCATCCCCTATGGAAAAAACAAAATACCAACAAACTACCACATAGGTGGTCATCCCCTAAATACAGAAGATGTAATAAGGGATCTGGGGACCCAAGTAGATAGTAATCTCTCTTTTGATAATCACATTGCCAAAGTAGTTAGAAAATCCTGCTATGTGGCCCACCTAATCACAAAAGGGTTCACATCCACTTCAAAAGAGGTCATTGTGCCCCTCTACTCATCACTCATCAGACCCATCATAGAGTACAATGCCCCATTTGGGATGTACCTTACAAGACACCTGCAACAGCTGGAAAGACCACAGAAGTACCTCACCAAGAGGATCACTGGCCTCAAACAGATACCCTATGCAGCTCGATTGAAGAAACTCCATCTGTACTCGGTTGCATACCACCTACTCAGAGGTGATCTCTGCCTGACATACAAGGCCATGTCCAACCCAGAATTGGTAGACATACTACACCTTAAGAAAACCATATCCCCTCAAGCCACATGCTCTAAGGATCTAAACCTCACCACAACAATACATAGGATGTGCTGGAGGGATAAATTCCTGTCCCAGAGACTTCCCATGCTTTGGAACAATATTCTAATCTACATTAGGCAGAGCTCCTCGCAAACACTTTTCAAGAGAAACCTTGACGAGTGGATGGGAAACAGAAAGTTTACCCCGGGGATCACTTCAGTGGCTCTGCTGGAGAGAGGCACAGGGAACTAATCTAAGGGGGTGGTGAAAGTCAACACATTCTGGCTAGGCTTATAAATGCCTTTGAACCTATGAACCTATAAAAATCTAAAAATATATATGAAATGTATAAAGACCATTAGATTTGACCACATGATTTGATCACAGGTTTTACATGTATATAATCATTTAACCCTTTGCCCCTAGTGGCCTGTAAAATAATCAGCCATTTAATCTCAGTGCTGACTGTGGTTCTTCTAATCTTGTATACTTGGCTGTGTGTGATGTCTGCCAACCATTTTATGTTGGCAAGACTAATCGCTGCCTCAGAGAGCGTATTAGGGAGCACCTTTAGTCTATTAATAAACATGATGACAAAAATGCTTTATCAAAACATATAACGCCGGAAGGGACTGAGCATTGTTTTAAATTGATGGTGTTTGAACTTGATAAGGTTAGCCCTAGAGGGGGAGATATTAGGACTCATACTGAGTGCACTGAGATTAAATGGATGATTACTTTACAGGCCATTACGGGCAAAGGGTTGAATGATTATATATCTGTAAAACCTGTGCTCAGATCACGTGGTGTAAGGTAATGCCTTAAATGTGCTGTTTATTTCATTATTGTTGTAGATCTGATGAAGCATCTAGTTTTGATGTGAAAGCGCTCATCTTTTATTTTATTTTTAGTATTGTTTTTGTATTAAAAGTTATTATGGGGCTTATGCCATCTGCCTGACCGTTTACTTCATTTTATATATATTTTTTCCTTCATCGGTTTTGCTCCTGTTTTGTTTTGGTATATATGAAATGTGTTTTACACTGAAAATTTTAATCATACAGAAGCTCTTCACTGCTTGAGTAGTTTCTTTGAAGATGCTCTCTTTAACAGCCTGAATCAATAGCCTATTTCTACTTACTTTTTTTTAAACTTGAGTTTCGCACAGATCAATATATGTCACTCCTTTTAGCAGGAAACCAAGAAAAACACACATTGCACTATGCTTTACATACCTTATTGAAACTTAGTCAGATTTTACTGCAATGAAGAGCACTGCAATTTAACTTATGTTATGACACAGAAACTGGACGGCAAAAGAAGATTAGTACTTGATAATGAAAGCAACATATATGTATGGAGTGGTGGGAATGGTTATATGGAATGGTGGGAATGGTTGTATGGAGTGGTGGGAATGGTTATATGGAATGGTGGGAATGGCTGTATGGAATGGTGGGAATGATTATATGAAGTGCTGGGAATGATTGCATAGAATGGTAGGAATGGTTGTTTGGAGTGATGGGAATGGTTATATGGAATGATGGGAATGGTTATATGGAGCAGTGGGAATGGTTGGCATGTTCTGACTCAGTTATGCAAGGCAGAAGCTAAACATTCATTACTTGAATATAGGACAGGAGCTGTAGAGTGCAACTGAAAATCATCACCTGCCTTTTATAACTAGATGAAGCTGATCAAATACTCAATGTTGTCTGCTCTGGCTGAGGAATTTTTCCCATATTTTTAGTACTGTTAAATATATTATCTAAGTGTTACAGCATAAGCTGCACAGATGAGCATTTAAAGCACAGTGTCCTAGTGCAGCGCGGACTCATATGCTTTGGGTTTATGGCTGGCTCGAGAAAGAACTAGGTAGCCCATAAAGAAGAAGGAATGCAATTCAAAGGTTAGCACTATGAGAAAAGGAATCTGACCTCGGCAGTAAAAGACAACCGGACTTATTACTGGATGGACAGGAAAAGTGGCTTTTTTTTCTTTTTACTGCTTTTGGAGTGGAAGGTGAAATGGATTGGTTGTTTTCTATTGTTGACAATGGAAAGAAAGCTACTCTGTTTTATTAAGATCATCATTTTTTTGCCTTCTCAGGCAGAGTCTTGTTTATAAAGAAACAATAAAAATATCTTAGTGTATGAGTTTACTCTAGTATAAAAAATCTTGTTTAAAAGGTGAAATCATTTATGTATAATAGTAAGCTGACTTTTTTGATAAGAACTGCATTTCTTTCCTGAAATTTATTTGGGAATACACATGAGTTTCAACCACACAAGCACACACACACACACACACACACACACACACACACACACACACACACACACACACACAAACATGTAAATACGCACACACGTACATATACATAAGGTTTGAAATTAAATGCATATGTACCTTCATGTGAACTTTTATGTATATGTATGAGCTTATGTATGTTCCTTAGGAAGGCAGATGCCAGCATTAGCTTGAGTTTCTGCATTCTTTATGGGAATAAAACTTCGGAATCCATTTCACTCTGGAGCTTTGGAGTAATGCTAATGGATGATGTAACAATTTTCTATACTTTCGACAGTTTTGTTTGAAACAGCAATGACGGCAGTCATGCCTCCCTTATCAGACTACCTAGAGCATCATGGTATTAACCAGGTAACTTGCATAGGACTGAGAAGCGTAAGGTTTGAGGTGATGCTAACTACTGTGTAAAGAAAGAAATGGCTACAAGAATAATCCAAAAGGCAGGTTTCCAAAGGCTAATTTAAAAAATAACTTACTCTTTTTGCAGTCATACAGTTAAGAAATCTATTTTAGACCAAGCATTCTATTTCTTGCTACAGGACACAGAACAAAACCCTTCACCGTCTGTTGATCACAGAAGAAATGTACTTCAGTCTGAATTAATAAGTCAGATTGTCTGTGGAATTATTATCTCAGCGTCATATCAACAAAAACAGAAGAAAATGGCAAAGATCATTGTTTTAAAGATTACATATTCTCTTGCTTAATTTGGGGGAAGCTGCAGAAGCAATAGTTACGGTTTAAAGTTTATTTTCTTACCCTCTACTTTTCTCCAGTCATTCTTATCTACTGTGTATTTCACCAGCTGCATATGCTACAGGTTTCTTGGAGTTCCTGGACTGCCATGAATATTCTCTGAAGTTAGAGAAAACAAGTTTGTTAAGCATATGTATTCAGACATTGGAATTGTGTTTATCACTGTATTTTTAAGTGCACATCACTGCTTTTAAAGTTTAGTGTTGTGCTAGAACATTAGCATCGGTCTGTGATCCCCACAAAAGAGCACTGGCAAGCTGCTAAACACTTCATTCAGACCTTTAAAAATATTTTGTAGCTGGATAAGCTTTCAAACCTGAAAGAAAAAACACACATATCAAATGGCAAAAGCACTACTATACTTTTTTGTCTAGGTATTGTAGTTCATGGCAGCAGGTAAAGTCTTATGTACTACAGAGAATTATAAATGTGTGTGTCCAATCATAACACAGGTTATGTGCTCCTATCATGGATGTGAGGACTTACCACTCATGCTTCAATCTAGGGGATAAGTATTATGGCAACCATTTCTCGAACACATTGATTAATAGGAGACCTAAGCATATCTGAGGCAGCTGTACAATGGTCTTAAATTTGAAACTTTTTGTAATTATTCATTTGTGCCACTAGCTTATCTCTACACTGTGCAGCTGACCAAAAATTAAGCTTTCCAGTCTCACCTGAAGACAGGCTATGGGCTTAGTATGGCCCTCTCAGAGTCATAATGAAGTAATATAAAATGTTAGTGTAGAATGTAGGAGTAAGGCTAAATAAGCTAACAAGGCTTGCTTTACAGCTTGCTACAGTTCTGACTGCCACATCATATAAATCTGAGAAACACTTTTGTGAAAACTCTTATTCTTGAATAATCATGAAAGAAGGTATTCCTTCTTTGTGGAAAAAGTAACACTGATAACAATATTTCTTTGATCTGACTGCAGGCTGCACAATACACACAAAAATAAAACATGCTATACAAAGAAAGTAAAAAAACATGTATTTATATTGGGGAGGATCTGTCCTACATTTCCCACACAGCGTCTTTAACTCCATATCTGCATGTAAAAGCAGAAACATAGAAGCTGAGAGAAGAAGAACTGGGAAATGGAGTTGGTGAAGCTCAAGAAAATCGAGATGGGGGGGGGGTCTGAAAGAACTCAGGAAAGAAGTAAGCTGGGACCTGATAGAAGAAGAAAAGAGGTTTGGAGGTGAGTCAGACTAAGGCTGAAGAAACTTAGACTTTCAAAGTTTCACCTGGGAGCTGCAATACAGAAAAGGAAATAGATGGAAGTAAATAAATAAAAAAACACTGGCAAATAAGAGAAGATTTGCCCAAAGTTTAAAAAAGTGCCAAAGAAAACCTGATCTTGACTTAAATTTCAAGAGGAAAAGTTACTGTTTAGATATTTTTTTCATTTTAATTTAACTTTATTTTATTTTTACTTTTGTGGTAGAAACATGAGAGACAAGCTACTTTAACCAGTAATACATGTTTGTGTATGTCCAGATTTTGCTGGAAGTATTCTTATTTCAAGTTTGAATGATAAGGTTTCTTTGCACAGCATTTTGAAGCTACGGTCATACAATGTTTAAAGTTTTTATTCTGGTTATAATTCATTTCGCTTTTCTTGTTTTCTGTCAAGTCAGGAAACAGCCTTGTGCTCCCATTATTTGAACAATTTCTTTATAGCATTTTGCAGTTTTGCTTACTCAATTCATAAAGTTTAACATTCTCTTTTTACGAATAAGTCTGTAACCTTTATCATAGTTTTTAAAGTTTGGCGAATGTATTTATGTATTTCCATTTATATTCTATTTAGGGACTTTATTCTAATTTAGGTTTTGTTTTACTAAAAGTCAAGATGTTGGCATTTTTTAAGGGGGTTAAATCTGATTGGTGGTTGCATAGCATGTGATACCTCTTGGAGGGGGTTTTAAATGTATGTTATTTAGGGATCTTTTAATTCTGAAGAAGTCTGTGATATATGCTTGACAAAAGCACTTAATTTCTATTAAACTTTATTTTGCCTGGTTGTGGGTTTGTTTTCATTTTTCTGGACCTGTTTTATGTCCACACAATCACACACTTACCTGAACCCCCGTAACTTTCTACCACAATGCTAAAAATAGTAAAGCCACAGAAACAGCCAACTGAATTATTTCCCTAGGAAAGAATTCGATGTTCTGCAGCTTTGCTATTTTTAACATTTGATGCATAGTGTTCGACATTGTGGCATTCAACGTTATCGGCTTTCGATAACATGATATGAACTCAAATATGCACCCAGTGGATTGCATTTGACATTAAAAGTGTTTTGCTTTCCTTGACATTATATTCCCCAGAGAAAAAAAATCACTTAATGCGCATTGTAAAGTGTTCTTCTTCAGTAACTGTGTGTCCTACAGAGGAATGTAGTTGTCCTGGGTGTGTCTAATTGCTGCACTGTTCTGTACAGGTTCCTTAAGGTTCTCTCTGCTTCATCCAAGGCAGCAAGTCAGTCAGAAGTAAATGCTAGACTCTAGTGGTGAATCGAGTAAGATAACTATGGAACACAATTGAACGATGATCTAAAGCGGAAACAATAGTACTAAGACAAACCCTAGTCAGTGTTTCTGGTAAAGTGTTATATTCATGAAACTGATGAAAGGTCATTTAACAAATCTGTACATAATGAGGTTGATGAACTTGTGAAACAAACATGCTAATTAGTTTTGTTACAACACAAATGTATGAACTGGGTATTCTAAGACCCCAGGTCAGGTTATCAGTTTTGAACTTGTGACCAGGAAAATGATGACTGCTCAGGCTATGCTGGTTGTTACTCTGCAATGGTTAAAACTAATGGTGCATGAATATAAACTCAGTTGGATGTATAACTTGCTTTGGTCATGTGCTGTAGCTGGACAAGGATGGTATATAGTGATAAAGAATTCCACTGGAGGTGGTTTGCTATATTTGAATGAACTCTGTGCGGGAAACAAATCTTAGTAGGTATCTGAAGGGGGTCAGGGTATGCCATGCTGCAACAGTACAGAAAAAATTCCACTTGCATTTACAGGTATTTTTTCAAATGACTGGAAGTCACTGGAAGGATTCTTTTATTTACTGGTCTGTTTTAAAAGGCATCACTGACCCCATACATTCTTTTGTTTCAGGCATATTTAAACAACTTTTTTACGTCTTGGCACTCAGTCCAGGTTTTTATACTTAAAATTATTAAAATAAGTATTAAAGTTATTAGATTAAACATTATTTAACTAAAAAGATAAAGGGGTTGCAGCTTGGCAGTCCAATATCATGAGACACCCCGACATCAATCAGATGCATCTAAGTAAGAGGTGTGGATTAAGAAGAGCTTATTTTCCTCTCTTAGACTTAGTTCTATTGGGCAATGTACTTGGAACCCACAGAGTCTACTGCCTATGCAGACCAGCTCCATGGCACATAGAGCTAAACCCCTGACTAAAAGAATGCCTACAATCATTTAGCGACCTGTGATCTGGAAGAGAGAGCAGTGGGAAATTAGTCTGAAATCTGACAATAGCTTCCCCATGTTGGTGGTGGTGGGGTATTTGTCCACTACATTTCTAGCACCTCTCAGAAGAATGGATGCATTGCATGTTGCGCATGTGCCATGGATGTGCACCTTTCTTTTCCAAGATGTGGAAGAAGTAACCTTCACTATGGTTATGTAGAAGCCTGCACACACCTTTTAGAAGGAGTAGTAAGACACTATACTGGTGAATGTGCATGTCAGCTGTTGGGGAGAGGTGTCCTTAACCAAGAAAAAATACTGTCCCTCCTGAATGATGGCCATGGTCTCTGAATTTCAACCCCTATGGCTGGTATATAGGATGCTGGATAGAAGGAACAAATTAATGCACATACAGCAAAATATTTTCTAGGTGGTCACCGTAACTAGAGGAAGATAAAAAAATCTGTGAACATATGTACATAACTGCTATATCCTTAAAATGTTACTGTAAAGCCAAAGGGTTAACATTATGGAAGGACACCACTAAGTAGTCTTGGTATTAAAGTACCCATAATTAGTGCTTACTTTAAAAGTGCTATAGGGGCACAAACATCAAAACGGGCATCCGGGGGGGGGGGGGTAAGGGGAACTAATGAACAGCAGGAAGAAAGCTGTGACGTGCCATACCAGCATCAATGTTACAAAGGGGATCAGTCAGTGGGAGGGATACAGTAGCCAGGAGGGAATGCTTTAAGTACTATGATGGCACTAACATTATACTGGGGATTGTTGAGTGGGAGAAATACACTAGACACCAGGGAATGCTTTAAGAACAGTGGTGCAACCAAAATTACAACTGGGATCGAAGGTGGGGTGGGATGGACTAGACATCAGGTCCTGCTCCATAAAGTGCCATAAGGCACAGACCAACATAATGGGAATGGGAGGAATCACCAAACACACTCTAAAGTGCTGTAATGTCAGCAACAGTAGTACGGGGATCAGGAGTGTGGGGGGCACTGGACACCAGAGATAAGTGCAGTAATATACCACACTTTAAAAGGGTAATGGGGTTAGTGGAAGCAGTAGACCACCAGGAATGTCATAGTGGCACTTACAGTGTAACAGGGATCGAGGTGGGAGAATATACTAGACATCAGGCTCCAATACATACATACTGCATGGCACTAAAGTATGACTCTGTACAGGGAGTGTGGTGTGTGTGTGTGTGTGTGTGTGTGTGTGTGTGTGTGTGTGTGTGTGTGTGTGTGTGTGTGTGTGTGTGTGTGTGTGTGTATATGTGTGTACAGTGAATGTGGTGTGTGCTTATATGTCTGTACAGGGAATGTTGAGTGTGCATAAGTTTGCATGTGTGTGTGTGTGTGTGCGTGTGTGTGTGTGTGTGTGTGTGTGTGTGTGTGTGTGTGTGTGTGCGCTCTTGTTTGTGTATGTGTATGTGTGAAAGTGATTTAAGAGGAGATTCTGCTGCCTACATGAGCATCAGGTTACTGCCACAACATGCAGATCACCCATGATCTGCACATCAGGGTAGTAACTGCAATTCACGAAACATATAATTGAGGTCTTATCTCATCAGGGCTAGCATGTTCTTGAATCACAGATGGGTGCATCACACTGTTAGGGTCTTTCTAGTGTCACCTATATGGCTTATGCTAGGAATTTTAATAAAGTCCAGACATAATGTAAACAGAAACAATGATTCTTACAGTGTCAAGAACAATAGCTTGCATTATCACATTCAAAATAATTTGTACATTTGTAGAAGTAGGAGTTTGTACATTCATACAGTTCAGTATGTAAATCCTCAGAAAGAGATCACAGTGTATACTAATACAGGTTAGCAAACGCAACAAGAAGAGTTTCAGAGTCATTGGCAAGCATAATGACAATTTGTTTTCTGTACTGGAAAGTCTATAAGAATAGAGAAAGGAAATTATTCTGTTAGGGATGACTGCAATTAGATGTGCAATGGATGGCTGGAATTTACTGGAGAAAACCGGCAAAGGAACCAATATACTGGGGATCAAATAATTAGAAAGGGAAAGGTAATAGAATGGGAAGAGGTCAAGAATTCATTTGGACTGCAGGCCAGAGACTGCTTTCCTTATCAAGAATTGATATAGGCAAAGAGAAAGAAATAGGGGATACCTAAGTAAAAGACTAGCACTGGTAAAGTTTTTAGTAGAATCTAGAACAGCAGCTGCTGTCAAAAAGGGATAATTAGTAGGACATATAAAATATTGCAAGATAACTATAGGAATCAGTCACAGGAGGTTAGAAAGGATTGGGGGAGAGACTGGATAAGTAATTCACAAAGAAACAATGGAAAGATATATGTATGGCTTCCAAATATGCAGTAAAGTCTAGAAAATTTGAAGTCTTTGCTTGGAAGTGTTTGGATAGGTATTTTTATACCACAAGCAGACTCCCAATGAATTTTCTTAGGTAGATTGCAAATATTGGGGGTGTGATGGGGAAGTAAGAAAGAAATAATTGGGAACATATTTTTTGGGAGAATAATTAGTTGGCAAACTTAAAAAAATCTATGTAGACTACTCTGACAGAAATACTGGATGAGACAATTGATGCAACTAAGGAAGTGATTTTTTGAGCCGAGATCCAGAATTGCCTAGACATAATAAGGCCTTGCTGAGTTTAATTCTGGTGACTGTCAAAGAAGCAATTACTAGAAAATAGAAATCAAAGTGTAAACCATCCATACTACAAGTAGTGAATATAGTACAGAGATAAAAGAACTAAAAGTGCAATCTTTAGAAAAGGGTATGAGCAAATTACTAAGAATAAAAATGGGAATTGTGGGAACAATACATGCAGAATAATATTTTAGAAGAGGAATGAGATTTAAAGAAATGTAGGAATTGAATGATCTATGTAATGTCTGAAGGGCAATGACTGTATATATATTATATGTGATGTACAATGAGTGTGACTGAAAGTATGTCAATGTGGTTTGGTTTCATTTATGCAAATGTATGATTGCCAGCATCACAAGTGATAATTCAATAAAGTTATCTCTCGTTTTAAAAAATAACCATAACATCTCTGTACTTCATTAAGTGAAAATATTGCTTACCATTGTTAGCACTATATGTTTATCTAATTCAGTTTTGTAGTTTACCTTTTTAGTATCATGCATATATTCCGCAGTATTCTTGTACAAACACTGCTCTGTTTTCCTGCTACAAAAATGCCTTGAAATCATACAACACCTAGTATACAAGATTGTGCTACAACAAAAATACCTATTAAATTAATATACCTGTCCAGTAGACTGATATATAAGTACATTCATTTTTTCTTTTCAATCCAGAATACTTTTAGCCACTGCACCCTAAGTTTCCATTTTTATTTGCTGTTGTAGATTTTGTCAGTGGTTCACATTAGCAAGTCACCATTGTTCTATGATCTTTAAAAACAAAACTTTGGTTTGAAGCCCATCAATGGTTTCCTGTTAACACCAGACGATATCTCTAAATAATGTCTGAAAAAGACAGCAGCTTCTAGAGAATGTATTAACAAATGGTTAACCATTAATATCAAATTTTGGTATAGCCATATTCTCTTCAGTTAATTCACTTATAATACCCATCCAAGCTTTATAGGTGGAGGACATCCACTCATACAATGTCATACACTTGCCTTTTCTTCTCCTTTCTCATCCACTTTTAGCAGAAAACAACTCACTCCCCTTACACTTTCCTTATACAACCTTCACCTTCCTACCCCCTCATATCCTGATTATATGCACACTCTTCCTTCTCATTTATTACATACAAAACTTCTTCCCCTACTACATTCCTCTCACTGTAAAATACTGCAACTTGTTTTTTTTTGGGTTTTTTTATAGTTTTGTAGAAGATATGTTATATAGTACAAAAACAGTATTCCTTTCCTAGAGTTCATAGTTTAGGCCAGTATTCATTATGCAATATAAATGCTTTCATTAATCTGTGTATTCATACTGTAAGCCACTTAGCAACCTATTGTCAACCTTACACTGATCAATACTATAACTCTTTTTGTATCTTTTATTGTTTTTCTGTCTCTTTATGTAAATTACTTTGTAATCAGCTTCTTATTCTACCTTGCATCTCTCCTTGTCTGGTTTGAAAAACCTGAGCTGTGTCTGTCTGAAAATGCTCTAATTGGATCAATGCTTTGCCACATTCCACAAATGCATAAAGTATGAAAGAAAGCAATAATACAGAAAGAAAAAAAGGAAGAAGGAAAGAAAAAAATATGTAATCAATTTAAAACTTAAATTGTTTCTGTGATATCCCCACTCTAGGCCAGTAATCAAGGAGCCTGAATCCTCACCATTGACACTGAAGAGGGACATGCACTTGGAATACAAATGGACACACTCAATATTTCAAGATGCAAATCTCTATGCATCAAGCAAAATTTCCCTTAAGAGCACACAGAGAACACACTGAGTCTGGGAGCTCTATGTCTGTCCAGACCCCCAATAACACTCCCTACTGGCACAGCTTAGAGTTGAGTTCTTAGCTGCAGTTCCAAGCTAAGTCCTCTGACATCTTCACTGTGAGACCAGTGCTTTGTGTCCCTGCTCCAAGCAGCTGACACACACACTCTTTAAGATTTGATTTGCGCACACACACACATGCATGCGCACATGCACACACACACACACACACACACACACACACACACACACACACACACACACACACACACACACACACACACACACACACCTGGGAAAGACTGGCACAGATTCACCTGCTGTGTAACCTTCTGCCCAGACCATATGCATAGCATGCATATGTTGAAGATAGATCTATTACCACTGTTATCACTGTCACCAGAAACCCTGCCAGCTACTTTAAGGTGCTTACAAGGGTACCAAATTATACTGAGTGAAAGTAATATTCATACAAATGGTAATGTTAACCAAACAGCAAGACTTTCAGGAGTGGCTAGAGTGATCACCAAATAAATATATGCAAATACTCTGAAAACATAAATACTTTCTAAAAAGGACCAGCCAAATGAAAAGTTCAGATATATTTAATAATAAATAATAAAAGAACATGAAAATACTAAATATCTATTTGCAGTAAACACCAAAGTTTCAGTCATAGGGAATATTAAATATAACACTGATGGAAAGTTTCACACAGTTATAGAAAAAACAGTATTTAGCTAATCTTACTGTTCTTACTTACTGAGTAAAGGAAGGCAAGATGGGTGAGTGGTCCTTGTTGTCAGATCCAAGACAAAATACAGAATGCTATTGAGACTTCAGCTTCATCTAATATTAAAACATTATTCCTGTACAAAATTATATCACACACATCTGGTCATCTGACTCTGTTTCCCATACTATCCCCCATCATTAGATGCTACCATGGTTTAGCACTTATGTGCTACAATACACACAGATCCAGCATTGCTCAGATGTGGTGCAATTGCTGGAAGTCATAAAACCACAAAACCATTCTGTTCTACCTACAGGAGCTACAACCTATTCTGTAGGACAGACATTGCATCTCTGGCTCCATTCAAAACTGTGGGATAACATCTTTACGACTTAACTCATAAAGTAATTTAATTTCAAGAATATTTTTCAAAGTCAGGTGGATTAAGATTAACCTCTTCACTTCCAGCACATGCTGTTACAATGCATACATTTAAACATTTACAATAATGCATGGACATTTTTTTCCTTACTGCAGAGCTTATTGTTAATACATTTTAACATAAATAAACCTCAGAAATGCATTTTCATCACAAGCGTCTGTACAAATCAGTTTGATATGCAAATGGCATATTATTATTTACAAAATTTCAGTTAGTTGTGTTGGCATAAGTTATACATCTTCTGCCCTACTTCTCCTGACATGTCTGGCAGTACCTCCTATCATCACAGTTTCATTGATAAAATTTGACTGCTTGTTAGAATTCTTTGATACCCTTTGAATTGCTCATGTAGTACGGCCTTTTTAACATGACGTAAGTAAGACATTTTGAGCACTAGCCAGGTGTTTCTGTTTGTGTCCTTTACATAAATCGTGTAACAAAGTTCAACATTATGAATAAAAACTTCTACATTTAAGAAGAGTATTCTTTCATAACTAGTATTAAACAGGTATACTAAGCTCTGTTGGGACTCACTTAACAGGAACTATGTACCATTGTCTGTAACCAGATCAACAGGCTGACCATACCCTCAAACAATCCAGACATTATTTGTTGGATATCTGTGGTTGGATATGAATTATTTCCATACCAGGAGAACAATAGTCCACAACTATGAGGTAGTTTTTGCCTTCAAGCTAATATACTATCTTTTGTCCTGAACCTTAAGGTAAGGATGTTAGCATCTGTGGATCTAGTGTCTGTAAAGGTATAAGTCTTAGGTTTAATTTATCAACAGCAACAGAACATTGAGAGAAGGTTAAGTAAAATACTCTTATGGCTGTCTGGATGATTGCTTTCTGCTGTTGTCTGTTATCAGTCTCAGTAAGGATGATAGTTGCAGGGAAAGCTGTCTGCTTAAGTGACTTACTCAACATCACACAGTTAGGCAATGAAGGGTAATGGAATCAAATCCTGGACAACTGAACCACATGAAAACAGCGTTTTAGCAGTTGCTTAATCCTCTGTGCCAACTGACACATATATACATTTATATATATATATATATAGAGAGAGAGAGAGAGAGTGTAAGAAATAGACGGGAAAGTGAGAGAGAGACAGAGAGATGTGCATATTTTATATAATCTAAACACCAATTAAATGTTGGCTTGCCTCAAAGAATGCTGAAGATCAAGGATAGTTTTGTTATCATATTGCCGTTTTTATGAGATTTTTTTTTTAATCATACTTATATTATCGGCATGGGTTTTGATGCCTCTAGCTTGTATCCAGTGGCAAATAACCTGCAACAGCTTCTAGAGTTTTATAGTTTGCTGATTATGTTAGCTTAAGAATAAAATCTTTCTCCAGTTCTGGTATCAAGTATTCAGTCCTGACCTCTACCAACCCTCTATGCTGAGTTTTCTATATTCCCTCCATGTTTACATGCATTTTTCCATGTTCTGCAGTTTTCTCCCAAAGACATGCCGACTCACTGACTACACCAAACTGTTCATATCTATGTTGTGGGAGCAAAAAAGTTCACCACATATGTTTGACACTCAGTAGTGTGAAAACTAACATGCAATTAGTACTAATTCCAAGTCTGCAGCTTCTCAATGAATTCCCATTATTCTGAGGTACAGTGATCTTGAATTTAGTAAATAATTGGGGTGTGAGGGGCACTGCCTCTCATGTCAAGGGATGTATGCATGCTTTAATGCTGTTTCACTTTTAACTGTTGCCTTTTAAAGCCACCCAATACTGTTTGTGCTTTTGAGTGCTGAGCATGTACATGTTGAACTTTAGTCCTGTAGTAGGATGTTGCATTTACTTTTGCCTTTGTGTCTTGTGTCTTGGTTGAAAAAGGTCCAAGAGAGACCAGATTCATGTACCTGGTTTTAGAGTAAATGAACACACACACACATATGTATATATATATATATATATATATATATATATATATATATATATATATATATATATATATATATATGTGGTGGTGCTGCGGTAGCTTTGTCGCCTCACAGTAAGACACTGTCCAGTTCAATTCTCAGCTAGAGCGTCTTCTGCGTGGAGACATGCGTGAATGGGCATACCTTCATTGAAGGTTGTGTGTCAGAGCTGGTAACTCGGTATGTAAAAATCAACTACCAATCATTAGCGGACTGGAGTTCCGCTGTGGCAACCCCTAACCGGGAAAAGCCGAAAGTCACAGCAGCAGCATATTGCAGTATGTTAAGTTTGCAAACAGTGACTTCAAACAAGAACAATGCTGATCCAATATATGGTGACAATTTATATCATCAGCATCTGCTCATACTGTAGACCTTTGGAGAGACAACTTTTGCCTGAAAGTAGGACCTGTAGCTATATCTTTTTTAGTACAAGGGAATTGATGAATCATCAGTTACAATTATTCACCATCTGCCAGAAAAAAAAAAAAGACCAACTCTCTTTATAAACTTGGCAGAGCAGAAGGTTAATACCTGACAAACTGAAATTAAAACAATGCAAAGAAAATTAATAACAGATTATATGGTAGCAAAATGGTTACACAAAACCAATTAGTGTGATTCTTTCAGTGAAAAAACTGCAGAAGGAATGTGAAAAGTTTTGAAAGAGAAATTGATTGAATGCAAAAAAATTTAACATCAGGATCTAGGCACACAATGTCAGGAGATTTATTTGCAGAAGAGCAAGATACTTGATTAACGTGAGAGACAAAAAAATATAAGAAATAGAAAAGAAGTCAAGCTACAACTCTGAAAACTTAAATAAGCTGAACATACAAATTAAACATAGTGTGAGACAAGATGAAGAAAAATCTGAAGAAAATTTATGTAAAGATATTGAGCATAATAGGAAACCATTATATAGGTGCATAAGATCATATGAATTGATAAACTGTGTGTAGATTCTAAAATTTATTCTAAGACACAACAAATTATAGGTATGTTTACAAAATCTTATGCAAATCAATTTGGCTCCACAAAGGGGGTGGTCAATTGTCCTAGTGTCCACAGATATTCTAATCAAATTGTTTATATTGGAAAAGAACTATGCAAACTGGATCCAAACAAAGCACAGGGAGTAGACAGAATTAGTAATAATCTCCTGAAAGCACTTCAACAAGAACTTGCAGTACCATTATAGTTATTATTTACTAGGTCATATAAATATGGGGAGATTCCTCAAGACTGGAGACATGTATTTTTTAAAATCTGTCTTTAGGGGAAAGGGGAGTAAACCAAACCTAGAGTTATACAGACCTTTTAGTTTACTTTTAGCTTGTAGAAAAATAAAGGAAAAGGTAATATTGGATAAGTTATTGTCAGAACTGGAAAGTTTGGGATTTTAAATAATACATCAGCATGCATATGTAGAATATAGATCTATTACCACCTTAACATGATGTTCTATAACACTATAATAACAACTATGAATGAAAAAAATGTGCTGTGATGTAATTTATACAGATTTAACTTTGTCATTTGACAGGGTCTTACATAAAACACTGATTAATAAATTAGAACAAATAGGTATTGATGAATTCTTGAACATATGGGTAGCCGCGTGGCTTACAAACAGGAGATAGCAAGTATCATACAGAAACTGGACACATGAAATTCGAGGACACAGTCAGGGTGACCCAGAGGGCTCTGTCCTAGGCTCATACTTGTTTAAACTGTATCTTTCAGACCTACCTTTTTCATCTGAAATGGTCTACAGTCTGTATGCAGATGACGTGAAATTGTTTAACCTGAGTACATGACTAAAGGCATGGCTTGTGTGCAAAAGAACTTGACTAAATTGACAGCTTGAACACAGGAAAATAAAATGCTGATATATATATATATATATATATATATATATATATATATATATATATATATATATATATATATACATCAAAAACTAAGCATATGAGATTGGGGAGAAGTAAATTGAAAGGGGAACATTTAATACAACACACAGTGATTGAACCTGTAGATTCATTTAAGGAACTGTAGGTAGATCCAGATTTTAGTTTTTATAAACCCAGCGTATGTTTTCCTTTCCCCATTACACAAACACAAAGAGCATATATCAATTGAAAGGATGCCACTTTTTCTAGTTGGAAGTTGTGTAATGCTAGATGCTAATGGTAATGGCTGCTACTTACACATGCTCTCCCTGATTAAACTATGTGTTAAACTGCTAGCTGCAGTGAATGTAATATGTGTTAAACTGCTAGCTACAGTGAATGTACTATGTGTTAAACTGCTAGCTGCAGTGAATGTACTATGTGTTAAACTGCATACTGTCGTTCTTTTCTTCCTACTGAACTTATTGTACACCTCCTCTACAACTTCACTATTCACTCTTGCACCTCAACTATTTCATTTCTCCCCTTCACTCTTGCACCTCCATTTACTCTTCACTCTTTCATCTCTTGTCCTCCCATCTTGTAGTTGCGTCTTCCAATAAGTACCCCTCTGATCTACCTCACAATCTGGCTAACACTGTACTAACCCTGTTTTCTCTCTACAGCCTGCTGCTTGCCCTCGGGTTCTCCCCAGCCTAAAACTACAAACCAAGGAATCCCTCCTCTAAAAGACTTCCTCCACCCCGGACTTCTCCAGCACAGCTCTGTGAGCGTTGCTGTGCTCCCAGACCTAGAACTAAGAAAGGAACAGACTGCAGTGTGTATGTTGATATTGTAATACCTAACTCTGCCAAAGCAATCTAAGTCTGTCCTTAACCGTAGCGTGCACAGTAGCAGCCTACAGCAGCCCGAACTCTTCCCCCCGCCCCCCTGCGTTTACTATTAATTTCTCCAGACCTACATTAATGTTCCTACTTTCACCACTTGGTGGCAGCATTACTCCCTATTGTTGATACATTTTTGTATTTAATTTATACAAACTTCTATAACTTCCAATACAGAAGGGTTGTAACTTTTTCTCAAAACCTTTATTCCCCCTGCCTACTTCCCCTGCTTGTCTCAAACTTTCTCACTCACCTTACTGCCCAGCTGCACCTTCCCACCTCAAAGAGCCAGCTTCACTGATCGTCTTCTTTATTGGAATTTTCACTCCTGTCCAGCTCTAATCCTAAGCTCACCAGCCTTGAAACAGCCACAAAATGCAACACATTCTTTATAGATTGCATAACTAAACTATCCTCCTCCTTCCCTAACCCCCCCACCAACACAACCCCCTCACCCTGCTCCCTAACCCCCCCACTCACCCTCCTCCACCTCCCCTCTTCACCTTTATACCTGTCTCCACTAACACAATAAAAAGACTACTCCTAAAGCTAAAACCATGCCGCAATGCCCCAGACAACATTCCAGCAAATTTCCTTAAACTATCCACTGAATTAATAGCCTATCCCATATCTATTCTTATAAATAGATCTATACAAGAATCCTATGTACCAACCATCTGGCGACATGCATTCATCATCCCTCTCCTCAAAGGTGGTAAGAACACAGACACAACCAACTTCAGGCCCATAGCTATACTCTCTCCTCTCTCTAAAATTCTAGAAAAAAAATCCACTCCCAACTCATGCCATACCTAACCCAACACAACCTCTTCCCTACTACCCAACACAGCTTCTGCCCCGGCCACAGCACCATGACAGCCCTACTTTCCTTTCTTGAAACAGTCAACCTAGCACGTGACAGCGGCAAATACATTTCATCACTGTTTCTAGACCTCTCAAAGGCATTCAATACCATCTCTCACTCTCTACTCCTGTCCCAGCTCTCACACTTGCACCTCTCTTCCTCAACCTTAGCCTGGTTCTTCAACTACCTTTCTATATGCCAACAGGTTGTGCAATGGAAAGAGTCAGCTTCCCCTTTCTTACTCACACCCACAAGAGTTCCACAAGAATCTGTACTGGGCCCACTCCTCTTCAACATATTCATCAACTACTTGCACCATGCCATCCCTGACACCTCAGTTATTCAATACGCAGATGACTCCACCATCATCTGCTCAGCATCCTGCCCCTCCAAACTTCTACTCAAAACCCAAATAGCCTTCTTAAAAACAGAATCATGGATGCAATCCAATCATCTAGCCCTAAACGCTAACAAAACAAAACTAATGATTTTCACTCCTACCAAAAACTCCCAATTTAACAGAGACCTATTTTCCATAAAAAGCCATAATAACACCCCTCTAGAAATCATTTCCAGTACCAAGCTACTTGGCATTACCATTGATGAAAACCTAAAATTCGACTCCCACATCCTCTTTGCAATCAAGAAAACCCACCAGAAAATCGGTCTCCTCTACAGAAACAACTGCTACCTCACCCCCTCCTCACAACAAACCCTCACATCTACTTTTCTTCTCCCCTCTCCCTTGTACAGTGCTCCCCTATTCTCCAACCTACAACTTGGCCTTCATTGCAAACTCGAAGCTTGTTACAACAAAAGCTGCAAATTCGCAACCAATTCTAAAAACTCTTCCCATCATTGCCACTCTCTACACACCCTCAACTGGCTAGAACTCCCAAACCACCTAATATACCTACAACTTACAACAGCCCACAAACTCATCTTCAAACCATCAGAATGCCCTTCTCTTGCCAAATCTCTAATACCCTACACACCCAGCTGCTCCCTGAGATCAGAAGCCAAAACCTCCTACAAGTGCACAAACCCTTACATCCACCTGGCCGACTACTACTATCTTACACCATAGCCAAACTGTGGAACTCTCTACCCTGCCACTACGTAACTTACCAAACCATAACAACTTCAAATCCATGCTTCTCTCCCATCTGTCCTCCAAATGGGGTTGTCCTTCACATGCTCCCACCTAAAACACCCCCACCAATAACGCCTCACCTATATCAACTTTTCTTTGCCAAAACGAACAAAATGTCATAGGTTTTTGTCTGTACATCCTTCTTAAAAATATTATGCATGCAAGCCTCTGGCTTATCTTACACATATTCTCAAAATGACATTCTCTTAAATGTAATGTAACATATATTTTATTATAAAACTGTGATTTCTATACAGTTTGCACTATGTAACATATATTGTCTATTGTAATGTTGTGACTTTCTGTATTTTATACTATGTACTGGAGCTTTTCTCCTCGGGTCTCCACTGAAAAAGGGCCACAAGCCCAGCTGGACTAACCCAGTTAACAAACAATAAATAAATAAAATAAATACACATATGAATCATCTGGTTTATGATAGATATAGAACTATAGGTTATAAAATAAGATTGAGAAATTAAACTGGAGCACCAAAAAAAAACAAAACTTCTGAAGAAGTTCCGATAATAAAGGAATGAAAGAGCTAATTTGACTCCTGTGGTTACTGTGGACTACATACTGTGCATTGTATAAAAATAAGATAGTCTACAAAACCAGAAATGATGAAATCGCAGTTTATTTGTTACATTAGACCCAAACTCGAGTATGGAAAAACAATATGAAACCTTGTAAGAAAACAATCATGAATAAATTGGAAAGAGTACAGTGAAATTATACCCAGGGCATCCACTGATGTGAAAATTTAAGTTATTATGAAAGACTAAAACATATGAACTTGTACACTGTCTTATACAGATATTTAAGAGGAGACCTTATTCAGTATATAGGGCATTTACATCCAGCTACCTCAGAGAATGTTTGGGGTAGCAGAGAATCATCAGACAACCTATATGGAAGTTTCTATAGGAATGAGAAGTGTACTAGCTGGTTCTCTGAGAGACCAGCTGATGTGTGGAACAGACTACCAAATGGAATTAAAACAAGCACTAGTTTAGATATTTTTAAGAACAACCTGGACGCTTATTATAGGAAAAAATGTTTTGGTATATTGGCAGGCTGGAAGGGCATTGATGCCCATGCATGAAATATGCAAGGCTGTATGCTGTAGTTCCTGTGGTGCAGGGTTTGATGCCCCCATTTGCCCACTATGTGATCTTGAACAAATCACTTACCTAGACACTGCCTTTGGATCATCCTTGCAAAGGAATTGTGCGCACAGTGGGCCTACTTTAACAAGTGGTTGTTATTATTATTATTATTATTATACATGCAAATCTATATATTGCAGTTAGTTCTGGGAATTATAATTACATAGCTAATAGTTAAATAAATAGCTAAACAAAACCACTATGTTGTGTTCATGAACAAAGCATGAAAAAATTAAAGGAATTAAGAAATTAGCATTCTAGCACAAGGTTATAAATCAGGTGTGGAAAACATCCCTTTTCTGTAGTTAGCAAACATTTTTCAATGCTCAGGTTCATGAACACTTCATATTGCTTTCACAATTAATACTTACTAAACTCAGAAGAATACAATAATAAATACACAATAACACTTGCAAGTATTTATACTTTTGTTATAAGTAGCAACCAATTTTATTCTTTTTAATCTTTTTCTTTTTTTTTTTGTGTTGTAAACAATTCAAAAATTTCAATAAAAATTCCTCTATAATAGCCGGTCTACAACAGCAAGCTTCTTAAATTAACAGCTAGCATAAAAATCTAACTATGACCTGTTCTATATATACTAATATAAAAAGCCATATTGTTTCTAAATACAGGTACTTTTATTTGCTTTAGAAAGAGGTCATGAAAAGTAAATGCTCCCAAATAAAGAAACCAGGACAGCTCATTTAGCATTAGTTGACATTTCATATGTAAAAAATTGTGAAAACACTTTCATGTCACCCACAGTTTATGTATAATATAGTTATTTCATCATGGAAAACAAGTGAAAGAATACATGCTTATACATGCTGTTATTCTGCAATCATGCCATTCTTTTTGAAAAATGCATAGTATAAACTAAAATTAGTTACAATTACAGAAAAAACATAAAGCCATATTCATAGAAGTGTAGCTATATGAAAAAATCTGCTGTGGAAATAAAATATTAAGGGCATTTAGTTTTTGACAAGTAAGTGTTACAGATATTGTTATTAATATAATCATACGAACAAGAACTAACAAGAATGGGAATGCATCCTGGTTTGCTAACTACAATGATTTTAAATATCAGTTAAAAAAAGATTAGACTGCACACACGCGTGCGCGCGCGCACACAGACGCGTGCGCATATACACGCACGCACACACGCACACACACAACCGCACGGGCACACACACACATATACACACAGGCGCGCACACACACACACACACACACACACACACACACACACACACACATATACACACAGACGCACGGGCACACACACACACGCGCGCACACACGCACACATACACACACACACACACAGGCATACACGCGCACACACACACACACATACACACACACACATTCACTCACACATACACAAAATTGACTTTTAACTTTAGAGCTAATTACATTTCATGTGTGCAGCCATTATGTAACCTGTGCTGCTTTATTGTTTACTTCCACCAATAAAGCCATAGTTCCTGGGTGACTTAATGTCACTGGGTCACTTAATGTCAGAAATTCTACATAAAGCTACAGGATGATAACTCACAGGCAGATCTGTACATTGTTATCAAATAATGCATGATAGCATACATTTTGTTTTGTCTACTTGGAATAATAATAATGTATGAATTATTTCTGCAAAAATAGAATGCCCTTTTAATTGTTGGTGCCCTGCAGAATGTTTAAATCAGTGAGGGCATTTTCATGTGAACAAAGGATATGGTCAAATAATTCTCAAAATAAAACTATGTTTTTAGCAGCTTAACATCTTCATTCAGCTATCTAAATCTGCCTTCACTGATAGTTAGATATACTAATACAATTAATGAAATTAAAATAGTTCTCACAAGTTATGTAAGTTAGCATCTTTGGGGATGTATAAAGTGCATGTTGTCAATCAGAATAATTTACTATAAACCCTTTATTATGGGTCTCCAAGCAACTCTGGCAATGTGGGATTAGAATTGCAATGCAGTTGCCAAATATATGTTATATTTTAAGTTTTGTTTGGTATACCCCTAGTAGGAGCATGACACAGGCTAACAAGGCCTGGAACAGGACTTGTTCCTAGCATTGTGTGGAGATGGATTCTAAGGGTAACTAAAGATATCTCAATCAGCAGGGGATGCTGCAGCCCTTTACAATGTCTGCTTACTGGCATTCTTGTTTGAATGATCAGAAGTTTGATTGATCCTTTCATCTCTTCTAGGGACCCTGTGAACTGGGATGACAGGATTTGGAACCTGAGTGTGGGGTTGCTTTGTTTCCCTTGCCCTGTCATCAGTCAAATCCTGTGTGTAGGTTAATAAGGCTTAAGCTATAATGGCTTGTTGAGCATCTGATTGACAGGCTTAGAGAAAAAGTACATTGGGAAGTTTTTACTTGTACACTGTTTTTTGTCTTCAAAATGGAATAAAGGGTACATTTCAGAGACTGCGGGAGAAGGCCTAAGAAATAACTTTGATTGCCTGAAGAAAAAAAAAATCACATTAGAGCATTTATGATTTTGTTTTCCATTTTCTTTGTTTTAATAATGCTTGTTTCAGTTTGTAATACTTGCACAAAAGACGTTAACACTCAATGCATATTAATATTCATGTATTCATTATTTGAATTATCATGACATACTTTTCAATAAATCAATACAGCTGTGAAGTAGCAATTAATGCAGTGATCGTTGAAAGTGGAGCTATATTCTTGCTACACTCCTGGAAGGTATAGTATACCAATATGCTGCCTTTCAAGCATGTAAAATAATTAGTACTATTTATTCATGCAATAGAATTAAACATTATGGGAAAATCATAGCAATTGTAACTAGAATGAGTTTGTGATCAGTTTTAAAAGATGTTTCTTGCTTCTTTTAAATTCAGTGATGACATGTTTTACATGTTGCATATCAACAAAACAAAAGAACAGCATAGGTAAACAGTCTGAAAATACAGACCAGGAATCAAATAACCATGTATAGCATTCAGTTTCTTTATATTTGGATAACCCAGCTGTTGGACTGGGGCAGGTCAGGTTTCATCATAGACCCAGGAGGGAGGGGCCCTACCTGTTTTGTAGCTTAGGAAAATGGAAGTATCAAAAGTCTTTACAATATCAGGAACAACTTCAACAATTTGATATACTATAGTATCTGCAAACGTACAAGCACACATATTTTTCATGTTGTATCCTGCTGGAAGTTTTAAATACTATACAGTTTATTTATAGTAAATATATAAAACTGATCTAATATTTCTGCTGCATCCTAATAGCAAAAAATTAAACGCTGTGTGATACTTGATAAAGGCCTGAAAAAATTCATATATACTCATTAAGTTCCAATATTTTATAAAACACAATACATTATCTGTTTTCAGCAGCAAATGTAACCAATTTTCTACCACGGCCTCAGATTCCTATGTAGTAAGGAACAATGAATCATGTAATAAATACATAGATATTTAACACATTGTCATAAAATGTAAAATGTAAACAAACTACAGATAGTAATCAAGTAACACAGGAAGACAGTACAGTTCAATTAGAAAAGCTAAATGTAGCTCTCAAATAGTGAATGCAGGGCAAAAAATAAAACTCACTACAAAGGCAAAAGGGGTTTGGAAAAGAAAAGAAGTAAAAAAGTGAAAGAAACAAGAGACTGAGGGAAATCCGGAGGACAATATAATCTCTGTTAGCCCACAGAGAGGGCTCAGTCATAGGTAATTAGTCTCTCTGAGATGACAAAAAGAGGAAATTGATTTAATTTGAGAAGAATGTAGCAATTAAATTGGGGTACTTGGCTTAGGCAATGTTTAAGTAATAGCAGGCCTGAAACTACAGAACCACTTTGCAGTAAAGAAGTATTTCCAACACTCCTTTAAACTCAATTTTCTAATCAGTCACCTTATACACTTAAGTTACCATTTGCATAAGCACCATTTTCCAGTGGCAGGGAAATAAGCATGTTGTTTCCTTATAAAGCTACATTTTGCTCTCCTTTTTTGTTTTCATGCTCAGTACTACAATTTTACAGGTTCGTCTGTGAAATTTCAACCTCTTTTATTTGGAGGGGGGGGCTTGCTGGCATTTGTAAGTAACAGTATTTCCAAAACAAATGCATAGTTGTTATAGCTGTGAGGCAGTTCAGCTGTAATAAAGGATAACTCCCACATTTTGTGAAAATGCCTATGTGCTGAGCTTGACATCTCAAGAAAGTGATGAGTGTTCAAAGCATTTTGAAGTCCAGGTAAAAGAAGTGAAAGACAACACAGCAGAAGTACAGACAGGCAAACACATCCACAAAAGATGGCTCATTCATGAGATGTGGAATGGAGAACAACATGAGAAATATAAAAAAGAGAATCAGAAAAAAAATGCGATAGTGAATTGTCTAGCAGCAATATGTTCAGAAGTACACAAAAGCAAATGCAGAAAGGAGATAGCTCAAAATGCAGGCAAATTCAGAAACGCAAGAATATGGAACTGCAATATGCAAATCTAGATCAAACAGTGAAATTATAGTTACAGGGCAGTGCATCATTACTTCTGAGATTAATGTATTATATTAGCATTTACTCCATTTAGATGGCAATGTGTCACATAGCAGCCCTTTTGACATCATTCCTCTTAGCATAATCACATAAGCAGTACTTCATAACTTACATAAAGGCCCTCTGTGCAGCTCTGGAGTTATAAATAATTGTATACTTGTAACTGCTCAAACCGCTGCTTTAGAATGAGCTGCAAAGTAGAACATACAAACTATGGCACACACACCTTTCATATTCTTTGTTTATGAAGTCTGCCCAAATCCAAAAATAATACAGGTAAGAAAGTCCCACATCAGGGGCTATTCATACCTCTCAAGTGTACCTCATTACAAGGAACGTACCTCATTGGGGATCTTAAAAAGTTCATGTTCCTCGAAGTTCCTCAAAGTTCCACATTGAAAGATTCTGTCACACATTCAATGTTAGGAATTTTTTTAATTGAAATCCATTGCAAATAGAAGTGAATCATATTAATTCATTAAAAGATATTCTTTATAAGTAAAACCAGCTTATTTTAACCATCCTATGACCTTCCTAGTTGAAGTTGTTAGTAAGCCATTAGTATGTGTTCCACATTTTGCCCATTTGTTCCACATTATGAGGGCTAGTGTTCCTCATTTCGGACATGGAAGGCTGAGAGCTATGGGGCTATTTGTAAATATAACTCTAATTATCTGTGGTTGAACATGTTAATGCAGTAAGATACAAGCAGTAGCACAAATAATGCAGGGTTTAATTCCCTCTTTTATGCAAATTGCCTCATAGTCCTAGCTATATACTCTTGTTTCCCACACTCTGTAGAAAGGTGGTTTATGCCTGGCATACAAGGCATCTTTGGATCGTGTTTTTCTGGACCTTTTGCAAATCAGCAAAAAGAACAGTGCCAGAACTACTTGAGCTAAGGATTTAAACTTTGCTTGTGACTTAAACAAGACATGCTAGATTGACAGGTATGTATCTCTGAGAATCCCATTCTCTGGAATAGGTTTCCATGTGAAGCACAGCCCTTTCCTAATCCTATTAAAGTGCAACCTGGACCAGTGGATGTGAAACTGAAAATTCACCCATGGTCTGACTCGTATGTCTCTGATGGACAGGTGCAGTCATTAAATTATGTCTTAACTGGCATATACCCCTTTAAATAATCTCTAAGGCAGAATAACTAGTGGAATATCTATGGGTTGCATGGCTAGGCTGTAGAGGTCATTTGCCAAGTATACACTTATTAAAAAAGTAGTGATACAGTAGGTAGTTTATCACTATGCTTTCTGAAGTCAGACATTATGTCCAGATTGTAATCCTTAGTGATTTAATAGGAAAAAAAAACCTTTTACATTTGTCAGGGTAGAAATATGAGGGAAGATCAGAGACGTACTGCAAAATTCTGGACTGTTGAGAGTAGTATGAGCACAGCACATACCATTGGTATGACATTAACAGAAGATATCTTTAAAAGGCAGGAAAATCTATTGGGGTTCATGGCACACTATAACGGAAGAGAATCCACACATAAACAGACTTGTATTTTGCACAAATACCAGCTCTGTGTTTATGCTTTCATGCTTCAGTATATTCATTTTCGCATCTCTGTTACAAGGCATATTCTCTAATATTGTATTCCTCCAATGGAGCTTTTGTATAATAGCTTCTGTATAGTGAAGCAAAGGTGGCCATGGACATCACATTAGCATTATGTTTATAGCAGAAGTACTGTGATACAAAGGTAACAAAGACCTGATGATATTATTATTCATTTGCATGTCAAAAATTCAAAAGTCCATCTCTGGAACTACACATGTAAGCAAACTTTGAAAGTATTAACCAAAAATTAAAACTTGTTTTTCTGTGGATGGCAAAACCTCCAGCATTCCCATGTAGGAGTATTCATTGCTGAGCACTCTTTCCTAAAATAATCACCTGCAAGGTGAAGGAAAAGAAATTTTCATCCACAATGATTTCTTTTAAATAAACTCAGTTGTGCTCAATAACAACAGCAGCAAAAATGCCCTCTGTAACCAATGTATATCACCCATTTAGCCATCCAGTCACTTTCTCAGGTCACTTGACCTTGAGTCACAGTAGCATGGGCATCAGAGCCTGAGGTGGTAGCTGCTCATGTGATGTTACTCACTGCACTTTAGAACAAGTTTGTAGCATTCAGGTGGGAGTGTGTGTGGGTTGCCCATTGCAACAGCCTCTCTCCTGTTACAGTACTTGTTAGTCATCATTCTTTCTCTAAGGTGCAGCAACTTCAGAATGAAATTGAAAAGGGAAAAAGACCCTCCAAATAGGAAATATAGGGGGACAATTCTTCTGAAAAATACTTTTGCGGTACAGTAAAGGCAAGCCCTCTTCATGCAAGCATACTTTTTTATGTGATTTATTTGATCTATTATGACAAACATAAGTACATGTATAATGCATGTATGAGTACCTGAGGTATAATTTACGAGATTTTGTAGCCATTTTACTGTGAGGAGAACTTGGATGCGAGAAAGCAACATATTGGACCCATTCCATTACATGTTATGCTTCTTGTATTCGGTCATTTGATTACTCATTGTCTGAACAACAGGGTCTGACTGTCAGCATTTGTATTACCTAGGTATAGGGAGAGTCATACTGAAAGACCTTTTGACAGCCCCATAGTGGTATAGAAGTTGTGACTGTGGAAGCCATGTCTTATGACACAGTACACCAATGTGTAACTAATGCTAATACACTTGTACTTATTTCCTTCTAACTCATTACAAACTGATTGACATCAAGTCAACTAAAGCTAATTTTGAAAAGAAAGTTGCCAAGGATGCCAAGGATAACCATAAGGCCTTCTATGGCTACATCAAAAACCTAAATGGCAATGCTCAGGTCTGTTCTGAGCTAGTACAAAATGGAACAAAATACACTGACCCTTCTGACATTGCCAACATCTTGGCTGACAGGTTCAGTGCAAATTCCCCGTCCCCCCCTCACCACCTACAGGGCCTATTACCATTCCAGGGGATTGTGTAAGTCCAATTATTACTGATACATTGGTTATCAAGGCTCTATCTAAAGCTAAAAACACTGCCTCCATGGGACCAGATGGTGTCCCAGGCTGTGTCATACTCGAGCTCCAAAAGGAATTAACCCCGTATCTTAATACCCTGTTCAGTCTCAGCCTCTCCACAGGATATGTGCCCATAGAATGGCGAAAGGCAATGGTGGTCCCACTACACAAGGGTGGGGCCACAACTGACCCTGAGAACTACCGACCAATAAGCCTGACCAGTCTGATCTGTAACGCTATGGAGTGAATCATTATGGAACTCATAAATGGAGAGATCGGGAACCTCCAGTCGCTGGACCCCACACAGTTCGGCTTCGTCAAGGGCAGATCATGCCTCCTGAACCTTGTGGATTTCTTTGAGACAGTTACTCAGGCTATAGATAAGGGAAAGGAGGTACACATGGCTTACCTTGACCTTGCTAAAGCATTTGACACCATTCCCCATTCAGGTATTATTGATAAGCTCACCAGCCTGGGCATAAACCCTTAAGTCACAAGATGAATCGCAAACTGGCTCTCAGACAGATCCCATAAAGTAATAGTAGTGGGATCTATGTCCGAATCCAGACCAGTAACGAGTGGTGTGCCTCAGGGCTCTGTCCTGGGGCCCCTCCTGTTTGGCATATACTTCTCAGAAGTACAGGCAAGCACGGAAGGGCTGTGGCTGACTAAGTTTGCGGACAACTGCAAACCGGGTGCTATAATAGAGTCTCCGGCCGACATGGAGATCCTCCAGAAGGGCCTAAATGAGACTGATGCATGGTGTAAAAGCCATGGTCTCAAGCTAAATGCAAAAAAAATGTGTAGTAATCCCCTTTGGAAAAAACAGAATACCCGCAAACTACAACATAGGAGGTAATCCCCTGAAATCTGAAGAAGAAATAAGGGATCTAGGGACCCAAGTAGATAGTCAGCTTTCCTTTGATAACCATGTTGCCAAAGTGGTTAGAAAATCCTTCTATGTGACCCATTTGATAACGAAAGGGTTCGCATCAAGATCTAAGGATGTAATTGTGCCCCTCTACTCTTCCCTCATCAGACCCATTATTGAGTACAATGCACCAATTGGAATGTACCTGACTAGACATCTCCAGCAGCTGGAGAGACCACAGAGGTACCTAACCAAGAGGATTACTGGCCTCAAACAGTTGCCCTATGCAGCACGATTGAAAAAGCTAAGACTGTTCTCTGTTGCATACCACTTTCTCAGAGGCAATCTCTGTCTAACGTATAGAGCCATGTCCAACCCAGAATTGTTGAACATGCTCCATCTTAGCAAAACCAAATCTACTCGAGCTACACGCTCTAGGAATATAAACCTCAACACAACAATGAATAGAACATGCTCGAGGGATAGATTCCCTTCGCAGAGACTTCTCTTACTAAGGAAAAGGGTCCCGATCTACATAAGACAGAGCCCCTCACTATCAGTCTTCAAGAGGAACCTTGATAAATGGATGGGTAACAGAAAGTTCACACCGGGGATCACACCAACAGCACTACTAGATAGGGGCCAAGGGTACTAGCTGCTAGTACAAGGGTCTAGGGAACTACTAAAGGGGCGGTGAATACCGCACAACGTGGCTGGGCTAATATATGCCTTCGGGCAGATAGCCCAGTACCAACCTATGAACCTATGAACCTATAATTGCTAAACACAAATTGTTGGATAGCTGCAGAAAATGTTCAAGTATGGATTGTAAGTGAGCTAGACATATATATATATATATATATATATATATATATATATATATATATATGGGTCCCCTTCTAAAGACCGAACCGCCGATCCCCCGACGCAGAAATCACTGATGCCAGATAACCAACAGGTACGTATACCAACAGGGTGATTCGCCAACAGCGGAAAGACCGACAAGGGTAATGTGTGATCGCGACCCGGTAAGTGTGCGACAGTGACGGAGGTAGGAGTGGTCAGGTAAGTGAGTTAGGGTTAGGGTGCAGGTAGGTGAAGTGTGCGTTAGTGTCAGAGCTTGGGCTAGGGGTGGGTAAGTGAGTTAGGGTTAGGGTGCAGGTAGGTGAAGTGTGCGATAGTGTCGGACCTTAGGGTTAGGGTTTGGGTCAGGGCTAGTGTGTATGCTATGTAGTGTAGTGTGTTGTTTACGTTCCATGTGTCGGTGTTATGGTGTTCGGTGTTTCGCGTTGTCGGGTTTGTGTGTTGTCGGTTTTCTGGCGTCGGTGATTTCTGTGTCGGGGAATCGTCGGTTCGGTCTTTAGAAGTAGACCCATATATATATATATATATATATATATATATATATATATATATATATATGATAAGATGCCTTAACAGTGAAAAATTGTATTTGTTCTTGCATTTAATATGGAAAATATGTTTAAATCATGTAACTTTATTCTGCTAGAATGAAGTAATTGTGTAATGAAATGCAGAGATATTTATGACATGAGAAGGAATTAATTGCTTAAACATAACTGGAGGGGAAGCTGTAAACCGGAGCAGTTCAGAAGTTATAAGTTTAGGCTGTAAAAAGAGCCAGCTGCTAGGAACTAACAGAAATTTGTGAAATCAGGTTTGTTGCCCTTTTTCTGTTTTTAACTTATGTGAAAAAAAAATCTATATATCTATATATATAGAGAGAGAGAGAGAGAGAGAGCACCTGGTGAACAAAATACATATTATAAATAACAGTACTAAAAGATTATGATTTCTGCTTGGATAACCTTGCTTTCAATATCTGTGAAGGCTGGTGTTATGTAACTTGTCTGTAAAGTTTTATTGTAACTTAGTAGTTAGAGTTTCTGCATTTATTGAGAGAGAGTCAGACAGGGTATTACATTTCTGCAACTTATTACTATTTATTTTCTTTATTTATCCATTAAATTTTAAGATCTTGTGGCTGTGTTTATTTACATATTTTTTATTACATGAGAAGAGGATATAATTTAGCACTATAAGTTATCAAGCTGCTTGTATCTACCTCTAATTGGCCAGACAGTTATGCAGAATATCATTAATGTTTATTATTACTGCCTGACTTTTGCTGAGGAGTGGCATGAATGCTGGTGTGTCTCTACCACTATAATCTAGTAGGACTACCTTGCCAGGACAAAAACTGTGTAGAACTAAAAAATTCTACTAGTGTTGGAAAATGGCAGTGGTGAGATTTAAATCCCATCAGTGCCAGGGCATTCATAGCAAGATATATATACATATATACACACACACACACATACACACACACATATATGTGTGTGTGTGTATATATATATGTATATATATATATATATATATATATATATATATATATATATATATATATGGGTCTACTTTTGTTGGTTTAAAGCTCATTATTTCAACAAACAAAAGTATGACCCCATTTATGGGAAAGTGCACTTAAATGAAAGTGCACTTTTGCAAATACTGGTTCACTAAACCAGTAATAACAACAAAAAATGACACACTACAAAGGCAGTTTTACATGGGGGCAAGCTCCTCTGCACCCCACTACTTTATATTTGATAACACCGAGATCGTACTACAGTGGGGAAACAGGTATATTCCCTTATCCCCACAGTAGCATGCTTTGGTGCGGCAGTGTTTCTTTTTGTTGTTATTACCCGTTCAGTGAAACGGTATTCTCGAAAGTGCACTTTCGTTTAAGTGCAAATTCACGTAAATGGGGTCGTACTTTTGACAAATGAAAGTAGACCCATATACAGTATATATATATATATATATATATATATATATATATATATATATATATATATATATATATATATATATATGCATTGCTACATCAATACAAAAGTACAAAAGTGCATTAAAATTCAAAACTGAATGAATTGGTGTATAAATGCAGATCATAACTGGCCATATGATTTTACACAGCATATCAAACAATGGATATAGGGCTGAACAAATAAATCAAACCATGCTGAACATATAGAAATAAACGTATAACATATACATGCCTTAATGTTTTATTTAAACAGCAGTGGATGTTCACATTGCCACTCTAGCAGTCAGATGTGAATCATAAAAGTGTATGCAAGTATAAGCCATATTTATTTTTTATAGCATGATTCAATTTCTGTTACTGCTCTTACTTAAAGTACTTTAGCTTATAATTCACCATTTTCAATGGTCTAGATATAACCAACATGAAAATTGCCTACCACATCGAAAATCCAGTGCAGAACTTATAACCAGCAGAAAGGATACACAGCTGATGTCTTCATTTCAGGATTTTGTCCAATATCTAGTTCTTTCATTCTTAAAATGACTGAGATTTCATCAGAATACAAAACCATAAAATCAGTTTAAATACATATAAATCATGTGACAAATGGCATGTAAAGTTTCATTCCAAAATTCTAAAAGCTTTTAAAATTAGAAAGCATAAGTACATCACATAATTAACATTTCATAATGTAGCTGCACATTTCATTAAATAAAAGTTAAGGAATATATTTTCATTTAGGCCAGATTTTTAGTTGCATTCAGCCACAATTGTCATGATAGCTTACAGATCTCTTTAACCTTTTCCAACCATCTCCACTACAGACTGGTAAAATGCTTTCTTATATAAAAAATACAAACGCCTTGAAAGTGTGTTGTCACCACATTTTATACTATGATTATGACTATAATTATGTTGATAAATCCTGTCTCTCAAATGAAGTTTAGCTTTACCAAAATAAAATGCTTCACAGGACAGACAACTTACAATGTATTATCAAACCCTATTTCTACTGTTGCAATTACCTTTACTTCCAATAATTCTACAGTAAGCTAGTACTGTAATATCTGGTCCTTCATGGAAGAACTACACAGCTTACATGAACCACATTTTGCCATCATATTTTGTTTCTTATTCAATCTTGGTTATTTGTCCCATCCAATTTCCAATTTCTCCTTAATAATGAAACTATTTTTTAGCACAGAAAAAGGTTCATTCCCTAAGATCTGACCAATAGAACTTCTATTTACAGTGATGTCTCAGTATTTCCCTGTAAATGCCCTGATAGGGAATCATTCTGATAATGCAGTACCTTGTCTGCATGCACTCACATGTTTTCAGGCTTGGAGACAGGGTTATGGGTCTGGTAGCCTGGGGGTGACTCAGACAGACCACACACTTGAAGCCAGAACTAGTGAGGTGGCTACTTTTGGGAGTGAGCTACCCTGCAGCAGTGAGACTGAAGGTGAGCCACAGCTGCTGGGGGATACTTATGTTCCCTTGGACAGAGTGACTGCAAGGGCAGAGGTGAGTAGTAGTATCCAGGCTGACAGTGAGGCACCACAGTCAGAGGATACCAGACATCCTGTGGAAGGGGAGCTGGGAAGGGTTACAAAGAGAGACTTGAGACAGGCTCAGCTCTCAGAGCCTACATTGCAAAGCTTGAGGGAGGTAGTCATGGAGGTGCCTGATTCTCAAGGAAAAGGGGAATCGGTATACTGGGACTGTATAGAGAGTGAACCCCTGAGGGAGGGCTAGAGGGTGAGAGAACGCAGCAGCTGGTAGTGCCCCAATCCTATAATCTGGCACTTCTAGCCATAGTGCATGACATTCCCTTTGCAGATGATATGGGCATAAAACATACCAAGAGATATATTATGCAGAACTTTTATTGTCCTGGGATTTCCAGGGATGTAGCAGGGTGCTTCAGGACCTGTGAGCAGTGCCAAAAAGTAGGCAAGGCAGGAGACAATGTCAAAGTTCCTTTGATGCCTTTCCTATGATTGAGGAGCCATTTCAGGGGGCAGCTATGGATATTGTGGGGCCTCTGAGTACCTCTAGTTCTACCAGAAAGAAGTATATCCTAGTCATAGCAAATTATGCTACCAGATAACCTGAGGCAGTGTCTCTGTCCTCCATTGAGGCAGAAAAGGTGTCTAATGGTTTGTTAGAGATTTTCAGCAGGGTAGGTTTCCCAAAAGAAATGCTGACTGACAGAGGTGCCAATTCATGTCGGACCTGCTGGCTTCTCTGTGGGAGCCCTGTGGGGTGAAGCACCTAAAGACCACCCTGTACCATCCTCAGACTAATGGTCTAGTGGAGAGGTTAACCTCTACACTAAAGGCCATGTTACGGGCATTTACAGACCAGTTTAACATGGAGTGGGCAAATATTTGCCCCATCTGTTGTTTGCTTACAGAGAAGTGCCCCAGGAATCCACAGGTTTTTCACCCTTTGAGTTGCTGTATGGGCATAGGGTGAGAGGACCTCTTGGTTTGATTTGCAATGAGTGGGAGGGTGAGTGTGAATCCAACAAGGAGTCTGTTGTGGCATATATCCTAAACCTCAGGACAAGGCTCAAGGAACTCATGGGCTTGGCCCAGGGGAACCTGGTAGAAGCCCAACAGCAGAAAAATGTTCTGGTATGACAGGAATGTTCGAGCCAGAGAGTATGCTGTGAGGCAGCAGGTTATAGTCCTTATTCCTGTCAGACACAATAAGCTGCAGGCAGCTTGGGAGAGACCCTTCAAAATGGTAAGGAAGGTCATTGATGTTAACTACATGATAGAACTGCTAGGCAGGAGGCAGGGGCACAAATTGTACCATGTTAAAATAATGAAGTTTGGTAATTGTTGCTTAGATCTCTGTTGAAACTGTTTTGTCCCACCCACCCTTCCTATTTTTGGCTTGTAGTTTAAATTTGGTGGCTTTTGCAGTTGCCCGCCTTACTGTTGATTTGATCTGGGACACTCCCCCAGTCCCATCTCTTTACCACATTCTACCTAATAAACTCTTGTTGCACTTGCTTTTAGTCATTTTTAATTTAATTGCATTTTGTAAACTGTGTTTGGTCTAATATTGCTACATACTCAAGTGTGCTACTTGCACTGCATGTGAATTGTTTTTACTACTGTTTTTGCTACTTTTCTGTAAAAAAAAAAAAAAAAACAAAACTGTAAGCCTGTTTTCTACCTTTCTTGTAACTAGTGTTCCAGATACAGATTTGCTGTATCCAGGACTTTATGTAAGCTTCTGAGCCCCCCAAGCCTTTCTGTGTTGGAGGGAAGTCTTCTAGTTCATCAGTGGGAGTGGTAAGCACTAGGTAACCTGTCTACCACATAAGGAATGGTTCTGGCCCAGAAATTGTAGTTATTGGCCGTTTGGCCAATCTCTTCCATCTCTCTCAACTTTCTGATTTGAAAGCCTGCATTTGTACTTGTTTCTGTCCTGTAACTCGTCTAGTGCAGAACTTATGTAAGCGAAAGCTTAAAATATCGAAGCAACAGAAACACAATTTTTTTCTAGGGAAAGAATTTGGTTGTCTGTTTCTGTTGCTTCGGTATTTTCAGTGTTGTGGTGGAAAGTTATGGGTCGGGATCAGGTAAGTGTGCGATTGTGTGGATGTGAGTGTTAGTGTGGGTTAAGTGAGTTAGGGTTAGGGCACGGGTTAGGTATATGTGTGATTGTGTGGACGTGAGGGTTAGGGCGGGTTAGGTGAGTTAGGGTTAGGGAGTGGGTGAGGTGAGTGTGTGATAGTGACGGACCTTAGGGTTAGGGTTAAGGCAAGTGGATAGTTAGTGGTGTGTGTATAGTTTAGTGTAGGGTTAGGTGTCAGATTTTAGGTGTATGTGTGTGGATTGCTGTTTGTTTGGTGTGCTTGTGTTGTGTGTATGTGTTTTGGATCAGCAATTTTTTTCCCTAGGAAAAAAATCGCTGTTCTGACAGTTTGAGATTGTAAGCTTTCGCTTATATAAGTTCGATCAATCAGCGTTCGCTGATCTAATATAGACCCACAGATTCTTAGTTTTAGCACTTAAATTTGCTTATTCATGCTCATCACTTGTTCAGAACTTGTAAGCCCTAAATAAGCTACTAATTAGTATAGCACTCAATCTTCCTCATTACCTAGAGGAAAACAGTTTTTGTACTTACTTTTTTCACTTGCATAGAGAAAAACAGCTCTTGTACTCACTTTCCTCACTTATCTAGAGGAAAATAGTTTTTTATTCAGGCATGTCCAAAGGTCAGCTCCCAGTGTTCTCTCCTGTCTATCTGATGAATCTGGACATCTTCAGGCAATGTAGAAATTGTCTCATGTACACAGACAACCCTCTCCTCCTACCACCCAACACTACAACCTGTGAGAGATGCACTTATCTAGCCAAACTGGAGGTAAAGCTCTCTCCAACCAAGACTGAACTTGACAGTCATGAGGTGAAGGTAAACATTTGCACCACACCACAATCATCACATAGTCTCACTAAATCTACACCACCAAAATCCACACATAGTAACACAAAAACATTCGCGGAGGCTTTCAATAATAATCTGTCTAAGCAACAGAGACCTCCAAAGCAGAAACGCAAGCAACCTCCATCCCCCAACACAACCCAAATGACACATAGCCCACAGACTAAGTGTGCTACTCAACCACAGCCAATAAGGCAAAACAATGCACCCAACACACTAGTCAGGCACACTGATATCCCACTCACCAGGCTAAAGAAGGAGAAGGTTACTGTCAGCTGCCTGTCGGGTAGCAGGATCCGCCACATAACCCACACACTCAGGTCACTCCACAACAAGTATAAATATGACTCTGTCATTGTCCATGTTGGTGTGAATGACCTGAGATGTATGTCCCTGGACTACATGAAAAGAGACATGGAAGAGCACTATGATCTTGTAGCCCAGGCTGGTATGACCCTAGCCCTGAGTAGCATTCTGCCATTGCCCAGAATGATACCACAGTACAAGGACAAAATGATTGACTTCAACAATTGGCTAAGCTTCTGGTGTCATTCTAAGGGGATCCAGTATCTGTCTGCTTGGGATGACATGGTCGACAGACCATGATGCTTTGCCACAGATGGCCTGCACCTGTCGCCCCTGGGATTCTGGGTACTGGCTAAGGCTCTTGCTGCCCCTATAGTGCCTTTTTAGGCAAGGTTCAAATAACAAATTCACCACCATAACAGGAACAGGCAAGCAAAAACTGAGAGTAATGCTACTCAATGCTAGAAGTCTAAATCTCAAAATGCACTCACTCAAGGCACTCCTTAAAATGGAGAACATCGATATCTGTGTAGTGACTGAGACCTGGTTCAAGGTTCCAGAGAAGACCCCTGCACTACCAGGCTATAACGCATACCACACTTTTCGGCCATGTAACCTGGACAGAAACACCAAAGGCGAAGGTGTGTCCATATTCATTAAGGATATCAACACCTCCAGACTAGTTGCTCAGCATAATGCATCTAAGGTTATCCAAGTGCAACTAACTCTGGGCAAAACTGCAATCCAAATTGTAGCTTGCTACAGATCCCCCACCATGCCCCAGGATTCCCACTCCTCTTTTCTTGATGTACTGGAAAATATTAGGGTTCAACCAAACACCCTAATAATGGGCGACTTCAACTACCCCACCATTAACTGGGAAAACTACTAATGTATCATCTCCTTCATGCAACGCTTTCTGGAATTCATAAACTCCAATGCCCTGGATCAACTTATCCACACCCCCACCAGGGGCAACAATATCCTAGACCTAGTCATTACCAACATGCGTGACTGGTGTCCCACACCTGAAGTCAACTCCTCATTGGTCCGATCTGACCATAAGCTAATCACCCTTGATATCCACATCCCACCCCCACCCCCCATTAAGGAAACCACAGCAAAAAATTTCTTCAAAGCCAACTTCATGCTTCTTAAGACAGAAGTGGTGAACTTCATGACACCAATGCAGATGGACAATACAGTTACAACTGCTGAATCCTGCACAAATGCACTCTATAAGCACTTACACGATTGCATGGATCATGCTATCCCAAACAGAACCAAGATGCTATCCTCCAAAACAAGGAAGCCAATCTAGTGGTCCCCTGCCATAAACAAACTGTACAACAGAAGGAAGAAACTGTTGCAAAAGAGAGTAAAATCCCATGAGTGGAGGAGCTCCCTGGTCACCCTCAGTAAGAAGCTGAGATCCCTTATAAGATCCTCCAAAGCTAGCTATGAAAACAAAATCACCACTAATTCCAAGGATAACCACAAAGCATTTTATAGCTATGTCAAGAATCTCAATGGCAACACCCAGATCTGCTTTGAGTTACAGCACAAAGGCAATAAAATTACAGAACCAACTGATAATGCCAGCATCCTGGCAGATAGGTTCAGAGCTAACTTTACCCCCCTCTCACCCCCTAAAGGGCCCATATCTATACAGGAAGAATGCAGAGTCCCTGTAATCACAACTACACAGGTAAAAGCTGCACTCTCTAAAGCCAAAATCACAGCATCCATGGGACCGGACAACATCCCAGGCTGTGTTTTACATGAACTTCAGAACGAACTGGCTCTCCACTTAAGCACCATGTTCAATAATACCCTCGAATCAGGCTTTGTGTCCACTGAATGGCACACAGCAACAGTTATCCCACTCCACAAAGGGGGAGCCATCACTGATCCCGGGAGCTATCCACCTATTAGCCTGACGAGCCTGGTCTGCAAGGCCATGGAACGTATAGTTCATAGATTAGTAGAGTTCATAGATTAGTACTAGGCTAACTGCCCTTGTGGACCATTTTAAGCCTAGCCAATTACCCCAAGTGAGAATCAAACCCTGCACCTTGTGTTTGTAAGGTAAACACCTTAACCATTATGCCAACCTCCCACCCTCTATCATCATGGAACTCATAAACAAAGACATTGGCAACCTCCAAAGTCTGGATCCCACCCAGTTTGGGTTTGTGAAAGGCAGATCATGCCTCTTGAACCTGATTGACTTCTTTGAGGAAGTCTCCAAAGTCGTAGATGAGGGTAAGGTGGTTCACACAGCCTATCTTGACCTCACCAAGGCTTTCGACACTATCCCCCATTCTGGAATTAATGCTAAACTAACTAAACTAGGTATAAATCCTTATGTCACAAGATGGGTTGCCAACTGGCTCACTGACAGAACCCACACTGTAAAAGTTGCAGATTCCAAATCTGACCTCAAAGCAGTGACAAGTGGAGTACCACAGGGTTCCATCCTGGGACCTCTCCTGTTTGGTATCTATTTCTCTGAAGTACAGGCTAACTCAGAAGGCCTCTGGCTAATGAAGTTCACAGATGACTGCAAACTAGGAGCCATAGTCAAGACCCCAAATGATGTGGACATCCTACAGAAAAGCCTCTCTGAGACAGATGCCTGGTGTCAGAGCCATGGCCTCAAGCTCAATGCCAAAAAGTGCAGTGTCATCCTTTTTGGTAAAAACTCTGTACACATGAACTACCACATAGGCAGCAATCTACTTAACACCGAATGCATGATAAGAGATGTTGGGACCCAGGTGGACAGTAGTCTCTCCTTTGATAGTCACATTGCCACAGTAGTCAGGAAGTCCTTCTACGTGGCACACCTCATCATAAAAGGGTTCTCATCCAGGAAAAAAGAGGTCATTGTTCCCCTCTACTCGACACTCATTAGACCCATTATAGAGTACATCGCCTCTTTTGGAATGTACCTCACAAGACATCTGCAGCAGCTGGAAAGGCCACAGAAGTACCTCACAAAGAGGATTATTAGCCTCAAACAGATGCCCTACACTGACCGCCTTAAAAAACTCCAGCTTTACTCCTTTGCATATCACCTACTCTGAGATGATCTTTGCCGAACATATAAAGCTATGTTAAACCTAGAGCTGTTGGACATGCTACACCTAAAGAAATCCCAATCCCTCCAAGCTACATGCTCTAGGGACCTAAACCTTGTCACCACAATAAACAGGACATGCTGGAGGGATAGATTCCTGTCCCAGAGACTTCCCATACTCTGGAACAGGCTACCCATCTATGTCAAGCAAAGTTCTTCATTAGCACTCTTCAAGAAAAATCTTGATGAGTGGATGGGAAATAGGAAATACACCCAGGGGATCACTTCTGTGTTTCTGCTCGACAGTGGCACAGGAAAATAACTTTCTTGGGTGGCGTAAGCCAGGGAACCTTGTTGGCTAGGCTTACATAGGCCTTTGGGCTGATAGCCTAGTACCTATTTATGAACCTATGAACCTTAAAAAACCTATGAAACCTTACCATGATAGAGAGGCCCTGGTGCTAGGTATGTGCAGTAGAAGGCAGGAGGAGTCTGAGGGGGATCTATAGCTCAAGGGAGCCAGCCATCCAGCAAAACCCCAAGTTACTGTGGTGGAGCCTACGCTTGCAGGCATATGATATGACAGCACACCACTGTTCTGGGGTCAGCAATGCCGAGGTAGCTGAAATCTCAAGACACGGAATGGGGGAATGTATTCCCAGATAGGCTTATCCCTCACAAGCAACATTTCTCAAGGGTCACTTGAAAAACTAGCTTAAGTCTTTGAATAGGGAAGAAGTGTAAAGAAAGGAGATACTGACAGTACAGCTAGCTAGAATTTTGTAAATAATTATATGTCATTGGTGTATATTGAAATGATTTATATAAATGTATTAGAAATGTATGCCATGTGTATATCAAACTGCTCTGTACAGATGTTTGTGTTGAAAAGGTATTTGGAAAAGTGCTGTGTTTAAATATATATCCACAGTGTTCCCTACTGGAAGAGAACAGAAATGTGCATGCACTATTGTAACTGTTTAAATGTATATATTTTAACAGTGGAAACTGGGATACAGGCGGTTAACCTCAATCTAGTAAACTTTAGAAAAAATATCTGAAATTAAATTACTTTATAGGCTACACCATAAAGTTATCAATTCAGCTAGACACACAGAGTCTGTGCTAGGATGATTTCTGTATTGTCCTTGGAGTGAACTAATTGCTGTGTTTGAAGCATAAAGGAATGCAATTGTTTTATGACTTCCAGCATCTGTCAAAGATTTGAGGAAAAGCCCTTGCCTGTATGTTTTTACAGGTAGATGTGAAATGCTGACAGCTTTTAGCAATGGGAGTTTTGGCCAGGGAAATAGAAGTCAGATGACCAGAAATGATGTCATTCTGCAAGCTATCCCAGCAGTAATATTTTAGATATTAATTTGAAAAGTCTCTTAGTGAGACAGATCATCCTACATTATGTCTTGGACCTGATAACAACAAGATCTACTCACCACATCTGCCTTGCTCTAATGAAGTAATTTTCTAGGGAACTCTCTTAGATACAGTCAGGAATATAGTAAAGCTTAGTTTAGATATTTTTCTTTATTTAGTTGAGACTGTTCCGCAATGTTGTTTTAAATATTTCCTGTGGTTTTGAACTCTGATGTCACTCTGAATATATATTTAGTATTGTCTTGTTCTTTTATTATTTATCATTAAATAAATTTAAACCGTTCATTGTAGCCGATCTGTGTAGAGATATTTAAGTTTTGAGAGTACTTGCATATTTATTTAGTGACACTGTGTGGGCAACTCCTAATAGCCTTTCTCTTGGTCAAACTACCATTTGTAGTAAGATTGGAAACCTTTGTTAAAGGCCTTAACGTAGCTGGCAGAAGGGTTCTGGTAGGAGTGAAAACTACCATATAGTCTTGGCAAAAAGGGGGCATAGCTAGTAAACCTATGCCAGTCTTTCCCAGGTGTGTGTGTGTGTGTGTGTGTGTGTGTGTGTGTGTGTGTGTGTGTGTGTGTGTGTGTGTGTGTGTGTGTGCAAATCAAAAGTCTCAAAGACTGTCCATGTGTGTGTCAGCTACTTGAGCAGGGACATGAAGCACTGGTTGGACAGATACAGTGTTGGAGGACTTGGCTTGGAACCCTGGCTAAAGAATCAAATCTATAGCTGTGCCAGTGGAAAGTCTTACTGGGGATCTGGAGAAAGGTAGAGGAACCAGCCCCGGACTGACTGTGGTCTCTGTGTGCTTTTAAATGAAATTGCACTTGATGCAGAGAGTTGCATCTGGAAATACTGTGTGTGTACTTGTCATCCTCGCAGTGAATGACCCCATTGTTTCCAGGGGTGAGGATTGCGGTTCCTTGGTTACTGGTCCAGTGGTGGTCATCACAACCACTACCCGAGTGATCATCAGATTATGGACTGTTTCCATGTGGATAGAGAGAAGGTACAGGACCTTGCTGAACTGTGCCACTCACAAGAAGAACTGAGAGAGATACACGGGGTGTATTGCTGTGGATAATAAGGTAAATGCTATTTTAGTCAATTAGCTACAGGGACCTTTAATTGGCTGTGTTAAGGACATTATAGGCCCTAGTTTTGTGAACACTGAATCAGTCCCTTGACATTATACTGCAAAATGCAAAGGAACATATCTGATTTGATAGGATATCAGTGCTTAGAACCAGTACCATGTTGGCATTTTCTGATGTTAACTATTTCCTTGAGGTCCTAGCAGCCACTGATTTTTCATGTATTGCCATGAAGGCCACACCCTCTTCAGAGGGACTGCTATACCTCAGTAGGAATGGCTTCCACTCACTTTACTGTTGAGTGGTCTGAAATGCACAGTGCATTATGTATAACTGGTCTGTGTGCCATCTGAGAAGCTCTCATGATTCTTATATATGCAATCATATATGGTACATGTCTGATGTATAGCAAAGGTTCCTGCAAATGGAATTCTTGCATGGTCATATAGTTGGTAGAGGCATACATATGCAAATAAACAGGTCTACATGCACAGATGCCATTTAAGCAAGCAGTAGACCACATATAATATGTTGTTTGTTGTGTATTATATGCAATGCCATATATGCTTTAGCACACTGTCTGATGATCCCCATCCACAGTCTACAGCTATGAAGAAATTGGCCTATAACACATCACATGCCAAATATATAATACAGTGGAGCAAGTGCTTGGCATACCCAAAGGATACTTTCATTGCCTTAATATATCAGGAGAGTCACAGCAATACAGTCCCAAAATCCACTGCAAGATTTTTCTTGTATAAGAAATGCTATACAACAAGGAATTTGACAAACAGCTGAAGCAGGAGGTTAATATCCTGGCAAGATCTTTGATTGCCAAATATTCCAACAGTAGTAGGGCAATGTGGATAATTAGGTGAGATATACACAGCAGCAGTAGTACAAAAGACAAGATAGATGTGGGTACAGTACATTTAAGTATTGGTAAAGTTGTAGTATCCACTCTACAGCTATGAACCATGACACAGATGATGTAGAATAAACTGATGCGTTTTGTCACATTTAGACTATGCAGGATAGCATATGTACTGGGCAAACTGTCCATCAGATCCATCCCTATCAATATAAATTAGGTGGTGGGCAGGGCACAGCCATCATCAGGCAGTAAGGAAGGGGCTAGAACTAGACAAATGTGTACCTGCAACCTGGTGAGGCATTGCAGGTGATAAGTCAGAGGAATGTCATCTTCTACAACCTGGACCTCCAACATGATGGGGTGTGGCAGACTGTGTGCTAACATGTGACAATGAGGCTCTGTCTCCAACAGTCTCTGCAGTTTGATTTGTTGCAGTTTATGCATGGCCACTCTGCATCCTCACCTTACCATGGGGATAGAATGAATAACTTCCGGATGGCAATCACTTGGTGGTTACACTGTGTCTCATGGATGCACTGATGGAGGCAATATTTGCCAACAGTGACCTCAGGAGTGCTGTCTTCTCCCTATCTCTGTATGCCATGTCAATGTACACTCCAGTAAGCAGTTCCATCATGGAGTGGGTAGCAGCTGATTATGCCTGGATCACTCTATCTGTGTCTACTGGCTCAACCACCCATGTTCGCTCCTATTTATCAGACACTGGCAATGATATCTGTACATTTCTTCACTCACCGATTACAGAATATCACCATGCCTTAATATGTGGGCCTAGAAAACACATTCCCTTTGCTGTGTTCTTAACAATATTTCCACTGTACAAGGTGCTCCCATCCCCCAACAAAGCACAAGCAAGCAGTGTAATTCCATGTAACTGTCCTGTGTTTCCAGTGGCATGAATATCACATCTACCTCACTGTAACTGATATATATCACAGGAACATTTATTTGTATGGATCTAATTTACCATGCAAGTCTCCCAATAGAATCTGTTCCTCCTTTTTTATCTCTATGAAACTGCAAATGTCATGGTGTCCATACTGAAATCGTCTATTCCGCAATTGTACATCATCACTAACTAATGCTGTGCCAAATGTGATTGATGCTTATTGCACTAAAGGAAGTCATTTATCTTGGCACTTATACAAATACAGCTATGTAGTACTGTTTCTGAATATTTACCATAATACACTGTGTTATTCAAACATGCTGTGCATCACAGTTACCTCAAGGCAAGTTACTAGTAGGCTCGTACATATAGTATGTATTCACCCATAGCACCACAGTGCTACCTTACGAAGATAACCTATTGCATGACTGCACAATGCATAATCTATAATGTGCATTCTTGTGCTCAAGGCTACCATTTTCTCTATGAGCTCACCTGAGTGAGGAGCCATGCCGACTTTAGGCATTCTGAAACGCAGAACACTAACATGGTGTGTCAAGGAGAGCAAGGTTTTATCATTCTTCCTGTACAGGGTTTTCCAGGATTGGATGCTAGGATAGTATGACAAGCTCTTGCAGAAGGTAGATGATAGGCACAAACATAACAGAATGGTGAGTAATGCCACTGGCATTTCTTGTTCTGGTGACCAGTGCTGGCATCATTAGAGTAACCAGAGATGACACCACTCTAGCCTCCTTTAGGTTACTTCCTTTGTCGGTATGCTATTCAACATCCTTGTTTATATCCACCCATCTCCATCACCACTTGTCCACCCTCTATATGTCTTTGTCCATCCATTATCCTCCCCCCTTTTGTGTAACTACAATCTCTGTCTGTATGTCTGACTTTGTGTATAATGTTGGTCTGTATTACCCTGCTACTTTGCCTTCTCACTTTATTCTATCCACAGTATTCGTTCAGTGCATTCCTCACCCAGTCTTCTTTTAGTACATGAAAAACTGGCTCTTTCCTCCACAAATGTTAGCCTCCTTCCCCATACCTTTTATACCTTATGCTTACCCTTTTGTGTTTCCCTCTGCTTGCTGTTCTCCCCCTTTGTACTTTACCACCTACTTAATTTTCTCCTCTTTATATGCTGAATGATGACGACACCATGATCCACAGTGATCCAGCTGATGATAGCAGTAAATTCTCTGGACAATTTTACCGTATATGAGTTTTCAATAATAAACAATTTACAAGAATTTAATCTGAAGGACTACTAAAGGGACAAAAGGATGGTGCACTGTGCCATGCAATAGGTTTATATTTCAACAGTTTTGCGGCATAGACACAGGGTTCCCATTAAAACTCAAAGGATTACAACTGTAATTGTGAGATGAAAAGTAAGATTGGAAATGCAGATACGAGGATGTAATAAGTATGAGGTCATGGATCTGTCTTACTCTGAGGTTCAGTGGTCCTAAAATGATTATATGTAAGTAGAAAGGTGAGGGTGTTGCCCTGACCCCCCCCCCCACACACACACACACACGCACATCAGGATATGGAACAGGCAGACTTTCTCCTGACATAAACTTACTAAATTCATTGTACTTCTCTGGAAATCGCACGTTAATTTAATAGTTTCAGATTCGCAGTTACGGGTTATACACTTCTAGTAGGGAATTCAAAAGTGCCCTTAAAAGAAAAAAATGTATGAAGTGGAATGCTCTTTTAAGTAATTAGAAGGAAATAAAGGTAATTAAATGTATTTTAAGTATGTTTTGTTAAATATGTTTTATTCCTAGCCCAGTGTTTAAACTAAATGCACTGGCGATATCTACATACCTGGAACATATATAAGATATTCTTGTCCTATATAATGTGGTTTGAATGTCACTAGCCTGAGATAAGCAGCACTGCTTTAATACTGTAACTTAAAGGGGCTATTTAATGCCTCATTCATCTCCAACATGAGGGAGTACTCTGTTCCAGTTCATAACCTCCTTTCTTCCACACCAGGGCCATGCTAATTCTGTTCAGAGTAGCTAACAGATGTTCAGGAAATTGTTCTTAAATTTTAGAATATTGTTAATGATATTTTTTATCACTTTTGATATATTGCTATAACTGCTAGGAGCACTAGCTGACTACAAGCTGTTCTGCTTTCCGTATGTGAAATCCTAAGCACATTGCATTTCAAGTGTCATCACAAATTAAGCTAACCCACTAGGATGTGGTGCAGATGTTAAACATCATAAAAGATTCTTATCTTCTGAATGAGTTACAGACTGCAGTGCCTTCATGTTTGCTCCACTGTGCTTTCACAATGTACCGTCTCATCTATCATACTATCTAAACAAGAATGCTTCCTTTTCTCACACAAAGGAAGCTGGCTTTCTCCTCAGAGTTCATCACACTACTGGCAAGCAAGTTTTCTTAGTGTAACCCTAGTGCGTGGATATTCCTCACACGTGGAAATGCACTGTTGATGGAACCTGCATATAAGTTGGTACACCTGTAACCTCTATACCCCTGTCACATATTACCTTGCTTCAGGTTCCTGAATTATTTTTGTAATATGACCCTTGGATTCTATTACCTGAAGAATATGGTCAGAGTGTTACATTGTGGTGATAACTTTGCAGACGTGGTTCGAAAACTAAGAAAACTTATATCTAAAGTCTAGATGTTACTCTCTAGCATATTTATGATTCGAAGTGTACAGACCACTCAGTACATTTTTAATTCAGACATGAGGAAAGCAGAAATGAGAGGTAATCATTTTGATGATCTCAGGAGGCCAAAAAGGATAAACATTTTTCAGATCCTAGACTACAAAGTATGTAAATCACAGCGTTCCTTGAAACCTATAAAAGACATTACTTGTCTAAAACTTGTTCATTGAACCACATAAAAGACATTCCCATTTGGCATTCTTTGATCTTTGAACTTTGTCAGATACTTTCCTAACAGCAGGTGCTCTTATTTTTATAGATGCAAATCAAGATGAGAAATTTCCTCACTTAAGAATTCGTCTTCCTTTAATCTGTGGATTGGCAGAGGTAGATGTGTGTGCATGTATTTGTGTGTGCATTCAAAATTCTGAGCATTCATTACATGGATTAATACAGCAATGCATCATAAAGCCATCTTCCACCATGTGTGTGTGTGTGTGTGTGTGTGTGTGTGTGTGTGTGTGTGTGTGTGTGTGTGTGTGTGTGTGTGTGTGTGTGTGTGTGCGTGTGTATGTGCATTTAAAATACAAATAAAAACTTAACTAAAAGAATTTTTGCAGGGGAGAAATCCCCCCCCACCCCCCATTATTTATGCCATCTCCACAGGTGTGCCAACTTGAAGAAGGTAGAAATCTCCCCAAAAAAGGAAATCACTGTTGGTGTTCAAATAGAAATTATGCTGATAATGATTTCTTATGGAAAACAGTGATCTGCATTCCGCTGCTTGAAATTATATGCCTCATGCAACTGATGCTCAAGGAATTATGTTTTATCTACCCGTAGGACACCTTTTTGGTATATTAATATACTGTACAGTAATATGTTGAAAATAGTTTCTAAGTTAATTATAACTAGCTTTAAATACTGTCTAATAATATGGTACTCAATAAGCACTGATATAAAACAATGTGACAGGATAAGATGGCTTTACATAATCTTACAGCTTGCATAGATACCTTAGATAGTATGTTTATGAGTGAATATTTGATTACTGAATACATAAGGAAAATATTTTTATTATGTTTCTGAGTTAAAAATAACAGTTCTTGAAAGATGTAATTTCACCATTTTCTCAAAAAATCAGTTAAGACATTAATTGGCATGCTATTGCAAGTAATACATGCTGAGGAGAATAAAATGTTCACACAAATGCATCCAACAGTATGGGCATTCCAAATAGAAGATATGTGGAGATTAATGCCTTCTTTTATAAGCTGCACTCCGTCAAAAGGAAGAAAACACAAAAACATACACATACAGAAATGGTAAACTCCAAATATATTTTTCAACTCTCAGCTTTCCTTCATACACACAGTGCAACCATTTTATACATGATATCTGTCTTTTTTGATGACCTGACGGAAAGTGTATAGAAATGAACTGAAATGACTCTACATAATCAATCAATTCATAGATACAAAACACACTACTGGTTAGGTTCATGAATGTATAATTACCTAAGAAATTTGCATGATAATACTGCTCAAACATGTATTTAATCTAACATGGTGCTGAGCAATGTATATGCTTTACATAAACATTTATTTAAAAGTACCAAAAATACTGCAAAGGTGAGGCTCCAGGTTCCAAAAATAAGTGAAAAAATTCACTGAATCCAAATATCTTGAGCAGCCCAACTTTAATGAAAACACAAGCGCTTTCGCATATAGCTTCATCAGGTGTATGCATGTGCTAAAAAGACCACACCTTATATATTTAGCATCAATATCACATGACATCAATTAAATTTTAAAAGCATCTAAATTTAAAAATATATACATGTAAAAATCAACCTAAACATATTTCCTAATGAAAATGTAAAAAATGTAAAAAATAATATAAAAAATAATAAATATAAAAATAAAAAAGAAGAATAATATTATATACAGACATTCATCTACCTAAATTCCTTTTACACAAAAGTGGTTTAATAGGGACACAGTCATTAAGGCCATGTCCAAAGTTGGCTCTAAGTCTCACTATCCACCGTGCTTCTAGTTCTTCTGTCTTAGATCTAACGTTCCCACTTCTAATATTTAAAGAAGTCCTACCTACTACTACAAATTTAAAAGTATGCTGTTCATTAGTACTTGTAACATGTCTCGCAAGAGCATTAATATTACTTCCTTTCTTCATATGATATAAATGCTCCCTTATTCTTTCCCTCAAAGTGCGGTCAGTTTTGCCTATATAGAATTTATTGCAGATAGTGCAATTAGCAAGATAAACCACATGTGAAGTTTCACATGTGGCTTCTACCCTAATATCAAATATTTCATTAGTATCAGGATGCTTAAAAAATTTTTCTCTAGATATGTAATCACAGTATTTATATTTACCACAAGGTTTGGTCCCTAACATCTCTGCCGTGGTGGTAAGTTCCTTATTAGTGCACAATCTTCTTCTCAGTAATAATTGGTGCACTGAACCACTTTCAATTTACTTAGAAAAACATCTTAGGAAACTTATCAACAAGTCTACTATAATATTGAAAGATACTGAACATTTTTTAAGTGATTTATTTTATTATATGAATGTTGACTATGATAATCAACACTTTTTGTTTGTCACCTTAGATGTGGTTTCCCTATTCACAGTAATTCCCAATGACGTTGGCGTAGAATATGCTACCAAGTTATTACAAGACAGTGGAGAATTTACTGCAGAGAATATCAGTTTGACACAGACATTATTGATGTTAGTACTTCATAATAATATTTTTAGTTTTAGGGATAAGATTTTTAGGCAAAAGCATGGCGTTGCCATGAGTAGTTCATGTTCAAACAGTTATGCTAATGCTGTGATGTCTGTATGGGAACCTGAACATTTAATAGGAGGTCCATTCAATGAATTTGTTATGTTCTATAGGAGGTTTGTTGATGATCTTTTTGATTTATGGAAGGGGACAGTTGTACAACTACAAGAGTTTGTAACATATATTAACAATTCTTCTGATTTTTTGAAATTTACAATTAATTTTTCGGAAGTAAGCATCAACTTCTTAGATGTATATGTTGAAAAGGATATAGATCAGAAAATTAATACTAGATTATATAGGAAGGAACGCCTTGTAAATCAATTGTTGAACAGGGACAGCATGAATCCTAGCTATGTTTTTAGGAACGTTGCTAGGAATCAACTTTTTAGAGCATCAAGGTTGAATGCAAAAGATTGTGATTATGAGGAACAAACGAAAAGAACCCAAGATTAATTATTAGAGAGAGGCTATGAATTTGATTTAGTACAAAATAACTCTGCAGCAGTCAGTCAGTTAAGAGATACATCAGCTAAGCCTTATTTTTCAGAGAAATTACCTAAAACTAAATATAAATCAAACAATAAATTAAGAATGTCCTTCAATTATACTAGAGATGTAAATATATATACCCAAGTAATTAATGAACACTGCGATATTTTAATGACAGATGATCAGATTAAAGAAATAGTGGGTTTGAGACCGCAATTTTGCTTTAGGAATAAAAAGTCCCTGAGAAGAAGATTGTGCACTAATAAGGAACTTACCACCATGGTCAGAGATGTTAGGGACCAAACCTTGTGGTAACTGTAAATACTGTGATTACATATCTAGAGAAATTTTTTTTAAGCATCCTGATACTAATGAAATATTTGATATTAGGGTAGAAGCCACATGTGAAACTTCACATGTGGTTTATCTTGCTAATTGCACTATCTGCAATAAATTCTATATAGGCAAAACTGACCGCACTTTGAGGGAAAGAATAAGGGAGCATTTATATCATATGAAGAAAGGAAGTAATATTAATGCTCTTGCGAGACATGTTACAAGTACTAATGAACAGCATACTTTTAAATTTGTAGTAGTAGGTAGGACTTCTTTAAATATTAGAGGTGGGAACGTTAGATCTAAGACAGAAGAACTAGAAGCACGGTGGATAGTGAGACTTAGAGCCAACTTTGGACATGACGTTAATGACTGTGTCCCTATTAAACCACTTTTGTGTAAAAGGAATTTACGTAGATGAATGTCTGTATATAATATTGTTCTTCTTTTTTATTTTTATTTTTATTATATTTTATATTTTTTACATTTTCATTAGGAAATATGTTTAGGTTGATTTTTACATGTATATATTTTTAAATTTAGATGCTTTTAAAATTTAATTGATGTCATGTGATATTGATGCTAAGTATATAAGGTGTGGTCTTTTTAGCACATGCATACACCTGATGAAGCTATATGTGAAAGCACTTGTGTGTTCATTAAAGTTGGGCTACTCAAGATATTTGGATTCAGTGGATTTTTTCACTTATTTTTGGAACCTGGAGCCTCACCTTTGCAGTATTTTTGGTATTGTTTCTGCAATTTTCTTTGTCCTCTGCAAAGGATTTTGTTGTGTAGTGGGTGTGCTTATTCTTTTTGCATTTATTTAAAAGTGAATGAAAATCCTTATTTAGAATATTGTTGTACAGTTTCATTCTTGAGGAAAGGTTTGATTGGATAGAACTAGAACAGTGGAAGTTGTTAAAAATACAGAGAAATAAGAATTTTTGTTGTTTGTCGGTAGGGCTGTGGTGACATGTGGAAAGGCCATGGAAATATGTAATTATAATTATTTTCCCTAAAAGTCATCTAGAATGTTATTTGAAATGTCAGTAGGAGTGGTTTGCTTTGCAAAGGGAATGGGGAGATGAGGGAGACATAGTGGGAGAAGAGGAAAACAGACAGGAAAGAGAAAGGCAAAAGAAAAATATCACAAAGGTGCACCTGATAATGAAGTACTTCAAATCAAACAGATGTCAAGAAAATGTCTCCCCTTGTAAGCTGCATTTTGATAACATTTGGGAAGCATTATAACCTATAACATATGAAAGAAAAATTGCAAATATACCTTGAAACATTCTTTTCTTTATATAGATAAAGAAAGTGCAGTTATTTAATTCAAATGACCTATCTTCCTAGATGTCTTGTTTAAAACTTTATGTAATATAAAATGGAATAATATTATGCAGTTACTTATTTATGACTACACAAGAACTATTACTAGTGATAATTAATAGGTAAATACCTACTGAATCTATAAGATAAGGTTACTTAAATATTTAACATAACATACTGCTGATTAATGCATATCAATTGCACTGATTTATGCATAATTAAATCCTTCATTTAGAATCTTTTTACACGTTTCACACATGGGAAGAGGTTTGGCTGAAAAAAGCTTAATAAATAAGCCCTGAGATTCATTAACAATTGTGTAGGCTTCATGCTAAGCTGACATGATTAAAGCATGTTACAGTGGCGAACAGCAGCGATAATCAAATATGCATGCTACTCATCGTGCCTACATATTTGCAAGCATGTCTTTGTGGCTAGCAATAGTGTTCAGTGCCATGGAAAGGTGCTTGCAAGTATGAGCACAGAATGTAAACAAAACAACGTGCCCGTTGACAAACCTTACATGCACACCTGTGCAGCAGCTCAGTAATTCAAAAGGCAAGTACATTGAAGGATTCTGAAAGTGAAATGGAGGAAATGTACGCAAATAACATTGGGTGTACTGCTGAAGTAATTAAGAGGGGAGGCAAAGTGGAAAAATATACTCAGATACTGCAGGCAAATGTGCAGAATTGCCAAAAAAAATGTGTTACACAAATGCTGCTATATTGATGTAATGATATTTAATCTCAATGACAGTACTTGACATATGCACATAAATAAAAAATGACATGCTAATAAATGATGCGACAGAGACATAAAGCTACAGTGTAACAAAGGGGAGTTAATGTGATATACATGTCAATAAAATGCTGAGTTCAGGTGACAACATATACCTTATGGAGTAAATACATAGACTGCAGTCATTTCATATGAGATGTACATATACAGAATGTATGTATGCTGTCCAACACCATTGCCGTATTCTCCACCCTAGCATGTATGCACATGGTTCATTTCTTCTTGTGTATGTATGTACAAGAAGAAATGAACTTTTCAGCTGTAGTGTCATGCATATCAGAAGAATACATGTTTTTGCCAATAACTATTACTGACACCAAGAGGAAAGGAGTTTATACTTCTAAAAATGTAATAGAGAAGCTTGTGTTGTATTTCAATGTAAATCCTAAATGGTAACATAATAACACTCAACATACATAAGTGACAAAAGACAACATAGATCTGATGACATTTCATGATTTCAAGTCTTCCATTAGTAAATGGCAGACATTTCATACATTGTTATACTGGGCATGCTCATAAGGAATTACAGGAAACAGTAACATAACATCCATTCAACAGCACCAAGAAACACAAGTTAATAACAGTGGAGCAGTCATACTTTCTGATGATCTGGCAGCATGCCATACACTAAGAGACATCTTATGTAAGTCTTCATTTACCATAAAGCTGTACAGTGTGAAGAAAAGAACTGCAGTAATAAAGAAATGTTTGGATGAATACATGCAATAGAGATCATAATTATTTTAAAAATTAGTAATGTTTGTGAGTAATCATTGATAAATTAAACATTCACATCTTATTGTTTCCAAACATATGCCAGGACAGATATCAGACAGATGTTTATCAATCATGAATGCCACAGAAATACCCATTTTGGTTGTGTCATGAAGAACACCCTTGAAGGGCCTACAGCATTTTCCTATCATAAGAGGTATGGGTTCCATAACTTTTAGGACAAGGCCTGAAAAAGGTGTCCCTCTGATTGTGCCATAACTATTTTCTGTGTGTGTGTGTGTGTGTGTGTGTGTGTGTGTGTGTGTGTGTGTGTGTGTGTGTGTGTGTGTGTGTGTGTGTGCAAGCCACTGCTATCTGACAGGCAAATGTTACCAAATTCAAACCTCTGCCTATGACACTAGAGTCTCTACAAACCTTTATATTGACTATGTATGCCAAATGAGAAAATGAGGCTGTCACAAATAACTGAAATCAATGTGTGAATTAAGAAAGGAGCTAAGAATATAATTTGAACAGTCTGATTTAATCAGAATGCTGAAAAGGAGCTATGGATGTTATTGTCCACACAACAGTTAAGTAAAAAAATATCAATGCTCCTTTGCCAAGGAAGCTGTTTACATCATGTAGTACACACACACACACACTCTCCAAGAATCAAACTAGGTTCTATCTGTTTAGGTATGCTATATAAGCCAGTAGTCAATGCATGCGCCACAGGAGCACTCATGGCACAACATGCCCAACTAACCGTTTCACTGCCAAGTAATCACAACCTGTGATTATATATCATTTTCCAACATAAAAATGGATCAGAATAACTAGATACAATAGTTTTTTTTTTTGTGTGTGAAACATCGTTAGTTTCATGTAATGTTGCCCTTTTAGGGAATTGAACAGGAAGCTGTGTAAGTCTAATGACTAATGACATGTGGATGAAACATGAGTGCCACAGTGGAAGTCTTAACACAAGTCTGACACTCCACCTATGAGGACTTATTACATCATAATTATTTATTGCAAACAATTTCTTTGAGATAAAAGGTATGGCGGAGGCCTCTCCCATCGTAAATGGACACATTATAATTGTGGCAAATGCCATTAATGCATTACAGTAGAAGGCCACACACACAAAGCTAACAAGTCAATGAATGTGGATTTTGAACTCCTAGCTTCCTCTCACTATCACATATACTCATCACTCAGTCTTCTCTCTTAATCCTTTATTTTCCCCTTCTATCCCATTAGCCCTTCTAGCTTGTTCCACCTTCATGGGAAGCTTCTGCTTTCTATCTGCTTGAGTTTAGTGCAATATTTGTATATAAGATTTAGGTATATGAGTTTAGAACAGTATCTGTTTGAGCTTAGTACTATCGGTATATACATCCTACCTGTATTCCTAGCCTTTAGATAGATATTGGTATATCTGTTCATTACTATGTTTCATATTGTATGCATAGCTAATGTTTGCTGCAGTATGTATTATTTGCTATTGTTTGTATATTCAATTGTTCTTCATGTACTCTGCTGCTCATTTATTGTTCTGTGGAGCTTTTTTTTCCCCAGGCCTCCACTGAAAAAGGACCTGTGTCCAGTTGGAAACAAGTATAAATAAATAAATAAATAAATTGAACACCTGAGTATTTGACTACAGAAAATACATGATAGTTTAGAGAATGAATGTGCCACAATAGAAGTGTCACCACAGTTGTGAGATATCTTGGTATTTCAAGGCATTACATTATGTTATTGCTGGGAGGATATGTGTGCCTGCAATTGCTAAGTAAAGTAACATCATGCAGAATATTGTATCATTTCCTCGTGCGAGAGGAGAAAGCTTATAACAACTGTTATGTAAGGAAAATGTACTCACATGTCATCATTACTCTGAATAAAAGCATTTCTATGTGAGAAATGATCATAGTTTTTTGTAACAGAAATCAACATCTATACATGTACACAGCAGTATGTGTTTGACAGCTGTGCTAGTGACATGTACAGTTGCGATAAGACTGATGCAACATAGTCTGAGCAGTAATGTCTGGATTTGAACTAAGATCATAAGCTAGATTACTGCCTGAATCACAATTGCCAAATGACGTTGCTCTACAACTGTGACAGTGCACAGATGAATGGATAGCATCACCATTGTGTATTAGCTGGATCTGTATGCTGAAAGGTGGTGTAGGGCATACTAATGCTGTACATCATATATGTATTTGAAGAGTAGTCTGCACAGTTGCAGAGAGAATGACAACTCACAGCTGGACTGACACCTCCTACCTATGTAGGTACACAGTCTACAAAGTACAGTGTCAAAGTCACACACCACAGGAGAAGTCGTCCTACAACTGTGAGCTATTGTAGTTATGTAAGCATTATGTAATCACTGTGCTGCCAAAAATATATTTTACCTGGGGATGGCAGAATTTGCTAGTTTAATACTGTGCCACTGTAAATACATCTCATAAGTGGAAATGTATGTAATGGTGGTTGTGAGTTAGCTAACCCAGCCACTGGGGATGCACAAGCCAGTGCATTTCTTTGTGCCGGTCCCAAGCCCGGATAAATGGGGAGGGTTGCATCAGAAAGGGCATCCAGCATAAAACTTGGCCAAATCATTCATGCGGACAGCAGTAAATATTTACATACTGGATCGGTCAAGGCCTGGGTTAACAACGACCGCCACCAGTACTGTGATCCAACAGGGTGCTGGCGGAAATTGGGCTACTGTTGGCTGAAGAAGGAGAAGAGGGGGAATGCATGGCCGAAGGCAGGAAGAGAGGAGAAAGGCTAGGACTATGGTAGTGAGGGTTGGAACTTTGAATGTTGGCAGTATGACTGATATAGGGAGAGCGCTAGCCAATATGATGGATAGAAGGAAGGTTGGTATATTGTGTGTGCAAGAAACCAGATGGAAGGGGAGTAAAGCTACGTGTATTGGAGGTGGATTCAAATTGTTTTATCATGGTGTGGATGGGAGGAGAAATGGCGTAGGAGTTATCCTGAAGGAACAGTATGCTAAGAGTGTTTTGGAGGTGTAGAGTGTCGGATAGAGTGATGTTTATGAAGCTGGAAATTGATGGTATAATGATGAATGTTGTTAGTGCATATGCTCCATAAGTTGTGTGTGCAAAGGATGAAAAAGAAAAATTTTGGAGTGAGTTGGATGAGTTGCTGATAAGAGTGGTGATTGGAGCAGATTTCAATGGGCATGTTGGTGAAGGGAACAGAGGGGATGAGGAAGTGATGGTAGGTATGGTGTTAAGCAAAGGAATGCAGAAAGTCAGATGGTAGTGGATTTTGTGAAAAGGATGGACATGGCTGTGTTGAATACGTATTTTAACAAGAGGGAGGAGCATAGGGTAACATACAAGAGTGGAGGAAGATGCACAGAGGTGGATTATATCTTATGTAGGAGGGCCAGTTTGAAGGAGATTGGAGACTGTAAAGTGGTGACCAGGGAAAGTGTAGTTAGGCATAGGATGGTGGTTTGTAGGATGATGATGGTGATCAAGAAGAGGAGAAGGAGTGTAAGGGCAGCACCAAGGATCAAATGGTGGAAATTGAAAAAGGGTAATTGTGAGGTGGAGTTCAGGGAAGAGCTAAGACAGGCACTGGGTGGCAGTGAAGAGTTACCAAATAGCTGGGTAACTACAGCAGAGCTAGTAAGGGAGACGGCTAGAAAGGTGCTTGGTATGACATCTGGAGAGAGGAAGGATGACAAGGAGACATGGTGGTAGAATGAGGAAGTACAGGAGAGTATACAGAGAAAGTGGTTGGCAAAGAAGAAGTGGGATTGTCAGAGAGATGAAGAAAGTAGACAAGAGTATAAGGAGATGAGGTGCATGGCAAAGAGAGAGGTGGCGAAGGCTAAGGATAAGGCATATGAAGAGTTGTATGAAAGGTTGGACACTAAGGAGGGAGAAAATGACCTGTACCAATTGGCTAGACAGAAGGACCGAGCTAGGAAAGATGTGCAGCAGGTAAAGGTGATAAAGGATAATGAGGGAAACATACTCACAAGCAAGGAGAGTATATTGAGCAGATGGAAAGAGTACTTTGAGAAGTTGATGAATGAAGAGAATGAGAAGGAGAGAAGGTTGGATGATGTGTGGATAGTGAATCATGAAGTACAATGGATTAGCAAGGAGGAAGTACGGATAGCTATGAAGAGGATGAAGACTGGAAAGGCTGTTGGTCCAGATGACATACCTGTGGAAGCATGGAGGTGTTTAGGTGAAATGGCAGTGGAGTTTTTAACCAGATTGTTTAATGAAATCTTGGAAAGTGAGAGGATACCTGAGGAATGGAGAAAAAGTGTTTTGGTACTGATTTTTAAGAATAAGGGTGATGTGCAGAGCTGTAGTAACTACAGGGGGATTAAATTGATCAGTCACAGCATGAAGTTATGGGAAAGAGTAGTGGAAGCTAGGTTAAGAAGGGATGTGATGATTAGTGATCAGCAGTTTCATGCCAGGAAAGAGCACTACAGATGCGATGTTTGCTCTGAGATTGTTGATGGAGAAGTACAGAGAAGGTCAGAAGGAGTTGCATTGTGTTTTTGTAGACTTAGAGAAAGCATATGACAGGGTGCCTAGAGAGGAGTTGTGGTATTGTATGAGGAAGTTGGGAGGGTCAGAGATGTATGTAAAAGTGGTACAGGATATGTATGAGGGTAGTGTGACAGCGGTGAGGTCTGCGGTGGGAGTGACGGATGCGTTTAAGGTGGAGGTGGGATTACATTAAGGATCAGCTCTGAGCCCTTTCTTATTTGCAATGGTGGTGGATATGCTGACAGACTAGATCAGACAGGAGTCCCTGTGGACTATGATGTTTGCAGATGACATTGTGATATGTAGTGAGAGTAGGGAACAGGTGGAGGAGACCCTGGAGAGATGGAGATATGCTCTAGAGAGAAGAGGAATGAAGGTCAGCAGGACTAAGACAGAATATATGTGTGTGAATGAGAGGGAGGATAGAGGAATGGTGAGGATACAAGGAGTAAAGGTGGCGAAGGTGGATGAGTTTAAATACTTGGGATCAGTAGTTCAGAGTAACGGTGAGTGTGGAAGAGAGGTGAAGAAGACAGTACAGGCAGGATGGAGTGGATGGAGAAGAGTGTCAGGAGTGATTTGTGACAGACGAGTACCAGTAAAAGTGAAAGGGAAGGTCTACAAGAGGGCAGTGAGACCAGCTATGTTATATGGGTTGGAGACGGTGGCATTGACAAAAAGGCAGGAGTTACAGCTGGATGGTACAGAGTTAAAGATGTTAAAATTTGCACTGGGTGTGACAAGGGTGGACAGGATTAGGAATAAGTATATTAGAGGGTCAGCCCAGGTTGGAAGGTTTGGAGACAAAGCCAGAGAGGCAAGATTACATTGGTTTGGACATGTGCTGAGGAGGGATGCTGAGTATATTGGGAAAAATATGCTAAGGATGAAGCTACCAGATAACAGGAAAAGAGGAAGGCCTAAGACAAGGTTTATAGATGTGGTGACAGAGCACATGCAGGTGGTTGGTGTGACAGACCAAGATGCAGAGGACAGGAAGAAATAGAAACAGATGATCTGCTGTGGCGACCCATAATGGGAACAGCCGAAAGATGATGATGGTGGTTTTGAGTTAGCTGACTGTATATGGCAGTAATCACAGCCACACTATTTGATCAAGGATGCACTCAAGCCACTTGCCTATCTAGTTACACAATCTATGTATGATATCAGCAGCCAGCACTAGAGGGGAAGCCTGACTACAAGTGAATCTATAGCATATATGAAGGGATGATGCCTATAGTGTATTGCCAGGATAATGTGTGTGTTAAAATTACTTTTACAGCAACACGGGGTTGTAAATGTTGCCACTACAAACATATGTAAAACCAATCCTGAATTCATGTACACACACACACACACACACACACACACACACACACACACACACACACACACACACACACACACACACACACACACATTTAGAGGGTAATCACTGCTATATTTGAATGTCTTATCTAGTCACACATTCTAGAGAACAGTCTAGAAATGCTAGGGCAGTCTGACATTTAAAGTATGAGAGTGCACTTTAGAAAGAATAACCTCATCAGTGTGCTGCCGAGAAGATGTTGTTATGAGAAGTGAGATAAAGGGTTGGGGACTCATCTACCTGTATTAAAGTTTCTCCATGTGGAAGTGAATTGATTTCAGCTGTTATGGAAGTTACACTGATCTGAATTTACAGTCCATCACAAGCAGGTTCACTACTGTGAGATTCCATCAAACTACATATATACAGTTATAAAATCTACAGGTCATTGCATTTAACACACGTGCCACAGTAGAAATCTGAATACAAAGGAGACATACTTTGAGGGGATGACATCACCACTTCATTGAAGAAACACTGCTGTGGTTAAAACTCAATACACTGATGTTGGATGATTGCTCTAGGCAAAACACATCACTTGAGTAGAACGTTATAAACTGCAAGTGTGAGGGAAAGTGTTCAGTGTATAATGAGGTCTACACAGACATAGGAGTCACTGCTGTATACAAGCCACCTACCAATCTACACATTCTAGAGATCATTGTATGTACTGCAAGTAATCCAGGAAAAGTTGACTTCCATAGTGTGAGGGTGCACTTTAGAAAGAATGACATTATCATTGTGTTGCAGAGAAGATGTTGTTGTGAAAGGTGGGATAAGGGGATGGTGGAGTCATCTAGCAGTTTAAAACTTTTCTCCAGAGTGGAAGTTGATTGACCACAGCTGTATTTGAGGGGATTCTCATTTGCCTCTATATCCCACCCCTTCACACACATTTGCTACATTGAGAACTGAACCTACCTATCTAGTAATGCAATCTAGAAAACACAGTGTTTATTTAGTATTTATTTACTGACATTTGATTGCTGGGAATTTCCAGCTGGGTAGAAGCCCATTTTCAGTGGAAGTCCAAAGAGAAAAGCTCCAAATTATTACAAAACATTTTAAGAACAGTAATTTTACAATCTCCAAAAATAAAACAAAAATGTCTACAGTTTAAATAATTATAATATATTTCACATAATATAAAAGCATTGCTTATGGACTGATACACATTATATGACAATCATTTAATATTTAGAGAAATTTTAGACACTTTGTGGCGAAATTAAATGTAAGTTAGTCTAATACAAACAGGAATTACAATATTAAGTGAGGGAAAATAGCCTTATAGTATACTTAGAGAGAAAGTCAGGAAGCAAAATTTGATAGCAGCAAGGAAGTAAGTGAAGAAGGGACAGTAAGGAAGTATAAGGGATGAAAAGGTATTTGTTCACATTTAGGGATATCATTTATACTGGTTTTGAGTAAGAATAAAGCCAGAATTTAGCTAAGAAGTCTTTTAGAGTAGTTTTGAAAGATGGGAGGGAGGGTATAGACCTGATGGATACAGGTATAGAGTTCCAGGCCTTAGCAACCTTGCATGAGTATAGACAGTGTCCAGCATATTTGCAAGGTTTGTAGACAGAAAGGAGTTTTTGATTACTGGAGGGCAGTGACCCACTGAGAACATAGTTATATATAATGTTTTTAGTGCTGAACAGGCAGATGGATGCTAGATAATTTTATAGGTGGTAAGAAGCTGTGTATATGTTAGATGATGAGGCAGTTCTAACCACTTTAGGATTTTCAGCAATATATATTGGTGGGTTCTGAAAGGTGTATGTGCTGCAAATTTAACAACTTTGTTATAGCATTGTTCAAGTTTAAATGATTGTGAAGCCTGGCAGTTACTAAGGATTGGAGCACCATAAAAAAAGAGTGAGGAGGAGATAAGTAGTGTCAAGTGAAGTTTTAGTTGCATTGGTGACAAAGTTTTTGGCTCTGTAAAGCATCCGTAGTTTTAATGAGTTTTTCTTATGCAATTTTGTATATGCAGGTTGAAAGTAAAATTATCTTCCACTACAACTATGAGAAGTGACTTCTATGCTAGTATTATCAAGAAAGATGAATTTAAATTTTGTTATTTCATGAGAGAGGGATTTGGGGGAAAAGTAGTGGTTTGTACTTCTTTTGTGTTGAGTATAAGTTGTGAGTTATGAAGCCATGTTTCAGTGGCTGGTAAAGCTTTCTTAGTAACTTTTTGGAGATGTACCATGTTGTCAGATGTGCAAATGAGAGTGGAATCATCTGTGTATTGCATTAGCATGGCCCGTTGTGTGGATGTATAGAAGATGTTGGTGAATATGTTAAAGAGGAGGGGACCAAGGATACAGACTTCTGGTACACCGCTGGTGAATGGGAGGAAAAGAGAGAGCATGAAGTGCCATTTTACTGACTGATACATATTTGACAGGTAGCTTATGAACCACAGAAAAGTGGGCTGAGAGAGACCTAGTGAGGATATTTTAAGTAGAAGTTTATTGTGACAAAGTGTGTTGAAGGCTTTAGACAAGTCTAGAAATAAGGAAGAGAGTAGTTTTCTGTATTATTCGCAAGCAACACAGGTGAAGTCTGCCTCTTAAGGAGAGAGTGTGCACTTTTGACAGTATGATCTCATTACTGTCTCGCATGGAGGATGCTTCTGTTTAAAGTTGGCTAAAGTGCAGAGGGACCTTTGTGCAAAGTTAAATACATTCTCCTCAGGGGGCAGTAGATACAGTTCATTTGGTATTGAAGCATTACACCATGACACACACACACACACACACACACACACACACACACACACACACACACACACACACACACACACACACACACACATTTCTTACATCAAGAATTGAAACTCTTACCTATCTAATTACACAATCTAACAAATAAAGTATTAGTTGCAAGCATCAAAAGAGAGGTCTAAATTTAATGATGTGAAAAAGCACAGATGCAATTGGTAACAATTCACTGTTTAGAACAAATGGTATTGTTTCTCACAGGTTTTAGGACAAATACATATGTGCACACAACAACGTAACAACACTGTAATTGTCCCATGTCATGACCTACTAAGAGTTATATACTGCCTTTCATGTACATTGCGTTACTGTAAGGCATATGTACCTGTTTCACAGTACAGGAGGACAATGTCAGTCATGAATGAAAACCAGTGGATTATCAAGCAAGCATTCCTTCCACTTCATTCTGGAATGACTGCACAAATGTCTTGTCTCATGCTTGCACAATGTGCATTGACAAGGCAAACAGGCACTTCCTACATAGGACAGTGCACTGCAAAATAACAGTGATGGATTATTTGTGAATAGGTTCAAAGGTTCATAGGTGTTTACTAGGCTAATAACCACAAGAGCCTTTTAAACCTAGCCATGCATCCCAAATCTCTGACAAGTTCTTGTATCCTTGACAAATGTAAGCAGGGGCTTGGAAGGTGAAATGTTTACAAGCAGGGGCCTGTGAGATGAACCATTTACAGGCTGCCTGGATCCATTAGAGACATAGTTTCCAAACCAGGGATGACTTTCCTGTTCCTCATCTAATTGTCCAAGTTACACTTGAATTAGGTTATGGAGGAACTCTACTTCACATGGATGGGGAGCCTGCTCCAGAGAAGGAGTAGTGTCTGGGATACATACCTGTCTCTCCAGCAGGTTCTATTTATATCACAGATAAGGGTTAAGTCTCTTGAATGGCTAATTCTGGTGCTATTTGTTTTGAAGATATGCTGGAAGTCCATCAGCATGTGTTCTGACCATGTCTTGTATACCAGGCACAGATCTTCCCTCAACAGCCTGTAGGAGACAGCATACAGGGATAGGGCCTTGAGGCAGTCTGCACGGGATATGTTACTTATGCTCTGTATTCTTTTAAGGAGGAACCTTTGTGGATGTTCCAGTTGTTGGATGTGCCTGGTTAGGTACATATTAAAGTGAACATTGTCTTCAGTGATAGGTCTGATGAATGCTGAATGAAGTGGAACAATAACTTCCTTGGACCTAGATGCCATACCTTTGTTTATAAGTTACACTACAAAGAATGATTATTTTTTTACTACTGTAGATATGGGATCTTGAAAGGGTAGATTACTGTATACATATGTCCTCAAGTCCCTGACTACTGGATCAACTCTTAGCAGTGTGTTGTCAATATGATAGTTATCAGGAGTGGAAGACATTCATAAAGGATGCTGTTATGCATTTCTTGACATTTAGTTTTAGTCCATGTCTCTGGCAACAGTTATTTGTCTGTGTCAGCCCTTACTGGAGAACATTTCTGTCAGTGGGGGATTCTATGACTGCTCCTAATTTGCAATCATCTACAAATTTAGTCAGCCAGAGGCCATTGACATTGGTCTTGATTTCAAAGAAGTAAATTCCAAAAAGGACCGATTGTGCATTGACAAGGCAAACAGGCACTTCCTACATAGGACAGTGCACTGCAAAATAACAGTGATGGATTATTTGTGAATAGGTTCAATTCAATAATTTGCAATCATCTACAAATTTAGTACTCCACTTATGACTGGCCTCTTTTTAGAGGTGGACTCTCCAGTTCTAATTTCCTGGATCCTGTCTGTGAGCCACCTGTGAATCCACAGGGTGACATAAGGGTTTATATCAAACCTCCTGAGTTTGTCAACAATGCCTAAGTGGGGTATTGTGTCATAAGCCTTGGCCATGTCAAGGTAGGCAGTATGAACCATTTTGTCCTCATCCATTGTTTTGGTGATATTCTCAAAGAAGTCCACCAGGATGAGTATGCATGACCTGCCTTTGATGAAATCAAATTGGGTTAAACCCTGTGTCTGATGACTTCCTATGTCATTACTGATCATTTCCATGATAATTCTCTCTATGCCTTTTCATGTGAGACTAGTGAGGCTTATGAGTCTGTAGTTTCTAGGGTTTGCAGATGACCCACCTTTGTGCAGAGGAATGACTGTTGCTGTTCTCCATTCTTGAGTGGTGAAGTGTGTTTGGAGGCAACAGTTAAACAGCAGTTCTACAGGGCCTGATAGGTATGTTTAATGTTAGTTAGAAGGCCTTCTGGGATATTGTCTGGGCCCACTGATGCAGCATTCTTGGCCTCAGACAGAGCAATTAAGGACCTGTTTCCTAGTGGTAGTAGGGGTCATTAAATTTGATGGTATTTCCTGAGGGAATGTTGAGGGTGAGAGAGGGGTAAAGCTGAAGATGAACTGGGCAGCCAGTAGGTTTGCTGTATCTTCTGTCTCAGTATAGGTGGCTCCATTAACAATGATCTCTGCACACAATTGTATATTGCCCTTGAGGTTGTGGATGTAGCTAAAGAATGCAATGCCTTGTGGTTGTCCCTGGCCTAGGAGGCCAAGTTTACCTCAGCTTTGGCTTTGGTAGATTTTATCTGCTCTCTGAGTTGTTTGCTTAGTTTGATGAGAGTGCTTTTATCCTGCTGCGTGTTACACCTCCTAATTTTTGTCATGATTTTCCTCCTTCTGTTATACAACCTACAGATGTTGTGATTCCACCAGGGTGGCTTGTTTTTTGAATTAACTATGCACTTCTTCCTGGTGGGTACATCTGTTTCTATGCAGCTATTAACATGCTTGTATAGGGTTTCTGTGCACAGTTCTGCATAGGCAGTAGCATTCTCGGGGTTTATGGGGGCTTGAAATTTTGTCAGGTAATCACTTAATAGTAGGAAGTTAGCCTTAGAGTGGTTCCTGGATATTCTAGTGTTAGATGGGGTTCCAGGTTTTTTTTTTACGTCAAAGGAAACCATTTTGTGGTCTGACATTACCAGAGAGGACATGATACTAGGAGGTGTGCAGCACTCTCCCATATCAGTGAGGACACAATCTGGTACATTTGCACTCCTGTTAAGTGTGTTGAAAATCCAGGAATTTTTTTGTGTTGAAGTTTGATGTCATATATAATTCCAAGTTAATAATTTAGAAATTAAGGTCATGCATGAATATAGTATTGAATTGGATGGTAATTGTTTCCAATAACTTTAAATACATGTTATGGGTTTCCTGGGTCATACAGGGGAACTATACTTTGCAAGGAAGCTGCATGGGATTTTGCCTATGGTGATTTCAACATACAGAAGCTTCAGTGCATCATCTTGTTTGACCAGCCTTGAGGTATATTTATTTTTGATGTAAACTGAGATGCCTCCACCTTTAGTCCCTATCTGTTGTAGCTAGTTTAAATGTGTGGAAGCCATTATAGCCTTGCACTGCTGGTATGGTCTGCATGGCTTTAAACCATGTCTCCATGGCCACATAGACATCAGCATTCTGTAGGATGAGGAGAGCTTGTAAGGAGTTGAGTTTTTTTTTTGTTTAGACTCCCAGCATTGAGCTATGTTGTAAGTACTTTAAGTTTGGCATTGCCTAAAAAGGCACCATGGGGAAGGACAATGTTTTAGCTAATATATGAAAGCCTAGAGGGCAGAGATATCAATCATCCCTAGCAAAGCAATGTGATCTATTGACCATGTCCTTGCATGCTGACAAATATTGTACCCCCTCAGAGTGACACCAGAAACTAAGCCAATTATTAAAGTAAGTCATCTTCAGGTTGTACTGTGGCATCAGCCTTGGAGAAGGTAAAATACTGCTCAATGTTGTACTCTTACCCTCATGGAACACATATTCAAAGAGCTCCATGATGCCTCTCTTCATATAGTCTAGTGAGGTACATCTCACATTATTTGCACCCACATTGACTATAACTGAGTCAAACTGGTGCTTGTGGTCCAATGGCCTGAGTGCATGCTTAATGTGATCGATGCTGGCCCCTGATAAGCAACTGACCGTGACTTTCTCTTTACTCAGCCTGATCAGAGGAATATCAGTGTGTCTCAAAATGGGGCCTCTAATGGACAGAATGTTGGATTGTGTGGTGACTTGTCTTTTGGGTTTAGAAGTGGAGGCTGTATGTGTTGATGTAGGTGTTGTTTTGAAAGAGTACGTTCAGGGCTGTTGAGTGTATTTGTTATGTGTACTTCATCTAGGAGGTATTTGGGGTTTTAAATGCCTCAGAATATGTTGTTCTATGTGTCTGTTTTGAACTATGTTTGATTGGTGCAGTGTGTATGCTACTGACATCCTGACTGACATATGAGTACTTTTATGTGAGAGCTTTGTCTCCCATGACATTGTCTAAATACATCTGTCAAATACCATATTATTTTGTTGGACAATTAACTGGCTGCAAATAAACATGAGGCAATTTCTACATTACCTCAGGATGCCCATATCCACTAACCTGGTAAAAGAGATGGTGGGAAAGTTCATATCCAATGACAACAGGTCCTTTTTTATTGATTACATGGTTGGAGTGAGAATATAAAGTAAAGTCATGAGTATCTAGTGCTTGTCACTTCAAAGTAATTTCCCTGTGGGCAACTAGGTATTTGCAAAATTTCAAGAGTGCTTTTACAAGAAAAGAATTATCAACTCAAGGTGTTTGAGTCCATAAAGTGCCCTTTCAAACACTTGAGGGGACACTGATAAGTAGACCCTGATGATTTATGGATGAAGTATTTAGGTAGATATTCTGAAGTTTGTTCAGCTATCAGGAAAGCAAGCAGTACTTACTGAAAAGAAAGAATTAGCTTTGTCAAGAATGATGAAAAGGTTCAATTTGTCTGAATGTCTACTGTCTGAATACTACTAGCACTGGTCTCACCACAGCTTCTTGCAAAACAGTAGCACCAATCTTAAAATGAGAAGCTGGCCAAAGGCTCATTGGTGATCAACAGTCTTGTCCCAGATGATGGAAGGGTCTGTAGACTTGTTGTATCCTTTTCCTAATAGATGCCTTGAATAGCAACTAGACCAATCAGGAAGGTGCAACACAGGCACTCATTGCCCAATCAGAAACAGTCAAGAATCAATGCACTCTGCTCTTTCTCTTACCAGGAGCAAAATATAAGCACAAATTCTAAGTTGGCATCTATGAAGCAGTTATTAGGCTATCTGGTGATCAGCAATCTCCAGGCAATAATCTCCATATGCTTCTTGTCTCACCTTATTCAGCTCAGATCTGTTCAAGGTGGTATATGATGCATATGCATGTAACATCAAGAGCATATCAGAAATATATTTCTGAGTATGAAAAAACACCATACCCCCTCCTTTGTCTGCTGGTCTTACAGTAGTGTCCTTGTCATGTATTAAATCATTTAAGGCTTCTCACTCATTTAAAACCAAGTTAAAATGTCCAGCTTAGCATGAATTAGTAAGTACTTCCTCAATCTCTATATTACATGCATCTAAAAATTTTCTGCAGCTAATAATTCTTTGTTTATGCCCAAGAGACCTAGTACTTACATGCCCAGCAACCATCCTGTTATAGAAACTTTTTTGGCTGTGTGAAATTAACATAAAGGGCAAACAGCTAGAAAGACAGCTGAGTTTAAAAACACAACAGCATTGCGAGGGGGGGGCATTTAACTTCTGTCTGACTCACAAGAGAAACAGCTGTGGTATCTTTCCTAGTTTAAATATATAATTAAAAGCAGAATATAAGTAAAGCAGAATATAAGTAAAACACAATGTAAAGAAAATAAACAATATTACACAAAATAAAAGAAGGCAATGAAGCAATACAAAATACAAGAAAGCAAAAATAAACTAACCATTCCATCATAGCAATCTGTGGCAGAGTCTGAGTAAGTTTTTCCAGTAAAGCCTTGAAATGTTTTATTTTACCACTTAAATAGAAGGTTTACTTCATACCTACATCCTCAGTTTACAGGTAATTAACCTTAATTAACTTCTTCTAATTTCTGTTTGACTCACAAGAGACACATCTGTAGTCTCTTCCTTAGTTTAAATAACCAACATCATAACACAGTCACAAGTGTAACCATTGAAGAGCAAACATATTAATAAACTGAATTAAATGAAACAACATAACTGAAATAAAGATAACTTTTTTGTCAAAATTCAAAGTAGACATGCAAATGTACAACCTAAACAAAGAATTATTTTTTGTAAATTATTTGTAATCTTGGGCGGCGCAGTGGTGCAGCGGTTAATGCTGTCGCCTCACAGCAAGAGGTTCTCAGGTTCAATTCTCGGCTGGGGTGCCTTCTGTGTGGAGTTTGCATGTTCTCCCTGCATTTGCATGGGTTTCCTCTGGGTACTCCGGTTTCCTCCAACATTCTAAAGACATGCTTCTGGAACATTTCTCCCCGGGCCTCTGCTGAAAACAGGATCTGTGGAACCTTGTCGGACATTCCCAGTCAACAAATGTTAAATAAAAATAAATAAAAAAAAAATCTTTGCCTGAAGTGCAATGCTGGCAAGCTCAGTTGCACTGCTGATGAAAAGGTATTAGTGCACTGGGAATTAAAGCTTGAGTTTTTTAACTTAGAATAGGAATTACCAGTAGTTTACGGTGCTCTTTGCTGACATTTGAGCAAAGAAGCAGTATACATATAAAACTGTACATGAATCTGCTGGAATACAGAACAGATATCTTTTATGGTCATGTTTCATGTGTCATGATTTACATTTGTCATGACAGTTACGTTCAGTCAATCCTTATATGAATTTCTACAAGTATATTTGAAATACATGAGGGGCCAAACATGTTATTGCTGGTGGAAGCATGACTTATAGAAACATTTTTGGAATCAAAGAGGTTTATTGGATGACACAGAAATAGAGGGAAGAGTTGGACAGTCAGTGACAAGAATACTTCTACTTCTTTCGGCTGCTCCCATTAGGGGTCGCCACAGTGGATCAGCTGTTTCCATTTCTTCCTGTCCTCTGCATCTTGCTATGTCGCACCAACCACCTGCATGTCCTCTCTCACCACATCCATAAACCTTATCTTAGGCCTTCCTCTTTTCCTGTTACCTGGCAGTTTCCTTCTTAGCATCTTTTTCCCAATATACTCTGCATCCCTCCTCAGCACATCTCCAAACCAACGTAATCTTGACTCTCTGGCTTTGTCTCCAAACCTTCCAACCTGGGCTGACCCTCTAATATACTTATTCCTAATCCTGTCCATCCTCATCACACCCAGTGCAAATCTTAACATCTTCAACTCTGCAACGTCAAGTTCTGACTCCTGCCTTTTTTTCAATGCCACTGTCTCCAACCCATATAACATAGCAGGTCTCACTACCCTCTTGCAGACTTTCCCTTTCACTCTTACTGGTACTCGTCTGTCACAAATCACTCCTGACACTCTTCTCCATCCACTCCATCCTGCCTGTACTCTCTTCTTCACCTCTCTTCCACACTCACCATTACTCTGAACTGTTGATCCCAAGTATTTAAACTCATCCACCGTTGCCACCTCTACTCCCTGCATCCTCACCATTCCACTATCCTCCCTCTCATTCACACTCACATATTCTGTCTTTGTCCTGCTGACCTTCATTCCTCTTCTCTCTAAAGCATATCTCCACCTCTCTAGAGTCTCCTCCACCTGTTCCCTACTCTCACTACAGATCACAATGTCATCTGCAAAAATCATAGTCCACGGGGACTCCTGTCTGATTTCATCTGTCAACCTGACATTCACCACTGCAAATACGAAAGGGCTCAGAGCTGATCACTGATGTAATCCCACCTCCACCTTAAACACATCCATCACTCCCACTGCAGACCTCACCGCTGTCACACTACCCTCGTACATATCCTGTACCACTCTTACATACTTCTCTGACACTCCCAACTTCCTCATACAGTACCACAACTCCTCTCTAGACACCTGTCATATGCTTTCTCAAAGTCCACAAAGACACAATGCAACTCCTTCTGACCTTCTCTGTACTTCTCCATCAACACTCTCAGAGCATACATTGCATTTATAGTGCTCTTTTGTGGCATGAAACCATACTGCTGATCACTAATCATCACCTCCCTTCTTAACCTAGCATCCACTACTCTTTCCCATAACGTCATGCTGTGACTGATCAATTTAATCCCTCTGTAGTTACTATACCTCTGCAAAGCACCCTTATTCTTAAAAATTGGTACCAAAACACTTTTTCTCCATTCCTCAGGCATCCTCTCACTTTCCAAGATTTCATTAAACAATCTAGTTAAAAACTCCACTGCCGTTTCACTTAAACACCTCCATGCTTCCACAGGTATGTCATCTGGACCAACAGCCTTTTTATTCTTCATCCTTTTCATAGCTATCCTTACTTCCTCCTTGCTAATCCACTGCACTTCATGATTCACTATCCACGCATCTTCCAACCTTCTCTCCCTCTCATTTTCTTCATTCATCAGCCCCTTAAAGTACTTTTTCCATCTGCTCAACACACTCTCCTCGCTTGTGAGTACATTTCCCTCATTATCCTTTATCACCCTTACCTGTTGCACATCTTTACTAGCTCAGTCCCTCTGTCTAGCCAATCAGTACAGGTCCTTTTCTCCCTCCTTAGTGTCCAACCTTTCATACAACTCTTCATATGCCTTATCCTTATCCTTCACCACCTCTCTTTTTGCCATGCACCTCATCTCCTTATACTCTTGTCTACTTTCTTCATCTCTCTGACAATCCCACTTCTTTGCCAACCTCTTTCTCTGTATACTCTCCTGGACTTCTTCATTCTACTACCAGGTCTCATTGTCCTCATTCCTCTTTCCAGATGTCACACCAAGCACCTTTCTAGCCATCTCTCTTACTAGCTCTGCTGCAGTTACCCAGCTATTCAGTATCTCTTCACTGCCACCCAGTGCCTGTCTTAACTCTTCCTTGAACTCCACCTCACAATTACCCTTTTTCATTTTCCACCATTTGATCCTTGGTGCTGCCGTCACACTCATCCTCCTTTTCTTGATCACCAATGTCATCCTACAAACCACCATCCTATGCTGCCTAACTACACTTTCCCCTGCCACCACTTTACAGTCTCCAATCTCTTGCAGACTGGCCCTTCTACATAAGATATAATCCACCTGTGTGCATCTTCCTCCACTCTTGTATGTCACCCTATGCTCCTCCCTCTTGTTAAAATACGTATTCACCACAGCCATGTCCATCCTTTTTGCAAAATCCACTACCATCTGACTTTCTGCATTCCTTTGCTTAACACGTTACCTACCCATCACTTCCTCATCCCCTCTGTTCCCATCACCAACATGCCCATTGAAATCTGCTCCAATCACCACTCTCTCCCCCTTGGGTACAGTCATCACCACTTCATCCAACTCACTCCAAAATTTTTCTTTCTCATCCATCGCACACCCAACTTGTGGAGCATATGCACTAACAACATTCATCATTACAGCATCAATTTCCAGCTTCATAAACATCACTCTGTCCAACACTCTTTTCACCTCCAAAACACTCTTAGCATACTGTTCCTTCAGGATAACCCCTATGTCATTTCTTCTCCCATCCACACCATGATAAAACAATTTGAACCCACCTCCAGTACACCTAGCCTTGCTCCCCTTCCATCTGGTTTATTGCACACAAAATATACCAGCCTTCCTTTGGTCCATCATATGAGATACCTCTCTCCCTATGCCAGTCATACTGCCAACATTCAGAGTTCTGACCCTCACTATCACAGTCCTAACCTTTACCTACCTTCAGGCATGCCTTCCCCCTCTTCTCCTCCTTCAGCCAACAGTAGCCCAATTTCTGCCAGCACCCTGTTGGCCAACAGTACTGGTGGTGGTCATTGTAAACCCGGGCCTCAACCGATCCAGTATGTATATCTGTACTGTTGCCTGCATGTATGATTTGTTAAAATGATATGACAGGATGCCCTTCCTGACGCAACCCTCTCCATTTATCCGGGCTTGGGACCGGCACAAAGAAATACAGAAATAATAACACATTAGTTCATGATTAATTTCTGCATGTGTTTGTGTTGAGTTAATGTTTGCTTTATCACCATAATTATTCAGGCAAGATCTGTTCAAAACAAGCTTCACAATATGGAGCAGGCACATTAATATAGCTCCAGGATAATAGTATGTTATGGAAATCTGTAGCCAATATTTACAGCTGCAGGAGTCATACATAACATTCAAAAGCAGTTTTGCATTCATTAGGATTTGAACCTTTAGAGCACTCAAAAAAAGCATCTACAGACCTGAGCATTATTTAAATAAACCAAATAGAAAGACATACCTCACAAAGTTCTCATGCAACAGCAAACTTCAAAAAACTGTAATGAATGTTTTACTCTTCATTACCCTCTTTTATTGCTTAATTGATTTGATGATATGTGACTGTTTTAAGATATTATGATTAGCTATTTCTTACTTTTTTAAATGTCTTGGTTTATTAGTTGTCAGTTAATGGTCTGATGAAGCAGAATACTTTCTGTGAAAGGGCTTACCCATTTTAGTCAATAAAAGCTTCTTGGATTCTGAGTATGAATCCTTTGTACAGCCATGTTTGGACGGGGTCTTTTATACTTTCGAACTTTATTAAGAACACTCATTTGAGATTGTTTCCCATATTTGCCACAGACACAGACATATATTACCAAGAAGAAAATGTATTTAGATGTACTCAAAATGTGACATTGTATAGTCACATTGAAGGTGTTATAGAAACAAGTTCTGAAGTAGTCCTTTCTCATGTTTCAGTACAGATTTATGAGTGGGATATTGGCAATCGTTTGGAGACCCATGTACTCACAAAATATTAAACAAAGAGTGCCAATGCTGCAGCTTTATTTCTCTGCTTATTTAGGGTTTCATCATCCCCTTAGCTATGGTCTCCTAAGAGCAATGATATCTCATTTTCATTGCATATTTGTATGAGTGGCTATGTACTCCCTTCAATATGCATGACATTTCTTAGTAAGAAGCAGAAAATGTAATAGAAATAGCATTTGAATATTCGGAATGTTATTCTTCTAACTCAGCCAATGTCCTTTCAGATTTTTTGTAAGTGCCTTCTCCCTGACACATCTTCAGTACATTTATGTCAAAGAGGGGAGACTGAAACAATGATTGTTCCTGCAGTTAGACTAATGATTGACACTTGCAAGCCATTAGGAGGTTGTACTTCTCAATGCTCCTACTTGAAGTGCTGGAGCATATGCATGCATTTGTGTAGGTCCTTGCACTATGTTTACCTTCCTTGCACTTAGTGCATATTGTATTATTCATAGATGTTAATGATTTAACACCTCATTATCATACTCACAGTGCTCTGAGGCCTGAATCTGCACTACACAAAGGTAATTATGTAGCTAATGAACTTGTATCATAGTGGGGAGACTGGATCCAGAGAGCTTGATACTGCTATATGCACTTTGAGGAGATTTGTCTACTTTTTAAACTGCATTCTTGCCAAAGTATGCTGCTATTTTTTATTTAACACTTCTCATTTAACATTAAAGATGGACTGCAGTACCCAATGCAGCCATTTGTTTATCTGCCTACATTTTCTTTAAAATTTACTGTTGGCATAGTCCATGTACATTAGTTACTCTGTCTGCATTACAATGGTTTGAAAAGAAAGCTCTCTGACATAATTGTGTATTTTTTTCTCTGGGAATGTGTACAGTTATTGTAGTATAATGTCTTAGCAAGTTCAGGTATTTTTACACATGTAGCAAAAAGAATGTGTTAATGGTCTGGTGTCTACCTGCTTGACCTCCACACCAGTGGAGATAGCACTCTAAAAGTTTTCTACATTTTTACATGCACATTGTATATTATTATTGTTAATGCTGTGATGTATTGTACAGTTACACAACTGTTGTCTACATTACAGAACTATTATAATTGTTACTATTTTATGAATTTTGTGTGTGTGGAGTGGCTGTCTTAACTTGTGTGTAGTCATAGGGAGCACTACCTTTTCAATTGTTGTGTGTGTGATGGATTCATATACTCATATGTAATTGAGTTTACAGCCATCATGTCTGTGTATTATAAATTACATTTTGTGCCTGTTTTCTGATTCATCTTATACAGGGCTATGACACCCAAGACATCTTATAGGTCTGATTTAGCTAGAGCTAGTGATAAGTGCAGGTTAGACAACACAGTACATTAGAGACAGGGGGAGATATTTGGGGGGATAAACTGGACAGTAGATTTTTGTATGAGATGTTTCTTAATATGCACATGTAAGGGGGACTGCTCTTCATTTTTTGTGTCATTTTTCTTGTGGTACTTATCAACCATGTTTACTCTCCCTTCCATACATAAAGGGACATCTGGGCTGCAGACTATAAGACCACCTGGACATGGTAGGTGTAACATCCCCACTCTGGGCCAGTAATCAAGGAGCCTGAATCCTCACCACTGATATTGAAGAAAGATGCTCACTTGGAATACAAATGGATACAGTTGATATATTCAGATGCAGACCTCTCTGCATCAAGCACAATTTCCATTAAGAGCACACAGGGAAAACACTCAGCCTGGGGTCTATGTTTCTCTTTCTGTCTCTTTCCAAGTCCCCAGTAAGGCTCCTCACTGGCACAGTTGTAGGGTTAAGTCCTCAACCGAGGGTTCAAGCCAAGTCCTCCACCACCCTCTCTGTGAAACCAGTGCTTCATGTCCCTTTTCCAAGTAGCTGACACACACACTCTTTGAGATTTAATTTTCATACACACACACACACACACACACACACACACACACACACACACACACACACACACACACACACACATACACACAATCACACATCTGGGAAAGGCTGGCACAGATTACCCACTCTACCAACTTTGTCAGGATTATAAGGTAGATTCACTGCCACCAGTCAGTTAATATAAGACTCTTAAAAGGGTATCCAGTTATACTGGGTGAAATTAATATTGATACTAATGGTAATAATGACCAAACAGCAAGGAGTGGCAAGAGGTATCACAAACAATAAATAATAAAAGAACATGCAAATACTAAATATCTATTTACAGTAAAAAAACAAAGTTTCAATCATAGGAAATATTAAAAATAACACAGCTGGAAAGATTCACACTTTTCTCACTATATTTTCCTAACTGATTTAGAGAATTACTATCCCTGGTCACTTACTAGAGCAATACAAGTTGAAGTAGGTGCGGGATCCTTCTGTGTCAAGTTCCAAGAAACAGACTGCTCCTGAGACTTCAGTCTCCTCTGATATTAAGATATTATTTCTCTACAGAATTACATCACTTATATCTGATAATCTGACTTCTGATTCCCATGTAACCCCACATTACTAGAAGCTGCCAGGATTTATCACATGGGTGTAAATAATACACACACAGAGGCCCTTGCTATGTCCTGCTACAGCTCCCGGAAGTCATAAAACAATTTCAAACCTCCATCCTTTTAGAGTAGCAATTAGTTCACCCCAATGACAATTCAGGAAGATTCTCAGTACAGATATTTTGTCTCTGGCTGCATTCAAAACTACAAGATAACATCTTTATGGCCTAGGCTCAGTAATTCACTTTTCTTACCATTTCTCAAAGTCAGGTGGATTGAAATTAACCTCTTCTCTTCCAGTATCCTCTGTTACAATATATAAATATATGTATATATTTATATATATATATATATATATATATATATATATATATATATATATATATATTTAAACGGTTACACTAATGCATGTACATTTCTTCGCTGTCCAGCAGGGCACACTGTTGATACATTTTTAATACAAGCAGCTTTACAAATACATTTTTCAACACAAGCATCTATACAAATCAAAAAGTAAAACACACTGCAAACCAAATAACTTGAAAAAAACAACGAATTCAATTCCAAAACACCAGCCAATTATGAGACACCACAAGTTGTTTTAGCGCTTTCATTCACGTTTAATATCCTGTGAACTTCCTCAGAAACAACTTCACCATCCACTCAACTGTTTAAATATCAAGTAAATTACATAGAATTTACATAATTAATTAATTAATTAATCAATCAAACATTAAAGACATATACCAAAAACAGTAAAAAGCTGTAAAAAACTTATAAAATTATATGCCAAAAAGCATAAATGTTTAAATGTAAATGTCAAATATGTATAATATAATGAATATGTTTTATGATTTAGGTATTCATCTCTAAAAAACATTTCATATTTATTGTTTCATTGAGACCAGGAGATCTGTCAGCTCCTAAATATATTTGCCAGAACGATTCTTTACATTCTAATAAAAGTTTAAAATTTCCACCAAATATGTCACTATCTACACTATCTATAACTGCAAATGTAAACTTTTTAAACTCATTACAACAAAGAGAATGCCTAGCTAAAGCATTATTTAAATCTTTCTTTTTAATGGCTAAAAGGTGTTCACCAATTCTAATTTTTAAAGTTCTTGTAGTCATCCCTACATAATAACTTGGGCATGTTTGACACTGAGCTAAATATACGACCATAGTGCTATGACAGGTGTAATAATGTTTTGACCAATAAGTAATACGCAAATGTTGAAAATACACAGATGATGAATTAATGATGTATCTAAACTGTTTGCAACAGTGAGAGGAAAAGGTACCTCTAGTGTTAATGGCACCTGTTCTGTTAATGTTACCTGTGTTTTCCTTTTTCTCAAGTAAAGTTTTAAGGTTAACTACCCTTTTAAAAGTGAATTTTGGCTTAATACCTATGATGTTAACTAAATCCTGGTTGCCTAATATTATCTTCCAGTTATTCACTATAATTTCTTTAATTAACCACATCTCATTGCATATAGGTAACATGAAAGAACTAGTAAATTCCTTGTTTTCATTTGTAGTAGAGTTAGTCAATGATAATCCTACTGACAAAATGGGTCCTGCTTTGGTATCACGAAGTGCTATTACCTCTTTTTCTATTGATTTAAGCCATGATAGTTGGTAACCTATTAATGAAAAAACTTCTAAGAATACTCATTTCACTAAGAAAAACATCAGTTTCAGATGTTAACCTACTTAAACGAATATACTGACCTTTGACGACTCCTTTCTTCATGTGATAAGGGTGTATACTGTTCTTATGTAAATGCTGATTCGCAAAGGTAGATTTTCTGTATATAGTACTAGAAAATTTTTTAGCTACACAATCATAGCTTAGATTCAAATCTAAAAAATTAATGTTTGTTCCAAATTCACCAATAGAAAATTTTAGGCAATCAGTGGTGCCATTTAAATAATGAACAAATTCATGAAATTCATGTAAAGTGCCATTCCATAAGAAAAACAAATCATCTATATAACGAGTGTAAAAAATAATCTTGTTTCTATAAATACAATTCTCCAAAAAGGTGTTTTCCCATTGGGCCATTATTAAATTTGCATAAGCGGGAGCTACTCGTGCTCTCATGGCCACACCAGAGATTTGTCTATACAGATTATCATTGAATTTAAAATAATTGTTATTCAAAACAGACTCCATAAAGTTTGTTTAGAGTTTAAAAAGTTTACATTTGCAGTTATAGATAGTGTAGATAGTGACATATTTGGTAGAAATTTTAAACTTTTATTAGAATGTAAAGAATCATTCTGGCAAATATATTTAGGAGCTGACAGATCTCCTGGTCTCAATGAAACAATAAATATGAAATGTTTTTTAGAGATGAATACCTAAATCATAAAACATATTCATTATATTATACATATTTGACATTTACATTTAAACATTTATGTCTTCTGGCATATAATTTTATAAGTTTTTTACAGCTTTTTACTGTTTATGGTATATGTCTTTAATGTTTGATTGATTTATTAATTAATTAATTATGTAAATTCTATGTAATTTACTTGATATTTAAACAGTTGAGTGGATGGTGAAGTTGTTTCTGAGGAAGTTCACAGGATATTAAACGTGAATGAAAGCGCTAAAATAACTTGTGGTGTCTCATAATTGGCTGGTGTTTTGGAATTGAATTAGTTGGTTTTTTCAATCTATACAAATCAGTTTGATATACAAATGACATATAATTCTTTATGAAATTCCAGATAGCTGTGCTGACATATGTTACACTTCTACTGCCCTACTTCTCCTAGCATAGCTGGCAGTATGTCCTATTGTCACAGTAAGCACAACTTTTTTTATTGTTATTAGTGTGTATATAAGGCAGATTTGGGTCTAACTGAGACTAATATTTGCATTGTCTGTCAGTTGGCTTAGAGAATTAAAGAGCTGTTAATGATCGGCTTCTTGTGGTCCAGTAGTATAAGGTTTGATTCTCTCAGCTTCCATTGCCTAACTATGTGACTCTAACCAAGTCATTTAACCAGACATTGGTCCCAGGCTGAGTTTTAAAAAGGTTCATCGAGATCAGAAAATATGTAAATATTGCTTTAGTATATATTATAGTTTAACATACTTTTCATGTAAGAGTGTTTTGATGAGTTACATTCTCAGTTTCTCTCTTTGTTGTGTTTTTTGCTTGTTATCATAGGCAATCCTGACTGAGGCACTAAAGAACTCCTACCACCTGATGTCAGAGTATCAGTAGCCTCTGTTGATGATGGTGGCAATGAAGAGGCAGAGTCTGGGAGGTGCAAAGGGTCAATCTAACACTGAGGTTGTGGCTCCAATACCCCCTGCTCATATTTTTAACAAAGTCAGTATGACTATGCATACCCCTGCCATGGAGCCCTCTGGTATAGGACAGGTTGAGGGTGAAACAGTTGATCAAGGTAGTGTGGTTACTCTGGTTGCAGAGCTGGGTAATTCTCCCCATCGCTGTCATGAGGACAAGCTGCCCAAAGGAGGATTGGTAGAGGTGCTCTGAGGAGGGCTGCTGTCTACCATCCCCTAGTACTAGTGTGTCATTAGGTACTACCAGATGTATGTTACAAAGACATGCATCTGGAGTGTTTGTCTCCAGGCCTCCACCGAAAATTGTCTTTGTTCCAAGTTGGTCTTTCCTGGTAAGCAAATGTTAAATAAATAAAATAAATAAATGTGTAGGGCCACAATGGAGGCATCAGCACATTCTACCAGGGCCTCAGAAGATCTAGTGTGATTACAAAAAGTCATGTATTCTGACATGCATAACTCCCTGCATCGAGTGGTTGATTCCTTGGACAGGATGAATGACACATTGGATTGGGCAATGTTTCTGATGGAACATCTACTAGAAGAGGGTGGGCATACACATGGCAGAACTGCTGGTACACCTTCTGGTGTTAGCCATTGTGGCCATGCCAGATCCTGCTCTCATAATATCACTACTTCCACTGCTTCATTAGTGATTGCAGTGTCCACACCCAGACATGGAAAGCCGCAAGGTGATGATCCCAGAAGCAGTTGTGATGAGAGCTCATTCATCAGACATCACTCACATTCAGGTAGCTCCCCAACTTCTATCCAGGGCAGTAGAAGAAGCAGTGCAAATTCTGGCAAGTAGTTATTGTGGTCATGGGGGATGATGCTGAACTGACTACACTACCATGTATGGTTCACACCTCTCCAAGATGCCAATACATACTAGCACAGTGATAGATTGTGTTCATGCAGACATACATACACACACTGAAAAAAAGAAAAAACTTGCCCATTCCACCTCACAAACAGGCAAGCCGTCTAAATGGCACATTTGAATGGTATGCATCTCTTATTAATGGCTCTGACAACTGTATACTTTAATAAATACATGTGTTTCTTACTCACACACACTCACTACTTTGGTGTCAGCCTTGCTCTTCTGCTCCCCAGCTACTCTGTGCAAATGATGATGACTGTGCACTGCCCTTTGCAAATGTCATTGTGATTTTGGTTACATATATGTCTGATGCACACTGTGAAAAGCGACTGATTACTTACTCGCAAGCTTGCTTTTACAAATATGTATTGCAGAAGAAAAAGTTTTGATTACTTGCTCTTACTCATTTGTGAATAATTGGTTATATAATTGTTGAACCTTTTTGTACTTCAGATGCTATTTTAAGTAATGCAGTTAAAGCAGTAGGTACTTAATCTTTCTTATAGCTATACTTGTACAGATGATGGTATCATTGACCTGTTCCATGGTTTATCTACAGTGGTCAAGTGAAATGCTTGATGCAAAGTATTGGGTAGAATACATAGCTGTATATTGCAAACAGTCAGATAAACTATTTCTGACATAACTGTACACCTCAGACAAATGGTCTGCTTAAGGTCATATACATATTTCTATATAAGAGTGCTCAGTTATATAACAATTTTTTTCCTTACAGGTTCTGTGCTTACCTTGATATTAATGCAGGCCAATATTCTGTTTTTGGGGATTGTCTCTTTCTGATGCTATCAGAACACAGCCACTACATGGTTAAGTAAATGTTATGGAGTTTGGCATGCATCAGTTTTTTGCATTTGTATGTGCGTGTGATCTTAGACTTTGATCTAAGTAGTGAGTGTGTGTGTGCTATCCTTTGCCTCTTAGCAAGAACCAGGGCATATTGTGCACACCTCCGTCTCCCAGTGCCATCTACAGCTGGTGGTTCTCCCTAAGACTCCTCATCTGTATCTGCTGCTGGACCTGCCTGTGTTTTACATGAAACTGGTCCTGACTCTTGCTGTCCTTGCTGAAGCTGTTTTCTGAGAATTACATTGTGTAATACAGCACAGACTGAGTATTTGGCAGAGGTGCCAGGGTCATACTACAAGGCATCTCCTGATTTGTCTGGACACTGGAATCTTGACTTCGTAATCCAAACATATGTTCTATGATAGTCGTAGTCTGAGTGTGGGCCAAATTGTATCCTTACTCGGTGGGGTTTTGTGGGTTTCTCATGAGTGTCATGAGCCAGGGCTCCAGTGCATAACCTTCATTCCCCACTAGTTGCCCTTGTGGAAAGTCACCTATCGCAAACCTTGTATACAGCTCACAGGTGTAAGTCATGAAAATTGTCTGGGTTGCCTGCATGCACATTGTACATGATCTCTTGGGCATTACAGACAAACTGACAGTTTCTAATGTAGTACACTTTCCTGTTAATGTACTTCCTTACCCTTCCACCAGGTGATGCTTTTATTTCTATATGTCTGCAATCTATGGTCTTCAAAATTTTTGGGAAGTGAGCTGTTGCATAAACCTCTTGCAGAGTTCCTTTTCTTTGCTTTGGGGGTGCATGGGCAACAGATGTGATCCCTTGTATGTTGTAGCATTGCATTTAAAAACTGATGTAATATTGTAAAGGCTGATGCCTGTGACACCCCTAATATATCACCTGTGGATCTCTGGAAAGTGCCAGTAGCTAGTATATATAGTGCTACACATACCTTTCTTTCCACTGGGATGGATTCTCCATGATTTCCCTGTGGCCTGAGGTAGGGTCGGCAGAGGTCGCATAGTTCCTGTAGTGTTTATCTGTCCACCCTGCAGTCCATGGTAAGTCAAGTCAAATAGGGTCTAGACACCCTTCTTCTTCTTGCCCAAGATCTGGCAGCAGCAGCAGTAGCACCTTGATTTAAAGCTTATTGCACATACAGGATAATGATAGTAGTAGCAACTACTCTTGTCTAAATGTAATCATGCCTGTATTCCAAAGGGTTTTGGAGTTCAGGGCAAAAGTGAGAGCTGTTAATGAATCCAGCCCAGTATCTATTTAAAACTACAAAGAATGCTATCTTCCCCTATAAGTGACATTATGAGAGCATATGAAAGTAAAAAGACATGTGGACAACCTAGCATCTAATAAAATATGAACTAGGAAGACTTTAAGGACAGCAGTTTTTTTAACAAAATAGACAAATGTGTTTGTTTGGCATAAAACCTCTTGAAAAATATTTGTGATAGCTATATGAAAAAAAAATGACTGAGAGCACAGGTTATGAAAAACATACAATGCTGCATATGATTTGTTCTAAGGAATATGCAAAAGGAATAAATCATTATGCTTTGTTTCTTATTGGTAGTATATCTATTGTCTGACTGGAACCTTTACCATTACACATGGGAATATGTCTAGCTATGAATTTATTATTATGACTAAATTGATAGTTGAGTTAAGTTGCTAATTTAAAATATCTTTGACAAGACTGTTTGACAAGCATTTAATTTAACATAAAACTAATGAATATATATGTTTGACCAGACTTCTCCTCAAAATATTTGAAGTATTATGAAAAGAAATCCCTAATTTAATGCTTCTTTTTCTACATTACATGCATAGACAACCTTAAGACATTGGAGCTAACCCAGTTTTGCTTTGACAGGGGAAAACATGCCTACTAAACCCTTTGAGATGGTCATCGAGGCAATAGATAAGAGAAAATGGTGCATGCCACCTGTCTGGATGTGCCTAAGGTATTTAATACAATATCCCACTCAGGTATAGTTGACAAACTCACCAAACTGGGCATAACCCCTACATAACTCTTTAGCTTGCCAGCTGGCTTACAGACAGGACTCAGGAAGTCAGGATTGATGATACTACCTACACTAAGAGACCATTCACCAGTAGAGTACCTCAGGACTCCAGACTGGGATTACTCCTATTTGATATTTACATCGCAGTGGTAAAGGCTAATGTCAAGGCTGACCAAGTTCTCAGATGACGACAAACTGGGAGCTGTCCCTCTGCATGATACAAACATCTTGCAGGAGGTTCTAACAGAGGCCAGTGCCAAAGTCACAGATTAAAACTCAATGCCAAGAAAAACATTATAGTGCTGTTTGGGAAAAGTGCCACTCAGGCTTATTTCTCCATCAGTGAGACACTTCTAAGAGTTGACCTGGAAGTCAAAGATGTGGGAAAACATGCAGACAGTAATCTGGACTTTGACAAACATGTAGCCAAGATGGTAAGAAAATCATTCTATGTCTCCCAACTTATAAGTAAGGGCATGGCCTTCAGGTCCAAGAAAGTGATAGTGTCACTTTAATCAGCACTTATCAGACCCATCATTGAGTATAATAGCCCCTTTGGCATGTACCTGACCAGACATATGCAACAGATGGAACACTTACAAAGGGTACTTACCAAGAGAATCCAGGGTATAAACACATTGTTCTATACAGATCGCCTTATAGTCCTATCTCTATACTTTTGCCTTCTACAGATTACTGAGAGACATCTATGCCTGGCATATAAGACATACTCAGATATAGCTCTGATGAACCTTTTGCACAACTGCAAAACAAACAGCAACAGAACCACTAGATCCAAGGATTTAAATGTTGTTTGTGAAATAAATAAAATATGTTGGCAAGACAGATATCTGTCTCAGAGGATCCCTACTCTCTAGGACAGGCCCCCCATCCATGTGAAACAGAGAACATCCATAACTCTATTTAAGCATAGCCTTGTCCAATGGATGGTAAATCAGAGATTCACCCTCGGTCTGGCCCCCATGTGTCTGATGGACAGAGGCTCGCTGTAATTCCCAAACTAACAGTTTCCCCATATAACATCTGGAAACTTCCCAACTAACATACTCCATCCTAATAAATGCTCATGATACATATGGACACAATTTGATTAGATTGCCCAGCTAGCCTTATAAAGGCCCTGTGGTTGTTAGCATGGTCTATACCTATGAACTGTGAACCTATAATTATACTCTGGTAAAAAGTTGCACAGTTTTAATAAGCTTACACGTTGCTTCATTGTTCAGGACTTTTAACTTATAAGACTGTTATAAAATCATCTATAACAAAGTCAAAGAGAGAGGCAGAAAGTGAAAAAAATCAGTTACCATCTCCAGCATTTTAGCATTTTTGTGCAATGGGCTAAACCAGTGGACCAATCAGATTACAGTGAACAAAGTACCTCCATCCCCCCAAGATAACATGTCCATGAATACCATGGCTGGGATCACACAGACATTTACATCTGTAGAATGGAAATGTTTAGTAGTCTTGTTATTGATTGTTTAATTGGCAGGCAGGGTATATATAACTGAGTTAGTTTTGATGAATTGTATGGTCTGATGAATCATCACTGATGTGAAAGCGCTAACCGGATTAAATTTTTTTATTTTTCCTGCCGTGTTTCTCCATCTTATTCATCTCTACTGAAGAATGGACATGTTACACACCATGTGCAGTTTACACATTGTAAGAAATAACATAATTTTATGCATGAGCTTGGCCTTAGGAAAAAAATAATAATGGCAGTAATGCATTCTTTTATCTTAAAATAAATCTTTCTGCTCATTTCTTTCAAAGCAGATATTTCACACACATAGTGTACATTATTTTGCTGTAATTGCTACTGTTATAGAGATGTTTTATAAAGTCCACCAACATTACTTATTCATTGCTTATGAATTCTGCTCCTAAGCCATAAGTGTGAAATTGTAATAATGCAAATTACAGAACAGAAAACTACCACAATGCCAAACTGAGTGCTAAGAAATGCTCCCGCAGTCTTTGCATCACTGTCACTACAGTCCATTCTGAAGTTGTTGTCTTTGTAAAGTCCAGTGTTATAAGACTCTTGGTGTCACTATTGTAACATGAATCCACTAATAAAAGCAACCTCATAAACTGGAGCAGATGTCCTCAACTTAAATCCTTCACAGTTTTGTAAACACAATGCAAAAACGAACAGTTTCAGGCATAACAATCCTATATACTAAAACTGAAAATTTATGGTAAGGCCATTGCATAACCAAATGTGAAGTTCCCAGCAAAGAATGCAAAGAATGCAAGCTCAATGCAAGCACAAGTTCTGACGCATGCCAGAAAAAAAGACATCTTAAAATAGCCTTGTTCAGAGAATGTACATAGTAACAACAAAAACTGGATTATAACCAAATAAATCCATGTGGTGCAGCATTGTCAAACTTGGGGTTTAAATGTTGCTGTCATGATTCATTGAATCCATAATCATATCCCAACAAGGTATGTTACTTAATTCCCTCACAAAAAGAAGCATTGTCAGGCTCAGCACATCTGCATCCAAACTAACTGAAAAAATGTAGCTATCTGACACTTGAATCTCCCATCTTAGAGAAATCATAGAAGGATCCCTGCATTACAATCAAAGCATACAAAATTGTGCAACTTGTCATCGTACAGAATTCATCAAAAGTCTTAATTACAGATCATGATACTGGGGGGAATAACACATTGAGAGACTGGAAAGCCTGAAAGCCTTGGCCGTGCATAGGACTCTGTCTTATCAGCACAATTCTACCTTATTGGCAAAACCACAAGTAGGCCCTGACTAAACTTCATACCCCCTCATTCCAACATAGTAAAACACACATAGGGAAAAACTGGCTGAACATAGTCCGAGTTAAATAAATAATTAAATAGCGATCATGTGGTCAAACAATACTATGGGTATTATAATCCTAAAAATGTTTGCTATCTGGAACAAATCTTGAACCACTGACCTTATGCTCTAGAGGTAATGTAGAGTAACACTATAATAACAAACAGCCGCCAGGGTGCTTCCAAAGTTATATACTTCACCTTTTTGTCTTCACACTGTAGGGTGCACTTTTATATACTGCATTCTATTTCTCAATGTTTTTTTTCTTGATATCATTCAGAGTTGCCAATTAGGACTTTCTCTGAACAGCGTATGATGACTGGTTGCACAATTTTGTGCTCTTTGATTTTATGTAGGGAGATATTTGTTTTTATGCTACTGGTTCTGAAAGAAGAAGATTTCTACAACAGGTAGTGCTTTTCTGGCCAACAAAGTTTATTCAGAATGATGAATTTCTTTCAGTTGCAGACTTAAAAGTTTTCTTATGGATTGTTTGCATTGCAACTGTTTGCTACTCATCTTAGCTGCTTTGTTTTGTTTCTTTAATTTATCTTCTGAACATACATACATACATACATACAGATATAAATAAATAAATTCATAAATAAATGCTTGTTTCATAGAAACATTTAATTTGATCCCATGTGTACCCTGGGATACATTTGAATCCTGTCCTGGGTTATTTTCTCAGCTCTGCATCTACTGATCCCATGATTAGGCTACTGCTTCCCTATGATACCAAGCTTATTAAAAGTGGTATCAGAAAATGAATGAAAAATAAATGGAGACTTTAGAACAGAGCATGTGTTGTAACTTTAGGAAGCATTTCTAAGTGTAGGCAAATACATATAAATAGTGAGCATATGCAGGCAGCAGTGCCATTTTGAGGGAACAGCCAGAGTGTGAACATGTGTGAGTCTGGTAGTCAGTCTGTTTATAAGTTTATTTAAGTTTAAGTTACCAAGCCTTAATCCTGATGCGTTTGTGTGTAATACAGCTTCTTGAACCAAACCCACAACTGCTCATGGGTTTTATCCTGACCGGACGAGTGGCATGGTGTCAGAACCGGGACTGAAATTACAACTTCTTTAAGTCATGAGGTGCAGAGATGACGGTGAAGATATATCAAGCAAGTTGGGTGATACAGTGCTGAAACGATTAAAAAGGGCTCGAAACAAACTTCAGGTAACTAAAACTTACACAAATTATTTATTTTTCAAAGAAAATGAAACAGAGCATCCGTAAGGCACAAATGTATTAGTAATCAAACGAGTAGCACAAAACGCATTATTAATCAAACAAAAGGCACAAAACGCATTGTTAATTAAACAAAATATTCAAAACCACAATATTTGATAAAACTATCAAAAATACTTATATGGGGTTTAGAACTACCTCCGATTTGCATAATGAACATGTTTAAAGTAAAACGAGCACAAGACAAGTATAATGAGCATGATAAGAGGTCAAATGGGCATAACGAGAACAATAAAAGGGCAAAATAAGCTTAGAAAAGCAAGGCGACTGCATGTTTTTTAGTAAACGACCGTGTTTTGGCATAAACTACTATTTCACATTGACTGAAGCCATTCAAAGCATAACTAGAGTTGTTCAAACTACCACAGAGTGTGCAAAATGTTTGCAGAGAGTCTGCTTTATTATGGTGCAGTTATTTCAAAGCGTTTGCTATGTGCAAAGTACAGTTATTTTGCAATGTGCAATCAAAGTACATCCATTTCGAAAAGGTTTCTTGTGCTGTGTACATTAATTCGCAGAGTGCCACCATTTCAATGTGTTTTTTATACTGTACACACTTCATTCGCAAAGTGCAGTCATTTTAAAGTACTTCTTATACTGATAAGCGGTGGTTTCACAAAGTACAGTGATTTTAAAAGTGTTCTTGTGCTATGGAGACTTATTGACACAGTTATTTCAAAGAGTCTGTTGTTCTATTGGGCATAATTACAAGTGCTGGAAAAAGTTCTGTTATATGTATACGTTTGTATGTTCATACATAATTTCAAGAACCTTCATTATTGTGTGTTGATATGACAGAGGCATTTTGCAGACCCAATCACTTGTATTTGATCATAATATTGCAGAGAATTGGAAAGTATTTGAGCAGGAATAAGATATTTTCATACAAGCAGCTTTTTCTGACGAAGATGCACTTATGAGGGCATTTATTTTGCTTAACTTAACAGGGTCAGAAGCCATTGAAAGAAAGGATTTATTTGTGTATGCAGGAGAAGGGGAAAACTGCCATACTGTTGTACAGGCTGAATCAAGAGAGGATCCTGAGTGCTTGAAACATAAATTTAGAGAAATGAGCAACCCCCAGACAAATGTTACATTAGGGAAGCACATATTTTATACAAGAGACCAAAAGCCAAGTGAAACTTTTGAAGCTTATATAACTGACTTGAGAAATAAGCCTAAAACATGCAAATTTGGTGATTTGAAAGATGAGTTAATAAAGGATAGGCCTGTATGCGGCGTTGATAATGCTGCAGTGAGAAAGATTTCACTTCATGACAGTGATTTAACATTGAGCAAAGCTATAGAGATCCACGAGCTCACAGACAGGCACACAAGTATACTTGCAAGTGATAAGAGCATGGTTTCAACAGCCTCTAGAGCAAGCATAGAGAGCATGCAGCAAGTGGTAAGCAGAAGCAGGCCTAAGCACAAGGCAGCTGCAGCCCCTGCAGGTTTTTCAGTGTGGACCCGTAACTTTCTAGCAAGTTGCAAGACTAGCCCGGCAAAACGGACATGCTCAGTGCAGTATAAGGGTGAGTCAGCAAAACCCAAGTCAAGTCTTAATGTTAACTATCATAATTGTGGTGTCAGTCTTGAATTTAAAAGAGAGAAGTGCTTAACATTTGGCCAGCAATGCCACAAGTGTAAAAAATGGAACCACTTTCAAAAGTTTTGTAAATCAAGCAAGCCTCATTCAATTATTAAGAAAGGTCACTCTTAAAAGCAAGTTGATCAAGCAGAAAGCTGAAACCCTGCTTTCTATGCAGATGGTGTATCAGTGGTTGGTGAAACGGTTAATGAAGTAGATCTGTTGGCAAAGTATTTTGTACTGTCCTGATCAATGGTAAACCCGCAGAGCTCAAAGTAGACACTGGTTTAAAGTGTAATGTAATGTTAGCAGAAACATTTGCTAGAGTGAGGGCTGGTGAACAATTTAATTTGGCTAACTGTGCGAAATTTGTTGCTTATGAAGGTGAAGAGATTCAAACCAAAGGCTTAGTAGTGCTTTCATGCTATTCTGCTGGGAACAGTTACAGCTTGCAATTTATATAGTCAGAAGACCTGTGCTGTCACTATTAGGTCTCAGAGACAGTTTAAGAATGAAACCGCTTTCTTTTACCAAAGAAGTCCATCATGTAAGCACATGTTCTAGCTCCAGCTTCAGTGATGCTATTATTTCAGAGTATGCTGATGTTTTCGATGACAAGCTAGGCAAACTTTTAGTTGTGTACTCCATGAAAGTTGACCCAGAGGTCAGTCCAGTGCTCAGACCAGTGATGAGAGTTCTAATAGCTATGCATTTCAAGGTCAAGGTCCAGTTAGATAAGATGGTGCAGCAAGGTGTGATTCATCCAGTCACAGAGCCAACAGAGCGAGTGACTTCCATGGTAGTTGCTCATAACAATAGCCCAGATAAAATCAGAATATGCCTTGACCCAAGAGACTTGAATAAGGCATTAAAGAGACCTCACCATTCTATGCATACAGTCGAGGAGGTTGCCACCCTCATACCAACTGCCACGGGGTTTTTTTCTGTCTTGGATGCAAAGAGTTCATTTTGCCAAGTAATGCTTGATCACAAATCTTCATTACTGACTACATTTACTACACCATTTGGTAGATACAGATTCCTCAGAATGCCTTTTGGAATAAATTCTACCAGTAAAGTCTTTCAGCATGTAATGGAGCAAATTTTTTCAGGTTATCCGTGTGGTATAATAGTCAACAATTTACTGGTTGGAGGTAATGGAGAACCAGAGCAAGACAGAAACCTCAGGAAAATTCTGGACAGAGCGAGTGAAGTGAACTTGAAACTCAATCCTTTGAAATGTAAATTTAGGCTACCAGAAATTACTTAATGTAGGTCATTTATTTACCAGTAGAGGCTTACGACCAGACCTTCCCAAACAAGCAGCCATTCCTGACATGCCAGCTATGGACAATGTCCAAGCCCTATAGCTCTTCCTTGGTATGGTTAACTATTTGGGCAAATGTATCCCAGACTGTAGTGAGTTATCAGTGCCTTTAAGAGAGCTGATATACAAAAATGTTTCCTGGTCATGGTTGGAACAACACCAGCGAGCATTTGATAACCTCAAACATCAAATTGTTAACCCACCTAAATTGAGCTACTATGATGTCCACAAACCAGTAGATCTTTCCTGTGATACTTCAAAGTTTGGTCTTAGTGCAGTTATTCTTCAAGAAGGCAAACCAGTTGCCTATGCATCTAGCACTCTTACTCAAACTGAAATGCAGTATGCTCAAATTGAGAAGGAACTTTTGGCAATTGTGCTCAAATGTTTGAAGTTTCATAATTATATTTATGGCCGAGCGATCCAAATCAAAACTGATCATCAACCCCTAGTCATTACTTTAAAGAAGCCTGTGCATATAGCTCCAGCAAGACTACAAAGAATGATGATCAGATTACAAAAATACAATTTGAGAATGGTTTACACAAAAGGCAAACTTCTTTATTTGGCTGATACCTTATCCAGATCACCCAGAAATACCACAGAACAGCTTGATGCAGAGAATTTTTACTTTGATGTCATGGAAGTGTGTAATTTTTCTACCACAACACTTGATGAGCTGAAAGACCATACAAGGCCTGATTTAATTTTGCAGAAGGTCAACCACGTCATCAATGTTGGATGACTGCCAAAGCAATCTTGTGTACTGCCAGAAGTGCAACCTTATATTCCATACAGAAGTGAGATACTGATGGAAGATGGTATCATTTTCAAAGGTCCCAAAGTTATTGTTCCTACTTCATTACAACATGAATATATTCAGATTTTGCATTGTGGCCACCCCCGTTCCAAAGCTACCAAAAGAAGGGTGAGAGGACTAGTGTTTTTGACTTTTTTGTCAAAAGATGTTGATCAAGTGATTTAATCTTGTTCAGTATGCAATAGCACTAAACCGCATTTGCAAAGAGAACCACTTCAGTTAAGCCAGATTCCTGAACTACCTTGGTCAATAGTAGCCACTGACATATTTGAGTGGAACAATCAATATTACTTAGTGTTGGTAGATTCTTAGTCGAACTGGTTTGAGAGTGATTTGCTACCTAACGTCCAGTGCTGTTATTACTTGGTTGAAACATCATTTCTCAGTCCATGGTAGTCCATATAAAGTTATTTCTGACAACAGTACCCAGTTTACCAGTCAACTGCTTCAGAAATTTGAAAAAGAGTGGGGCTTTATCCATGTTACTAGTAGTCTTGAATAACCACAGTCAAATGGCCTGGCTGAACGTGCAGTACAGAGTGCAAAGCAATTACTAGAGAAGTCAAAGTGTAACAATACTAATATCTTCTTGAATTTACTTAATCTCAGAAATATACCCCGTAACAACCTATATGGCTCGCCTGCTCAGAGACTTCTATCTAAATAAACCAGAACAACCTTGCCTATCAGTTCTAGTTTGTTGGTGCCTAATGCTAAAAACAACAGAGCAATCAAAACCCAACTCTTTAAGAAGCATTCCTTTCAGACGTCCAGCTATGATAAAATGAACAGATTTCTTCATCTGTTGAAAGAAGGAGAGACAGTGAGGACGCAAATGGTGTAAGGCTTTGATTGAATTGGTCAAGTGAGAGGTATACTTGTCGAGATGAGATCCTACTTAGTGGAATCCGAGGGTATAGAATACAGGAGAAACTGCAGGAATCTTCTTCCGGTGTCTGAATCGGTATTGCAACATCATACCTATGATACAGAGTCTAGATCTCAGAGCAACCCTGACAAAGTTCATATTGAAGAACATGTCTCAGTACCTATTCCCATTCCTGATGATGTCCCAGATGTCCCCAAAGCTGAACTTTCCTTGAAGACAGTCCCCATTGCTAGATCAAATTCTGATTTTTATGTTACATGATCAGGTCATATTTCTAGACCTAGTATAAAATACACAGCAACCTAAACATGATTGTTTTATATGTGTTTGATTTTGTATGATTGCATGTCAAAGAATTAATTCTGTATAATTGGATGTCAAAGGATCATTTCTGTGTAATTGCATGTCAATGAATACTGTTAGTTATTTGGTTTATGATCTATTTCTCCAAGAGGGAGGATGCAGAACAGATCATGTGTTGCAAATTTAAGAAGCATTTCCAAGTGTAAACATGTGCATATAAATAGTGAGCATGTGCAGTCAGCGGTGTCATTTTGAGAGAACAGCCAGTGTGTTAAAATGTATGAGTGTGGTAGTCAGTCTGTTTATACATTCATTTAAGTTTAAGTTGCTAAGCCTTAATCCTTATGTGTTTGTGTGTAATAAAGCTGCTTGAATCGAACCCAGAAGTGTTCATCTGTTTTATCCTGACTGGACGAGCGATAGAAACCATATCTTATAATATGTAGAAAAGGTCTTAATGATGTTTACTGCATGAAGACTGATACATGTGGATAACTTGCAGAACAAAGAACTACTTGGGTACTGCTTGTCAGACAATTTTAGACCAAACTATGTGATAACAGGATGCTTGCATCTTAAGTACTTTTGAGTTATATGCTATTCATTTAAGTAGAGCAGAATAAACTCATCAAGAAGAAAAAATGTCAAAGGGCAAATTGAATATTGATCATACCTCTTGTGATGTCCCCACTCTGGGCCAGTAATCAAGGAGACTGAATCCTCACCACTGACACTGGAAAGGGACATCCACCTGGAATAAAAATGGATATACTCAGTATTTTCAGGTGCATACCTCTCTGCATCAACCACAATTTCCCTTAAGATCACACGGGGTACACAGACAGCCCAGGGTCTGGATTTCTCTATCAGTCTCCCTCCAGATCTCCAATAAGACTCCCCACTGGCCCAGCTTCAGAGTTAAGAGCTCAGCTGAGTGCCTAAGGCAAGTCCTCCACCACTCTCTCTGTGAAACCAGTGCTTTGTGTACTTGCTCCAAGTTGCTGACAAGCACACACTTTGAGATTTAACTTACACACACACACACACACACACACACACACACACACACACACACACACACACACACACCTGGGAAAGGCTGGCACATGTTTACTAGCTATGCCCCTTTCTGCCCAGACTATAAGGAAGTTATCACTGCCACCAGGCACTGCAAAGCCACCTACATATGGCTCTTGCAAGGGTACCCAATTATTGTGAGTGAAATTAATTATTAATACAATAGGTAATGTTGACCAAACAGCAAGGCTTTCAGGAATAACCACAGTTATCACCAAATAAATATTTGTAAATACTCTCAAAGCTTAAATATTTTCTAAAAAGGACCAGCCACAATGAGAACTTTGAATATATATTTAATAATAAATAATAGAAGAACAAGAAAATACCTGTTATCTATTTACAGTAAACACCAGAGTTTCAGCCACAGGAAATATTGAAAATAACACAGCTGGAAAGAGTTACACAGTTACAAAAGAAAGCAATGCTTAACTATTCTCACTATATTTCCTGACTGATCTAAAGAAATACTGTTCCTACTTACTGAATAGAGCAAGGCAAGATACTGTGGGTGAGTGGTCCTTGTTGTCAGCTCCAAGACAGAATACAGAATGCTGAGAGCAATCTCCTACTAATATCTAATTGTTATTTCTGGCTTACAGAATGGCATCACACAGATCTGGTCATCTGACTCTGTTTCCTGCACTATCCCCCATCACCAGAAACTGCCAGGGTTTAGCACCTATGTGCTATAATACACACTAGACCTTTAGCTATGTTTTATTATACAATGCCTCCTCTAAAACGTGCACGCTGATTGGCCAGCCCAACCAGCGTACCCATTGTAAATCCCTCAATATACTAACGGAAAAAGGTCCGGTCGCCCGGACTTTTTCCGTTAGTATAAAACACTGTCTCACTATGTTAAAAGAGTTTAACATAGCGACACAGGTTTAAAAAAAGCAACGCAGATCTCCGTTGCTTTTTTTAAAGCTGTCTCGCTATGTTAAACTCCTTTAACATAGCGACACAGTGTGTAAAAAGCATTTTAAACCTGTCTCGCTATGTTAAATGAGTTTAACATAGCGAGACAGTAAAAAGCAACGGAGATCTCCGTTGCTTATTTTAAAGCTGTCTCGCTATGTTAAACCCATTTAACATAGCGAGACAGTAAAAAGCAACGGAGATCTTGCGTTCTCCGTTGCTTTTGCCCATAGCTCTGATGTACTGCGTAGGCATGCGCAGTACATCAGAACTGCCGCGGAACACCAGACAGCTGCGGAAGGGCAGCAAAGAGGCATTATACAATGCCATTATTTAAGAAAAGTAATTATTTCTTTTCTTAAATAATGTCATTAATATAATAACCACGCCTGGTGTGGGTAATGCTGGATTTACCCACGGTTGTCTTTGTTTGGTCCCGAGGGCTTCGCCCTCGGGACCAAACCACACCAACAGTGGGTAAATCCAGCATTACCCACACCCAGGCGTGGGTTATTGCTATATTAAAGCATCCGGAAGCCATAAAACAAAACCATTCCATTCTTCCTACAGGAGCTACAACCTATTCTGTAGCACAGAAATTGCATCTCTGGCTCCATTTAAAACTGTGGGATAACATCTTTATTGCTTAACCCATAAAGTAATTTAATTTCAGATATATTTTAAAGTTTGAGATTAACATCTTCTCTTTCAGTCCTCTGTTAAAATATATACATTTAATTCAATTACAGTAATACAGGTACATTTCTCTTCTTTCCAGCAGGTAACACTGCTGATACATTTTAACACAAACCTCACAAATACATCTTCAGCACAAGTATCTGTACAAATCAGTTTGAAATACAAATGACATATAATTATTTATAAAATTCCACCTAGGTGTGCTGGCATATGTTACACATCTACTGCCCCCACTTCTCCTGGCATGGCTGCAGTACCTCCTATTGTCACACCTCTCAACCTCTTAGCATAAGAAATCTGAACAAATTAAAAAATAATGGGAGAAAAAAGCCCAAAGATACATATAAATTGTATTCATTACCCTTATTAATTTAGAAAGCTGCTAGAATAAAAGGTTTTGCATTGTCATGCATTTTTTGAAGGATATGAAGTCTGAAACTCAAATGTCAAATTTGCCAAAAAACACACAAATTTTATGAAGAACAAGCCAAAAATATGGGGCAAAAATCTGGACATCCTGCAAAAATCTGCACATTTGAAAGGTATGGTACTAATATTGTAATACTGAAGGGAGATGTATGCAATTCTAAGTGCATCTGTAATAAAGGATGATACAATACTCTCTCATTTATCCATGTTTATAGGCAATTTCAAATAGAGTGCATCTTGGGCCTTGGACAGTTTCCAAACCATGTGGCTCCACATTTATTTCTGGATCACTCATAGATTACACAAAAATAAATATGTTCTTTTTGATTCATCTTCCTGATGGTTTAATTGCATATCCATCTGCCAAATTAGTTTGAAGTAAATGCATTGTTTAAAAAAGCAAAATATGTATATAGTTGTTTATAATTTGAGTAGTTTTGTGTATGCTTCTTGCAAGAAGTGAAACAATATTTACTAACCAGTAACAAAAAAATACCCAGTTCAGAATGTTTTAACAATAAAAGGTCATTCACACTGCTGTAATGATAACCTGCCATTGTCTGTACCTATCAATTACATCTACTTGACTGTATACACCTCAAGTATCCAAATGAGATAACAAAATAGCCTCAGTAAAGCATAACAACTTTCTTTACACAAATGCACACTAGGTCATCAAAGCCAGACCAATGACTGTTTATCTTGATGTTGACAGTAGTGTCAATCATTCGCTTCCACAGGCAGACCATATACCCAAGAATTATAGCTTACTTTTGACTGTGAACATCTCAGATGCCTGATTGTGGAATAAATAAATAACCATAGAAGCTGTCTTGTCACATAAATGCCTACAATGAAAAAATAAGAGGAGCCCACCCTAGAAGAAGAAGTGAGAACAGCACTAAGGAAATAAAATCAGGGAAAACAGTAGGCTCACTGCAGATATGGTCAAGATGCTGAGTGAGATGGGGGGAAAAGGCTCTAGAAGGTACACATAGCAGTATGGAGAGAAATAAAAAAAGTATCCCAGGTGACTGGAGAATAAACATTCTAGTGCCAGAGCCAGTGCACAAGAAAAAAGGGGACATTCCCAACTGTTGGCAGTATAGACGTATCAAACTCTTGTGTGACTGACAAACAAATACACAGAGCAGTAGAATGGGAGATGAGCAGCTCATATTGAGATCAGGATGCTAAAAAAAGAAACTCAATGTGTTTTGTACTTGTAGTGAGAGACATAGCCGAGAAGAGGCTAAAGATGAGGAAAGAGCCTAGCTGAGCAGTCCTAGATTAAAGCACATGACAGGGTCCCAAGAAAACTGATTTGGGCAGTCCTACAATGGTTCAAATTCCCAAAAACATTGACAAAATCAGAGAAGACTATGTACAAGTATGTACAAGTACCCAATGTATCACACTTCTTCAACGTTGCAAAATGAAGAAAAACAAATACCTGCTCAGCTGTGAAGCAGAGATACCACTTTATTTGCAATACAAACAAATAAAAGTAGATAAGCATGTGAACTAAGCACTTTCACCCCTTGTAGGGCTTATTCTCTCTGAAAATCAAAGGTGCTGCAGCCAAATGGCACAGAGTGTCATGGGTAGTGTATGACAGAAGAGGGCAGAAGAAGCTGAAAAGTGAAGTGAACAAAACAATGCTGTGACAAGTACTACTGTATAGTATGGAAACCTAGGCAACAAAGACAATTGAGAAAGCTAGAGGTGATGAAGATAAAGTGCTTGAGATGACCGGTCAGATGCATACTATGGAACAAATGAAGAATTGAGGGCATTTGAGTAGAAAACAATGCAGGACTAATTGCAAAGAATGTCAAGGAACAAATTGTAGTGGTTCAAGCACAACCAGAAATGCAGAAGACAATTTGGAGAAGAAGATTTGGAACAGAGAGGAAGAAGGCAAGAGGAAACACAGATGTCTAGTAAGGAGATGGATGGGATGTGTTAAGAAAGACCTCCAGCAGTCAGGCACAGTTGTTGAAGAATGATGAAGAATGTAGGATAGCGTCACTGAATCAAGAGAGATGGTGACAGCTGACAAACGCTTCAAACCTATGTAGAAAATGGGAAAAAAAGGCATTGATGATGATGGTGGGGGGTTGCCATTGGGTGTAACCATGCCCCCCTATTAGAATAGAGTGGCAGTGCCATATTCGTTGACACTATCTGTTGTCTGTGACTATTTATTGTTTAAATGATATTAACTTAATGTAGCATATATATATATATATGTATGTGTATATATATATATATATATATATATATATATATATATATATATATATATATATATATATATATACTAGGGCTGTACTGAATAAGGGGTTAACAGTATTTGACTGAATACAAATAGTTGTATCAACTATTCAGCCGAATACGAATAGTTGTTTTAGGCAAGTCATGAGGTAAACTAAGCACTAAAACTAAGCACTAAACAAAATAGTTAAACAGCAAGTCAAGTTTTGCAAACTGTTCTGTGATGTGTTCTGCTGTCTGTGCGCATTTAATTCACCACAAAACTAAAAAACCGCAACGGAGCCATGACCAAATAGCTGTCAAAGCTTTTTACTGATGTTACCAAGTAGCTTTCAAAGTTTTTTACTGATGTTACCAAATAGCTGTCAGACTTTTTACTGATGTACATTTAACTCAGGAATACTGCATTAGCTTTCAAAAACACCAATCGTTCCATGCTGTCAGCATTAACACAGCTTCTTGTTTCACTGAACGTCTCACCAGCCTTACTAAAAAGACGTTCACTTGGCACACTTGTAGGTGATGCAGAAAGGTAGTGCTTAGCCATATGACACAATGTTGGAAATCTGGACATGTTCATTTTCCACTAATTCAGTGGGTCAGTGTCTCTCAGAACACAGGGCTTTGTCAGAAAATTGCTCAGTTCTGTTTCTATGGAGACAGAATTATCACTGTTCAGTGCCTGAACAGGCTGCAACTGATCCCAAGATGACCAAAAGTCTTCTGCTGCTGTCTTTGTCTTTTTTGTTGGTGGTTGTTCATTCACTTCAGTCACTTCAGAAACAACGTCAGATGGATGATTTGTAGGCTGAATTGATGTTGGCTGACACAGTAACACTGCAGTAACAATGTCTGTTTTAGCTTTTACCTGCTGCACAGGTGTCAAGAAATGCAGCTTAAAGCGGGGATCCAAGCCGGCCGAAACTGTGTAAATGCCATTTTCATACAAGTCGGTAAATCTCCTTGTTAAGGATGTTATCAGTTCACTGACTGTCTTTTTGATTCCATTATCAGCTGGGTCTTTCTGAAGCTACAACAAGACAGCCTGATCAGCTGGTAGGATCATTGAAAAACAAGAATTGTTGCAGCTTATTTCATGCGTTAGTTGTTCAAACAGCCTAAGAATTGCAACAATTCTTTCTGCGAAAGCCCACTGGTTTGTTGTCAAGGACATCACCTTGCTGGATTTGTCATCACATCCAGCAATGTACACAGACACAGCTCTCTTTTGCTCCAACAACTGATCCAGCATCTTATACTTTGAATTCCACCTGGTGATAACGTCCTGCTGAAGCTGATGTTTTGGTACACCAACTTCTTCTTGGATGGCGTGAAGGCACGAGGTAGTGTTTGAAGAGTGTCAAAAATGTCCCACAATCTTCTGTGACAATGTTATCAAGTCAGCAACAGATGGCTGTGTCAGAAGTGCATCATTTGGAGCCAGCTGCAGAGTGTGGGCACAACAGCTGGCACTGGGCAAATCTGCATCCCGTAACGCTTTGACCATGTTAGCACCTTCATCACGTAAGACCATGTGGATGCATTCTTTGTCAATGTTCCAGCGATTCATCATGTCAAGTAGAGCATCAGCTAATCGAGACCCAGTGTGCTGTCCATCAAATTTTTGACAATGAAAGATGGCAGATCTGCGTGCAATGTGTCAGCAATCCAATGTGCAGTTTTCTGTGCCATCCATGTGTCTGTGGTTAGACAGAAAAATCATGCTTCTCTGACAGCAGTCTGGACATGGCCCCGCCCTGTGTTGTACATCTCTGGTATGATTTTTTCAGTGAAGTATTTGCGGCTCAGCAGCACATATCTAGGCTCAAGTACACCAATCAATTCTTTATGGCTGGATGTCAATGGAAATCATTTTTGTGATGGCATGTATTTTGTTCGCCTCAGGACTATGAATGGACCATGTTTTTTTTCTTGCCAATCATGTCACTCAGTGTTTGCTGAACTTTGCCAGTCTGTTGAGTGTCAGACGTCCCACTTGCTGTTGCTGCTTTCTTCTTGTTAACGACTTCTTTGTATTCCTCAGGATGCTTATAGGACAAATGATTATTTAGTGGAGATGTTGTAAATGACTTTGCTGATCCACCTCAGTGAGAGATGACTGCTTTGCACAACTGGCACATTGCTTTTGTTTCTTCATCACATATCTTGAAATAATTCCAAATTGGACTTCGCTTATCCATCAGTGAACTACCCAAATATAAACCTCACTTACGTTACAGCAATAATACGATCATAAAAAAATAAGCTACAAGGTAACACAGTGTCAATAATATGCTGATGACTGTCCTGTACATCAATGAGCTCACTGGCTCAATCACTGCCTAGCATGCACAGGCATAAAAGATCTAACATGATGGCTGCCACCTCCCTTCAATACATTCCACCACAGATTATTTTTTTTTTTTTACACAGCATCCCATTGATTCCATGTTAAGGACTTAGGGTCTATATTAAAAGACCAAAGAGGTGTTTTAGTGAACACCTCTTGGTCGACACGTAATGAGCGAATGCACTAAAGTGCGAACACTCAAAACAGTGATTTGTTTCTCTGGGAAAGAAATCGTTTGGCTATCCCCATGTGTTTGCCCCTTTCCTCACTGCAGTGTGATCTTGAAGTTGATATATTTAGTTAGGGGCATGTGGGGGTGTGGGGGGTGTGGGTAAGCAAATATCAATAAATAAACAACAAATAAATATGTTTGGACACTAGTAATGCACATTGATGCATACATAGCCTGACTGATAAATCAAACCTTTCTGTTTCATTGTTTGGCTGTTTTGCATACTTGTGTCATTTTACCTTTTCTAGGATCTCTGTTGTATGAGAAAGCTCTTTATGGACTCACCACATTACAAAAAAGGAGAGATTTAAAAGGGAAAAGTATACTTAACATTGGCTACTTAACTGATAAATATAATTTGGCTATGCAAATACAGTTTATAGTACAAGTCAGTGGATAGTTCCTAACTTGGCAGCTGACTTAATATTAGAGATAATTAAAAAAAGAATATCCAGCCATTCTTTATTTCCTAAACAATCTCAAAACAAATGATGAGCTAGGGAGATCATATTTATCCAAAATATGTAAAAAATGAAGAACTTTAATTTTTGTATCAAAGATAATTATTAGGGTTATTTTCTCCAAATAAGTAACTCAACTTTAACTGCAATAGATACAAAAATATTTTAATATCATCAAAAAACTGCATAATCTTTATTTTTGGAGATTATTCTCTTGGTAACTTTTATATAGATCATTCAGCACTCCACAAATTGAAATTATATCCAAAAAGGATGGTACTGGGAATAGAGAATGTAGATTTAGCCAATAGGAATGACTGCAAGTGGGGATACAGAGAATAGGCAAGGGGGGCTGGCTGGAATTTGCTTAAGAAAACTAGCAAAGGAGCCAAGTTATCAGGAGCAAAGAACTAGAGAGGAAAAGGTAAAAGAACAGGAAGAGGCCAAGAAAACATTTAGACTGTGGGCTAGAAACTGCCTTCTTTATCAGGAAGTGATATCTGAGTATAGGCAAAGATAAGTGAAGTGAACGGGGAATCCTAAGTGATAGATCTGCTCTGGTAGAGTTTAGTTGAATCTGTAACAGAAGATGCTGTTAAAAATGGATAATTAGTAGGGCATATAAAATATTGCAGGATAATTAGAAGAATCAATCAGAGGATGTTAGAAAAGATTGGGAAGAAAGATTGGGTAAGCAATTTACAAGGAAACAACAGGAGGACATATTTATGGCTCACAAGTATGCAACAAAGTCTAGAAGGTTTAGAATTTTTGCTTGGAAGTGTTTGCATAGGTATTTTATAACCCAAGCAGACTCCAAAGAAATTTCCCTTACATAGATAGCAAATGTCAGAGGTGCACTAGGGAAGAAAGAGATAACTGGGAACATATGTTCTGGGAGTATAATGAGTTGGCAGACATTAAATATTCCCTACAGAGTATTCTGTCAGAAATATTGGGTGAACAACTGGGTGTAACTAAGGAAATGTTTCTTTTGAACTGGAACACAGGATCTGAATTGTCTAGATGCAGTAAGGCCTTGGTAAGTTTAATTTCAGTGGCTTCTAAAAAAACAATTATTAAAAAATGGAAATCAAAGTCTAAACCAACCAAATTTGAAGTATTGAATATTGTAACAGTGATAGAAGAACTGGAAGTGGGATCTTTTCAAAAGGGAAGGAGCAAATTACATAGAAATAGATGGAAATTTTGGGAACAATAACTGCAGAATAATGTTCAGTAGGAGGAAGAGTAAGGTTTAAGGGAAGGCAGGAATTGAGCATATTGTGTAATGCAGGACTTATGAGGCTTATAAAAAGAACATATTTGATGTATAATGTATGTAACTGGAAACATGATAATATGGTTTGTTTTCCTTTATATTAATGTATGTTTGTCTATGCCTTAAGTGGTAATTTAATGAAGATGTTAGAAGAGGAAAGTACTGGTTGTTGGAGGTATAAATCCTTAATTAAAACAGATTGCCAGCAAATGGTTTATGATTGCAACTTTGTACTACCTTTTTGGGAGAAATGTTCAATCTTTCCTGCAAGCACTATGGTCTGATAAATTTATATTAACTAAATATTTAGCATTGTTTACTGCTTCAGTTCCTTGATGTGTACCCAAGTCTCAATTTCCACTTCTTTGAAGCTTATTGACAGTGCCAGGAAAATAACTTCAAAGGCCTAGAAAATGAGATTACTCCTTTATTTACAGAATTTATAAATACTATCACTGCCATGTGTCATAAAATAATGTCTTCTATTAAGAAAAGTAAAATAACCACAGAATATAATTACTGGATAAAATTAAACTAATTAAAAGAGAAGTCTTAATCTGTATTCTATGATCAGTTTATACATGTTTAATAAGTTTTAGTAATCTGTATAGGAAGAACAAATGTAGAAACTAGTGTAAATAATTATTTGTTTTAGTATATTAATCCCCGGGATTCATGAAGCTTGCGCTAGGAGCAGGCGTAGCATCGGCGATCTAACACCAAATATGGCCACCTAGAGATTCAGGTACGAGCTGTTTCCACGTGCACTACCTGTGTACGCCACACCTGTACAGCTCCCAGTGCATGTATGCTAATTACCCCATGCACAGCAGCATAGCATGCAAATGAAAGTATATAGCGATTCAGGAAGTGGTGCAGGTGTAGTGTAAGCATATAGAAATGTAAACTGAAAAAAACGGTTTACATTTTTCAAACATAAAATCCGAGCCATGACAGCAGACCAAACTCATGTATTATACTGTTAATATATGCCAATGGCTAAATATATAGCCACTGGCATAAAAAAACATGCAAAACATATAAAAAAGAACATTTAATGTCATGCCTACCCTAACGCGAAGTTAAATCGCAGGGCATCGGTGTGCAAACGGGATCACAATGAAAATATAATTAGATGGAATAAAACTGCAATGTAATACATTTCATGAATTCCCCATAATAGTCAATGGCACACATGCTACACCACACCATGGCACAAGGGTTGCTAATGGGCTGTGACAGTGCTCTGCATGGTTACTAGGAATTAGTAGGCAATGCCATGCAAATGAGAGGAGTAATACTGAATCACAAAATCCCCACCGGCGAAAGGATGTACCTCAGAGTGTAGCGGTACAACACCGAGGTGTGGCCTGGAGATAAAGATGACATCAAGAGGGGGGTGTGCCACCTTAGCTGTAAGCACATTGGAGCATTGCTAATCCGGTTTGCCTGTTGCTAAGCAAAGCTGCAGGATAGGGGTGAGTTGAAGTAGCCATAGCTTTGCTTAGCTGAGAGCAGACAAGGTAACCAAATGTGCATGTGAACGTGGATGAAAACATGCTCGAAACCCGGTAAACCGCTGTGTGGTGGGCACCAGAGCTGAAACAAGAAGGATACGGCAAAAAAATAAGTAAATGCTGCAGCATGGTAATTGGAGTACAAATGAGTAATTTACACCTAGGAACCCACAGTGGGCCATTGACAACAGCTAACAAGGCTGCTAGCAGCTACCTACAGAACAGGAAAGGGGATGTGCCATTCTGCAAAGAAAAGAGAACTGTCACAGCAGAACAAAGCAAACTTGCAGTAGATCAGCTACATAACACATTTCGCAACACAATCCTGGGTTGGGAAAGTACAAAACAAGAAAGCCGGCAGCTGGATGCATGCCTGACAATGAGAGGGGAATCGGGTTGAAAAGTGAAGTAAAGAGCAATAGATGAATCATGGCAGCCAAACGTAATTCAACACCAAAGGCCTCACAATAGCAGTACAGGCTGTAAAACCCATAATTAAGATACCCTGTAGCTGGAATTGCACATACACAACCAAATACACCAGCAGCATCCATAGCACAATAGTATAAAGTGTGAAAGCACCTCACACACACTTGCATATTCCCAGACACTCTGAACCATTGGTGTATACAGACGGGGAACTTTTAATATGTACATGTTAGGGGCTGCCATAGCTTTGATTCACCAGCATGTGTTGGAGACGGAAGGTGGTTTGGAGGATGATGCTGACAACCATCTCAGGCAGAAAGGAGAAGAGTGTTCAGACCCAGGGTAACCTGCCAGGGGCTACATTATCTGGAGATAGTAGAGCATTACAGTGTGGACAGGGACACCATACAGCAACTTGTTGAGCTGTGCCGGCCACACCTCAGAGCCAGAAATAACAGAGGGGAACCCATCCCAGTGGACACAAAGGTATGTGTAAGCTTGAGAATACTAGCCACAGGTACCTTTCAAAGGCCAACTGGGGATATCCTGGGGATCTCACAGGCATCAGTATCCAGGGTACTCCACCAGTTCCTGGATGCTATGTTACCACATGCCAATGAGCACATATACTTCCCCCAAACGCAGGAGGAGTTGGCCAGCAATATGCGTCTCTTCCACCATGTGGCAGACTACCCGGAGGTACTGGGTGCAATAGACTGCACGCACATACACTTCAAGTCACCACCCAGTGAGCAGGGTAGGCGATACATAAACCGTAAGGGATACCCCTCCATCAACTGCCAGGTCGTGTGCAATGCCCAGGGCATTATCATGCATGTGTGTGCTGGCAGCCCTGGAAGGTATCATGACTCCCGCATCTGGCAAGCCTCACAGCTGTATCAGGTATTTTCCAGGGGGGACATCCCATATGGCCACCTGGTGGAGATGCTGGCTATGCACTGGAACCGTGGATGATGACTCCCATCAGAAATGCACACACACACACATGCAAGAACACCATAATGAGGCAAATGCATAAACTAGAATCATCATAGAGCATGCGTTTGGGATGCTGAAATCACGGTTCCGTTGCTTGGACATATCTGGTAGAGCCTTGCAGTACTCTCCAGGCATGTGTGCCCACATCTTCATAGTATGTGCCGTGCTACACAATATGATCCTGTGGAAACAGCTGTAGCAGGGACAGACTGGTGAAGGCCCTCACAGCCCCCCCACCATTGCCAAGGGCCCCACAGGTACAGAGGGACTCAGACTAAGAACACCCTGTGCCAGCCCCAGTAGGCAGATGGAGGTGTGTCCAGTATGCCCATGCCTTGGCAAAGGGGGAACATATAGCACACACACACACTGACAATGTAGGCACTTATGGACTGACACCCTTCTCCACCTGCACACACTGTAAACATGGATGGCACACACACAAGACCACCTGTAAATTGTCATGCATAGGGGGTCTACTGTGTGCATCCTACAGTGGCAGCCCTCAACTATTGCATACACAAATGCTATTGGCACAAGGTAAGTCAACACCTGAATAGTAAATTAAGCTATCAGCATGTGCTGATACTGTATGTATAGGTTCATAGGTACATAGGTAGGTATGTGGCTAACTGCCCATGGCCATTCATACGCCTAGCTGAAATGTGTCAGCTGTTGCCACCCCATTGATTAACTAACTGTCCCTCTGTGGAGCAGAGACAGTTGCAGGATCCCTGGGGTGTACCCACTGTTCCCCATCCAGTCTGCAAGGAGTCCCTGGAGTGTTAGTGAGGGGCTCCGTATAATGTAATCAGGGATGTAGTTCCAAAGCATGGGGAGTACCTGTGACAGGAATCTGTCACTCCAGCATCTTCCAGTAATGGTTGTGGCAAGGTTTAGCTCATTACAGTGTGTGGCTCACTGTGACATGGATTCCCATAGGTGGAACATATCCATTAAGCCTGACTTGGACATGTCTTTGTTGGGCAGCAAAGACCATCTCTGAGTAAATGAGATGCCACTGAATAATGCAAGAGTTCATGCAGTCTGGCAGCATAGGACACATGTCTGAGGCCAGTAATGCTCTTGGCAAGGTATGTTCGTGGACCCTCCAGCTGTCGGATGTGTCTTCTGAGGTACATCCCAAATGGGTTATCATACTCGATGATGGGATTGATGAGTGATGAGTAAAGGGGCACAATAACCTCAGTATGTCTAGATGCGAACCCTTAAGTAATCAGATGGCCTACATAGATGGATGGCCTAAGTATGTTGGAGATGTGATTGTCAAAGGAGAGATCACTATCTAATGTAGTCGCCACATACCCATTACCTCGTCTGTATTAAAGTGGCTGCCACACATGTGTTAATATGTGGGTGTTTAGTTTTCCCAACATGGAATGACCATGCAGTCCATGGCCTTTAGCTGAAGGCCATGACTGTGACATCCTGTGTTGGTCTATGTGAGGTCCCTTGAAGGATGTCTGTGGCAGCTGGACTGTCAATTATGGCCCCAAATTTGCAGTAATTGCCAAACATGGTCTGCTGTAGTCCACCTGTGTTTGCCTGTACCTCTGAGAAGTATATGGAAAACAGTAGGGGTCCCAGGACTGAGTCCTGTGGGACACCAGTTGTGACTGGTTAAGAGTTGGACCTGGAGGCTGCTAGGCTTACCATGTGGGTTCTGTGTGTAAGCCTGTTGGCAACCCAACCTGTGATGTATGGGTGTATGTACTGGCTGGTGAGTTTATAAACAATACCTGAGTGGGGAATGGTGTCATAATCCTTAGCGGGCTCCAGGCAGTATGTGTGAACTGTTGCTGTGTGCCTCTCTGTGGGTATGTAGCCTGTAGAGAGTCTGTGATTGAACAGTGTGTTTAGGTGAGGGGTTAGTTCATTTGGAGCTCAGGTAAGACACAGCCTGGGACACTGTCCGGTCCCACTGAGGCTGTATTTTTGCCTTTGGATAGGGCTGTTTTATCCTGTTTGTCGGTGATTGCCGGGGCCGTACATTCTTCTGGTATGGTTAAGGGCCATTTAGGGGTTGACAGGGGTGTGAAGTTTGCACTGAACATGTCTGCCAAAATGCTGGCAATATCAGTCGGTTCAGTGTATATTGTGCCAGTCTACACCAATGCTGAGCAGATCTGAGAGTTCCCACTTAGGTTCTTGACATAGCTAAAGAATGCTTTGTGGTTGTCTGTAGGGTCCTTGGGAAATTGTCTTTCAAAGCTAGCCTTGGATGTTATCATGGGGGATTGTAGTTTCTTGCTGATATTAGTCTATGGTCTGATCTAACCAGCGAGGGGTTGACGTCGGGTGTGGAACACCGGTCGCCCATGTTGGTGATGACCAGGTCCAATATGTTGTTTCCTCTGGTGGGGTTGTGGACCAGTCATTCCAGGGCATTAGAGTTGAGGAATTCTAGGAAGCGCTGAGCAAGGGAGTTAGTACTCGAGTAGTTCTCCCAGTTAATGTTTGGGTAGTTGACATCACCCAGTATTAGGGTGTTTGGTAGGACCTGCTTATTTCCCAGTGTCCCCAGAAATGTGGAATGTGGGTCCTGGAACATGGTGGGTGATCTGTAGCAAGCTACAATTTGGATTGCAGCATTGCCCATTGTCACCTGCACTAGGAAGATCTCTGATGCATCGTGCTGCGCCACTAACCTGGAGGTGTGAGTATCCCCCACCTTTTCTGTTCCAGTCTGGGTTCTGTGGCCGAAAGGTGTGGTATGAGTTATAACCTGGTGGTGCTGGGGTGCTCTCTTTGGACCTTAAACTGGGTGTCTGTTACTGCACAGATATCAATGTTCTCCATACTTAGGAGTGCCTCGAGTGTGTGCAATGTGAGGTTTAGACTTCTGGCGTTGAGTGGCAATACCCTCAGTTACTGGTTACATGTGCTATGTACGGTGGTGGGTTTGTTTTATGAGTCTTGCCTAAAATTCCACCTTGCCTAATATCCACCTCTCTACTATTGTTTGCAATCAATGACAGCTGTGCATGTGTACATGTTCTGCAAATGTGTCCTGACCCTTGTTACAGGGCTGTGCCAAATGGCTATGTGTACGCCTACATAGAGAGGATATTGACAGTAGAGATGAACTGGTTGAACATGTAGATTTGTGTAGCCTAACCTCTCATTGCCGGACTAACAGCTGCTTGGAAATATGTTGACAGTACTGGTAATGAAACAGGGTGCATATCATCTTTAACTCCAGTGTGACATCTGCAGTAGGCATGTAAGATGTAGGAAACTACTACCCGTGTGTAATAGCAGCTTCATAGGTGATGGCATACACTATCTGATTATATCCTGATCATGTCGATAGTGGCAGCAGCGTCTATTGATATCTGACTCTGTGTGGGGAGTGGGTGTCTGTGCCCAACAGAGCTCATGGTTCTGCTGGGTATGTGTGTTTATACCCAGACAAGGATACAGCCCTGTTCACACTTTCATCATCTGTAATCAACTATCAGGATGTGATGTGGCCCTCAGAGGGGGGAATGCTACTAAAGGTAGCTACCATGTTCCTGTAATAGCTAGTGTTGCCACGTCCATAACTCAGATATTTACAAGTGAGCATCACTGTCTAAAACATCTTCATAAGCAGTGAGTATACTAAATACAGTATGTGGTACTTGTAGTACTGAATGCTCATACAGGCATGTCCACTACTCAGCTACTGGTGTTTACTAATGTCAGCTTTGTGTATGTGGCCATCCTGGGGGAATGCAATCTGTATGCCATGTACAGATTGCATTCCCCCAGGATGGGGGGGAATGCAATCTGTATGCCATGTACACTGCCAAACCCACCTAACACCGCACCCCACACATTGTCTGGGATGTAGCTACAGGGGTGATCTTGGAGGCAGTCCATACTACACCCATGACTGGACTAGACAGTCAAGAGGTGTAGGTTAACACATGCATCTCATCACCACAACCAACACATACCCTTACCCGAACACAGTAATGACACACACACATTCCACCAGATATCACACACATCCACAGAGGCCTCTAAGTATCTGGCCAAGCAAGAGGCCCCCAAGTTGGAATAGACAGAAAACAGAATAGAAAAGACTGCATGACATAGTTCGCATAATTGTGTTACACCTCAGAACATGTGGCTGGAAATATGGCCAACAGTACTCATTTATGAACACAAACCCTAGCACTATGTTACACACCAAGCTATATGACGGCAAACATACTGTCAACTACCTGTCTGCCATGATTAGCTACATACCCATACACTCCGACCACCTTTAGAACTATACACATGTCACTGGCATATGCTATGTCGTTGTGCAGGACCTGTGATGCAGTAGCCTGGACTGCATGTAAACACATGTAGGAATTGTCAGGTCATGTAGCCCATGCGGGTATGTCCCAAGGCCTGGGTAGCATTCTGCCAGTGGCCAGAATGATGCAGCAGTACATGGACAAGGATTGTATTCCACAATCATGAAATTTACTGGTGTAGTGCAAAGAGAATCCACCATCTCTCTGCCTGGGATAACATGGTTGATCGATCATGATGCTTTGCCAGACAGGGTCTGCACCTGTCACCCCTGGGATTCTGGATACTGGCAATGGCCCATGTGTCCCCTATAGTGCTCTCATCATGCCAGGTTCAATTGAAAGTCCACTGGTGCAACAGGGACAGCCAAGAAATAAACTGTGGGTCTTGCTACTCAATGATACAAATCAGTTACTCAATATGGACTTACTTACCGCAATCTGAAACACAGAGAACATATATGTGCAGAGATTGAGATATGGTTCAATGCTTTGGAGAGCACCCCTGCATGACCATGTTATAACACATGCCTCACCTCTTGGCCAACATCCTTTATGGGAACACATGGGCCGCAGGTGTGTCCAACTTCCTGAGGGATATGAACACCCCCACGTAAGTTCACTTACACAACGTAAGATGCATTATGCTGAGCAACTACCTTTGTGCCAAAGTGTAATCCAAATTGCACCTTGTCACAGATCATCCACCATGCCTCAGAAATCCCAACTGTCATTGTGCTGTAATGGGAAATACCAGCTGTGAGACAGGACACCATAATCATGGCCACTCAGCTATCCCATTATGAACTGGGAAGACTCATCATGTACCAACACATGTGCTCAATGCATGTTGGATGTCATCAACATCAATGACCTGGATCACCATAGTCACACCAATAGGGCTAACAGTATGCCACACATGGTCAGTCTTCAAAGCCAATATTATGCTCCTTAAGAGCGAAGTGGTAACTGTCATGGCACCCATGCAGATGTACAATGCATGTGCAAATACTGGGTCCTACACAAATGCACTTTAGGCACTCACATATGCAGTGATCATGCCATTGAAACAAAAACAGGATTCAAATAAACACAACCATGAAGGCAAACCGGTGGTACCCTGCCTTAAACTGTACCACAGAAGGTAGTAGCTGTTGCAAGGGTAAACACACATGAGTGGAAGTTGATCCATGGACAGCCTCAGTAAGATGCAGGGACACCATATAATGCCACGCATCGCTACTGTGAAACTACTCATCCACATATTATGAGGCCAAACACAGAAGATTCCATAGCTGTGTCATGAAACATAATGGCAACAACAACACCTGCTGTGCTTCACAGCACTATGGCATGAGAGGTACTGCACCTATGGAAATAGCACCTGTTCAGCCAGATAGGGTCTTGGATAACATAAACACACTGTCCCCCCCAACAGGTTCACATTCATATATCCATGTACACTACAGAGCCCCTGTAATAACAACTATGCAGGTACAAGCTGCACTCTCTAATGCCATACATGCAGGCTGCATGGGACCTGTCCACATTCCAGGTTATATCCTACACAAATGTCAAAACATTCTGCTCTCCACATAAACATCTCGTACAATCATAGCTTCATGTCAGGCTGTGTACACACAATCAATGGTGCACAGCAACAGTCATCTGTTAATGCTGTCAATATCCGAGAGACCCTGGTATGAGTACAGCTGACCTGGTTACAAACATTGCATTGCATAACACATAATGTAACTGTGTCAGTACATGGGTACTCTGCACAGTTATTGTAGGGCTAGGTACAGTCCAACAGTCAAAGGATACTTGATGTTGTTCCATTACATGTCGTACCACATGTATGGATATGTGTGGTGGTCTGAGGACATGGTGGTGTCTGAAGATTACATCCTAGGATGCAGCTTTTGACACTGTGACCTGCATCTGGCTCATCTGTGATTATATATGTTGGAGTACTGTTCTGTACATGTGAGTAGTCGTTATGGATGTGGGTACACCACCACCTGGAGTGGTCTGTACCAATGTTATTGCCCACATGTCTGGTTCTGAGTTATATCGTGGTAGTGCTATTGTGCACAACAGTGCCATCAGCCAGGTGTTCCTCACTGCACAGATGTCAGTATTCCCCATTGTAGGTTCAACAGTGAGCAGCTATGATTACGACAGCAACACATCTAGCACTGGTTAGCATAAGCATACAATGCAATTGTCTTCTAGATGTCAGGGTGTTATCCTGTGTTTAGGTCATTTGCCTTTGAATGGCACTATAGAGGCAAATGCGAACGAGGTATTATCAACACTCCCTTGAATCATGGATGCATGTGATCTGTGACAAAGGCTTGTCTTCTGTCAGTCATGCCATCCTAGACTGACAGACACTGGACAACCTCGTAATTACAGCAGGCCATTGGCTCATTATGTTGGTCAAGCAGTTGCCATTCCTTGCATGAAATCACTGTGAGTAGTATTATTGTGCTTGTTATAGACTGATACATCTAAGGTGTCGGACAGCAGCAGGTGTTGTGTAGATGACCAGTGTCAGATACATATAGTGCAGCGTTCCTGCTAACAATGACAACTACTAATATCAGAGACCATTACAACATGTTCTGTACATCTAACTGTATGAGCATGGCCACTGTGGCCTTCCATGTTTAGAATCAGAGTGCATCCTAAACAGCCCTGTGCTACTAAGTGTATGAGCATGCCCAGTATAACCTTGTGTATTTGGAATCATAGTGTATTCCAAACAGCCCTGTGCTACTAAGTGTGCAAGCATGCCCACTGACACCTTGTGTATGTTATGTACTACTATGTGTATGAGCATGGCGATTGTAACCCTGTATAGTGATAGTAGTCATCCATTCCACAGAAGGGCATACTCCTGTAAGGGATGGACTCCTATGTTAAACACACAGGTTCACAGCTATGTATTTCATAACTGTCAGCATCCCTGTTGATGTCCGCAATCCTAGAAGGTCATGATGACTACCTTGGAATGTGTAATCTCTGTGGCACAACTCATAACTGCGTAGTACTGTAATAGTGATCTGTAGATAGGCAGGTGTTCTGATCCCATCACTGGTGTGTGTGTGTGTGTGTGTGTGTGTGTGTGTGTGTGTGTGTGTGTGTGTGTGTGTGTGTGTGTGTGTGTGTGTGTGTGTTCATCTGCCAGTGGACAGAACAATACTTTTTAGAGTACTCACACTCCGTGTGATTCCTATATTCAACTTTGGCAAGGCTGATGATGTCACCCACCTAGGAATACTCCTCTGGGATTAATGTGACCCAGTAATCTTGATAGTGCATTCTGTAACTGCATAATGCTGTAGTGTGATAAAGTAGTTAGGTCGGTACTTTAATCCTAGACATGCTGAGTGTGAGTGTGTGTATCCATCTGCCGGTGGACAGAACAATGCTTTTTAGAGTACACACACTCCGTACGATTCCTATACTCAACTTTGGCAAGGCTGATGATGTCACCCACCTAGGAATACTCCTCTGGGATTGATGTGTCCGAGTAGTCACGATAGCGCTTTCTGTAACTGCGTAATGCTGTAATGTAATAATGTAATTAGGTTGCTGTTCTATTTCCAAACATGCCGTGTGTGTGTGTGTGTGTGTGTGTGTGTGTGTGTGTGTGTGTGTGTGTGTGTGTGTGTGTGTGTGTGTGTGTGTGTGTCCGTCTGCTGGTGGACAGAACAATGCTTTTTAAAGTACTCACACTCCGTACGATTCTTATACTCAACTTTGGTAAGGCTGATGATGCCACCCACCTAGGAATACTCCTCTGGGATTGATGTGACCCAGTAATCTCGATAGCGCATTCTGTAACTGCATAATGCTGTAGTGTGATAAAGTAGTTAGGTCAGCGTTCTAATCCCAGACATGCCGTGTGTGTGTGTCCATCTGCCTGTGGACCAAACAATGCTTTTTAGAGTACTCACACTCCGTACGATTCCTATACTCAGTTTTCACAAGGCTGATGATGTCACCCACCTAGGAATACTCCTCTGTGATTGTTGTGACAGTAATCTCGATAGTGCATTCTGTAACTGTGTAATGCTGTGGTGTGATCAAGTAGTTAGGTTAGTGTTTTAATCCCAGACATGCCGTGTGTGTGTGTGTGTGTGTGTGTGTGTGTGTGTGTGTGTGTGTGTGTGTGTGCGTGTGCGTGCGTGTGCGTGTGCGTGCGTGTGTGTGTGTGTGTCTGTGTGTGTGTGTGTGTGTGTGTGTCTGTGTCTGTCTGCCGGTGGACAGAACAATGCTTTTTAGAGTACTCACACTCCGTACGATTCCTATACTCAACTTTGGCAAGGCTGATGATGTCACCCAACTAGGAATACTCCTCTGGGATTCATGTGACCCAGTAATCTCAATAGCACATTCTGTAACTGCGTAATGCTGTAGTGTGATAAAGTAGTTAGGTTAGCGTTCTAATCCCAGACATGCCGAGTTTCTCTAAGTCCATCTGCCTGTGGACCAAACAATGCTTTTCAGAGTACTCACACTCCATACGATTCCTATACTAAATTTTCGCAAGGCTGATGATGTCACCCACCTAGGAATACTCCTCTGTGATTGCTGTGACACAGTAATCTTGATAGCGCATTCTGTAACTGTGTAATGCTGTAGTGTGATCAAGTAGTTAGATCGGTGTTTTAATCCCAGACATGCCGAGTGTGTGTGTGTGTGTGTGTGTGTGTCCGTCCATCTGCTGGTGGACAGAACAGTGCTTTTTAGACTACTCACACTCCGTACGATTACTATACTCAACTTTGGCAAGGCTGATGATGTCACCCACCTAGGAATACTCCTCTGGGATTGCTGTGACACAGTAATCTCGATAGCATGTTCTGTAACTGCGTAATGCTGTAGTGTGATCAAGTAGTTAAGTCAGTGTTCTAATCCCCGACATGTCGAGTGTGTGTGTCCGTCTGCCAGTAGACAGAACAATGCTTTTTAGAGTACTCACACTCCGTACGATTCCTATACTCAAGTTTGGCAAGGCTGATGATGTCACCCACCTAGGAATACTCCTCTAGGATTGATGTGACCCATTAATCTTGATAGCACATTTTGTAACTGCGTAATGCTGTAGTGTGAACAAGTAGTTAGGTAGGTGTTCTGTTCCAAGGCATAGCAGGTGTGTGCGTTTGTCAGTCATATCCAATGTGTTGGTGGCTGTGAGTGGCTAGTCACAGGATGTGTTGAGGAGCGTGTTTCCCTACATAGTGGCCATAAATGTCACAATCAGCCAAGAGACTGGGTTGGCAAGACATACCCATACATTTGGCAATAGGCCTGGTGAGTAATGTCAGCAACCCTAATATTACTCTGAATACAGTCTGAACCTGTGTGTCACACAGAAACATACTTGCCTTGGGATTAACACCAGTACATAATACAGGAGTTGCTGGTGGTTTCCTTTTCATTCTTGACTAATGCTTTGTTGTCACGAGGTTTGTTCTTGAAATATATATACTATATCTATGTATGTGTGTGTATATATATATATATATATATATATATATATATATATATATATATATATATATATATATATATATATATATATATATATATATATATATAGATATATATATATATATATATATACATTAACACAAATGCATCATGGAATACATGTCCTATACTGTTGAATACCTGTGCTGGATGATATGTACGTGATAACATCCAATGTATGTATATCTGCCATGGCTTAGTGGTAAAGCACATCGTCTGTGGTGTGCAGGATCCTGGTTTCCAGCCTTGCAGAGGCCGGTTGTTTTGTTGCTGGGCAGAACAAGGGCCGTTGAATAGGGTGTGAGTAAGGTGCTTTTAAGCAGTTGTGTGCGGGTTAGCACAGCAGTAAACAGTGGTTACTTTTGTGGAGGCTCAGTATGGGTCATGTAACTATGCATTAGCAGGCAATCGTATGCAAATGAGGTAAAGGATATTGATTCCCGGTTAACCCCAAGGTGTGAGGCAGGTCCCAAGAGTGTATGTGTATAGATAGCCGGGTGCAGGACTTGGATATGGGTGACATCATGGGGGGGGGGTGTCAGACATACTGTACGTGGATTGGAGCCCTTTGGCTCGTGATTGCTCCTAGCTTTGCACGACTAAGCTAGGGGTGTGTCTATACCTGCCTAGTGCAATTGGGAGGGACAACAGCAGTAGGAGAGTAATCAAGTGAACTAGCTGAGCTGACAGGTGATATGTATCAGAATCAGCTGATTACAGGGGCAGCAGACCCGCCCAGCCCAGAACACTACTATAAACTAAGCAAACACCTTCCCCTCTGGTTTTTCCACACTCTACACCACCCGTGTACACATGCAGGGACATTTTAACAAACAAACCTACGAAATGAGAAGGGCTGCAGCAGGCAACATAGACCAACATGTGCAAGAGGCTGAGGGTGGTGAAGATGTGAATACTGCCGAAGAACCCTCAGTGAGGAGATAGAGAACAGTGTACAGACTCAAGGTAACCTACCAGGGGCTACATGAGCTGGAGATAGTGGACTGCTGTAGGGTGGACAGAGACCTCCTACAGCAGATTGTTGAGATGTGCCGACCACACCTGACACATCAAACAGGCTGAGGGGAACCCATCCCAGTGGATACCAAGGTATGTGTAGGCCTAGGTATACTAGCCACAGGTACCTCCCAAAGCACAACTGGGGATATCATGGGGATCTCACAGGCATCAGCATCCAGAGTATTCCACCAGTTCCTGGATGCCATGTCAGCACATGCCAGTGAGCACATATATTTCCTCAATACACATGAGGTGTTGACCAGCAATATGCGTCTCTTCCACCAAATAGAAGACTACCCTGGGGTAGTGGGTGCTATAGCCTGCATACACTTATGCATCAAAGCACCACCTGGTGAGCAGGGTAGGGCCTACATAAACCACAGGGGCATCCCCTCCATCAACTCCCAGGTTGTATGTGATGCCCAGGGCATTATAATGAATGAGTGTGCTGGCTGCCCTGGAAGCTATGATGATTCAGAAATATGGCATCTGATGCAGCTGTACCACAGCTTTGCCAATATGGGCATCGCCTATGGTCACCTAGTGGGGGATGCTCGGTACCCACTGGAGCCATGGCTGATGACACTCATCAGAAGTGCACACATACCTGAACAACAATGCCATAATGAGGCACACGCACAGGCCAGACATATAATAGAGCATGTGTTTGGGATGCTCAGGTCACGGTTCCAGTGTCTGGACACATCCGGTGGAGCCTTGCAGTATTCACCAGCTGCATGCACCCAAATTGTTATGGTATGTGCTATGCTACACAATACAATCCTGTGGAAACAGCTGCAGCAGGAACAGCATGGGACCGGGCCACACAGCCCCCCACCAATGCCAAGGCCTGTACAGGCACAGAGTGACTCAGAGGAGGAACAACCTGAGCCTAACCCATTAGGCGGAAGAAGGCGTGCCCAGTATGACCTGACCTTGGCAAAGAGGCAATGCATAGCATATGCACTGACACAGTAGGGACCCAGGGAATGTCACCCTCTCTGACTTGCACAGACAGTAAAAGGGATGCCAAACATGACACTACCTGTGCTCAGCCATGTATAGGGAGTGTACTATGTGCATCTGACATAGGCAGCCCTCCAGCACCATCCTCAAGTCTGGCACACCCTCAAGGTAAGTCAATCAACCTACCAATTGCCAAATGTAGTAGAATGTGTTGGTACCTGTAGCTATGGTATGGATGTGAGCGTGCAAGGGAATTGGTTGGCTGAATGTTAAGGCAGCAGACAGTAGATACCCATAGTGGCACCATGACATCTGTAACACATACTGGAGTCACCACAGTAGCCAGTACTACACAGGGTGACAAAACCCACTGCATGTAATGGGCTGAGTGTCATGTGTGTCCATAAGACCCACACAAGTCTCAACCAGCTGGACAGGTGTAGACTGACACAAAGAAATGCTGTACTATGGCCTCTGAATGTGCCCTATGGGTAACCCCTCCCACAGACCCACAAGGGCAGCCTACAGCAGGCCAGGCAGTTGGATGTAGATTGTGAAGACTAGGAAGTCAGAAACTAATATGTTAGTAATTAAAGCTAAGATCTGTAGTACATTGGTATGCCTTTAGCCAGCACACTGGGTAAGACTACACACTGAAATGGAGTGCCTGACATACCAGTACAGTACTAGCAAATGTGTACAAGTGTCAGGTGTGCCCCACATCCAATGTACACTTATAGCAACAGTCAGGTGTGCCCCCCCACTCCTGTGTAGGAATGTAGATACAGTCAGGTGTCCCCCCCGCTATGCAGAAATGTAGCAACAGTAAATGCCACATGATTGATGGATACCCTGCAGACACAGCATGCTACCTGTCAGTGTACAACACAAAGGTCAGCACCACAGTACAGACTACCTGGACATGTAACACATGCAATACAGATGGCCATACAGGTCATGCTCACACACTTGAAGGTATGAAGGCAATGTCAGTCGACAACATACTGAATGGTCATACTGGGCATGCTCACACACTTAAACACATGAAGGTCATGTCTGCAAACACCAGTGGTCCAGACATATCTGGCGGTCGCAGTTCTTAGTGCAGACACATGTCAGTATGCACCACGCCTGCCTTGTCCACACAGTGGATAGGAATACAGGCATATATGTAAGGACAACACACTATAATACTTCTAATGTAGACGGACATAGATGTGTGGAAGAGGGTGACCGTGACAAGGAGCCATCCGTGCCTGTCCCATCCAGCACACAGCCAAAGGGCCCCAAACACATGAGGTGCAGATGTCATTCACTGCAGATACTAACCACCTGTATCTGTCAGCATGTCAGACTATGTGGTACATGTGCCAGCTATGCAGCATGACTGTATAGGGAAGTAGTCATCTAGTAGCTGTATATGCATACCTGTGACATATGGCCCCACGTGCACCTGCATGTGGCATGTCAACCCCTACATGACTGGGTTGTGGCCCATGCACACACTGCCCTCCCCATAGCAGTATTATGACAAGCCTGCTGAGGTCATCCATTATGAAATACACCTTTGGGAGAGCTGTAGCTCAGTAATCTCCATGGCATGTCTCATAACTGCATACTGCTGTAGTGTTATACTAGGTAGGTAGTAGTTCTAACACCAGACTTGCAAATTGTGTGTGTGAATGTGTGCGCATCTGTCTGTCTCAGACTGTGTAGACAGAAATGGTTTATAGGCTACTCACAGTCCGTACAAATCATATACTCACCTTTGGCAATGCTGCTGATGTCACTCACCTAGAAATACACCTCTGGGAATGCCATAGACCAGTAGTCTCTGTTGTGCATTCTGTAACTGCGTATTGCTGTAGTGTGATAGAGTAGTTATGCCAGTGTTGTAATCCCAGACTTGCCAACTGTGTGTGTGTGTGTGTGTGTGTGTGTGTGTGTGTGTGTGTGTGTGTGTGTGTGTGTGTGTGTGTGTCCATCTGCCTGAGGACAAACCAATGCTTTTAGAGTACTCACACTCCGTACAAGTCATATACTCACCTTTGGCAATCCTGCTGATGTCACACACTTATAAATACACCTCTAGGACTGCTGTAACCCAGTATTCTCTGTAGCACGTGCCGTAAATGCATATTGCTGCAGTGTGATACACTAGGTAGGTTGGGGTTTGAATCCAGGACATGGCAGGTGTGTGTGTTTGACTGTCAGAGACTGTATTGGGGTGGCTGTGAGTGTCTAACCACTGGACATGCTGGGGAGCAGATCTTGTTGTTTTCATATATGGTTTCCATCTTATGACACACAGCCCACCTCATGAGGTGTACAGATGTCAGTAAGCCATGGGACTGTATTGGCAAGCCATACCCCTACATCTGGCAAAAGGCCTGGTGAACACAATATGTAACCCTACTAGTACCTGGTATATGTCCTGAACCCATGTGTCACACACAGACACACTTGCTTAGGATATCCTGCTATGTTGCTAGTACCATGCACATTGATGACAGATAGTAGGCATGGTGTGATTGCAGTGGGCTGCAGAGGACATGGCACCCTGTACAACAGTACAATAGGCACATAATTGTGGACAATGTGCCTTCACTATGTTCCCCACTGGATGCCTGCAACATATGTGGTGCCATCAAATGTGATCCACAGAGGCCATACAATGCCGTACACATGTGCTCTGTATGGACCGATACCACTGACACCAGAGAATACCTGTATCATGCAATCATTGCAGGTGCAGGGTCAACCTGCTGACTATAAGCAGGTTTCACCAAAACAGGCCAGTGTTGGCATATTGGAGGATAACAGTCTGTGTACACATGTGCCTGCCATACCAGGTACACCTGTACATGTCACTGTACAGTATTGTGGGACATGCACATCCCAGGCAATGTCCATGTCAAGGACTATCAAACACAGACATGGCATCCATTGCAAAGCTATGGCCATAATGGTAACCAGGATGTCAGGGCAGTTCATGTAGTACCCATCTGTGAAGGACATTGCAGACACTACACCCTTGTACCATACTGGACACCATTGTCGGGTGGCATGGTGCCAGGGATTACCACTCACCCAGCCTTGTGCAGCCATCTTGCACAGCCAACCACTACACACCCATGAAGCAATGCATACATGCATGTCAGTACTGGCACCTTGTGTCTGCATGTGGGTTATGATGCTCCCAACCAGTCACTCCCAGTATAACCCCCATTGGCATACCAATAGATGTCATATACTTTCACATGCCCTAGCCCATAGAACCTCCAGATATCCCCTGTGGTGCATGTAGTACCTGTGCATTACTGCAGTGTGGCAAACTAAGTAGTTAGGGAGTGTATTTGTGGTCCTGGCAAAGAGTGTCAATGCGAGTCCATTAGAGAGTGTGGTTGTGGTGACAATGGCATCCATTCACATGGACAGCCATGTGTGCTACACCTAATGTATGTCTACTATATCTCTGTTGCACATGTCTCTCACCAACACACATATATGTTCTTACAGCACAGCAACATGTCGGCTTTGTGGCACATGTAGTAACTGGATGCACTCATAATATAATGACTAGTCAGCCAGGGGATTGACCCCTGTACTGGTAGGTGTGTGACAGATGATGTTTAGGTTTTAGTCTCCAAGCCCTTCTCTGATGTACATTGTCTGTCCCTCCCACACACTCTCTGTTGGATGTGGAGGCATACACCTGCTCAGCAGCAGCATGTGTATTGTAAGTGATGGACATAATCAGGTGATGGCCTCTGCACCTATTGCAGACCTCCTCTAGCTGATTGCATGTGGAACAGCTGTGATGATGTTCCCATAGCCATTCGCATGATAAATACAGTACAATATCTAGAAACATCATGTTGGTGTTTGACCATGACAGTCGCTGTGAGTGGTACCTGGATGTGGTGTTTGGAAATGGCATCACAGATGATATCTGGATGTTCCTCAAACATCATACACAGTGGGAAATAGCCTAAAGATAGGGAGGGTGATGTGCCAGACATGACTACAGCATGTACGTGTAGCTATGCTTCATTGGGACTACTGCATGTTTAACATGTTGTGTGTGGTAATGGCTATTCTGCATGTTTTATAACAGACATGACAGTGCTCTGTTCATGAGGGACCCCCATCTGTAGGGCCATCTGTGGACTGGTCAGTGTGTGAAACCATTTGCTTCCTGTGTTACACACTGAACACACATCTGCGCACAGCAAGAGCAGAGTATGAGGATTGCTGCCAGTATATGGTGATAGGGATGTGTTACTGCCATCGCATACCTGCCTGGACATATGTCACATGACACAGTGACATGTCAGACACTGTCTGGGGTTCCCAGTGGCAAGCCAATAATGGGCCACTGTTCATAGCTGCAGTCACACGTCTTCTACACTTTGTACAGATGTCATGCAGTATATATGCATGTGTTGTGCTCCCTCTGCAAATGTATACCTTCTGTTGTGTTGGGTTGATGGTCATATCTATGCATACTGTTGTAAGTAATCCTGAATGCTGTTGTCTATTACTAAGCCATATATATGTTTAAACTGCAACACCATAGGCTGTATGGGTTTGGAGGTCCCGGCAGAACCTCCTGTCCCACTTCAGCTGACCATGGCACCGGGCAACAGCACATCTGGGGCCCAGCCTTGGACCTCAATCTCTGTTGGCTCTGCACCACCTTCTGGTGGTACCACCACTGAGGATTGGGACTGTCCCCCCTGGGAGAAGGGCCAGACAGGAACATGTCCGCTGTCGTGCGGTCCCGAACATCGTGTGTTGGGGGCTCAATAATGGGTTCCGAGGCCAGATACGCAAGCTCAAGGGCTGAGTGTCACATTTACAGGGTGATTTTGCCCCTCCTGGACAGCCCCCAGCACTGCCTCCTTTGCAGCTGTTTTGGTGCAGTGGTGGCTGCCCATGGCTGTAGACCTCTGTCCCACTGTTCCCATGGCCTTGTGAATGCGGAACACCCCTCCCTGTCCGAGGTGTACCACCCACATGTGTCATATACCGACCCTGTATGCTGTGTTGTGTGTGATCCTACCCTACCTATCCTCCACAGGCATACCTACTCTCCTTCCCCCACATCCCACTCTCTCCTAACCGAAACATAAGGCCAATCAGTTCCCAGGACAACATTTGCCCCATACATAGCTGTCCATTTCACACACGTACCCAATGGGCACACGTAACCCTTGTAATATGCATCACAACATACTCCTGTTATCCTCACCCCTGTCCCTCAGGCGCACGATCCTGGTATGCACATCATCCCTAAATGTTCCAGGTACATGTGATGCGGATGACCCCATTGTACACACAACACTACCGATCCCTCTCTGGTTACCCTATTTACCTTTATCATGATGATGATGTTGCACACAGCACCTTGCAAGAGTACTGTTCTCACATAATGATTGGACAGGTACTGTTGTGTTAATGTACTTTACATGCACAGAGTGATGTATATGGCCAATGTACAACTGTTTGCGTGGATGACTGACACATGTCTGTCTGAGGGAGTCTTGATATTACATAGAACAACACCACTACATAATACAGGCATCGCTGGTGTTTCTCTTTTCATTCATTTGTAATTCTTTGTTGTCACATGGTATGTTCCTGATATATCTCTATATATGTATGTACCTATATGCTGGACATAAACACGCAAACATACATCTACATGACGGAATACATTCCTATACTGTTGAATGACTGCGCTGTATGATATGTTTGTGGTAATGTCTGATGTCTGTATATATGCCATGGCATATTGGTAAATCACATTAGCTGTGTGTACAGGGTCCTGGTTCCGAGCCTTGCAGAGGCTGTTTATTTTGTTGCAGGGCAGAACAAGGCCATTGGATACGGAGGGATTAAGGCACATGAAAGCAGTTGTGAGCAGGTGTGCATGGGTTTGCACGGTGTTATGCAATGCTAACCTCTGGTTGCAGCTTCTTACACTCAGTTAGCCTCTACATTGCTTTACCAGTGTAATACTCACATACTGGCGGCCAAACAGTCTTACACCCGCTTGCTTCCACACTTGCAAATGCACTGATATTGGTGCTTGCATCTGATGCTCACACCCCTGGGTGGGAGCAAGGGCCACAATATTACCTTGTGATGCCTATTACATCAGAATACATGTCTACAGTACTGGGAATGGCTGGCAATTAGGCGACAGCATGCCATTCGACTGTATGGAATCAGCAGCCTGTCCAGTGTTTTATTCATATTATTTGTGTGTTCCTCTTAAAATCTGTACCCATCTGGCAGACACATGGGAACTGAGACTCTTCAATACAGACAAGTAATTGGGTTTTGGGACCCACATCTGTCAGCCGAGTCATGCTACTGCATACCTATTATTATATCATCTTTCTAAGGTAATCAGTGGAATATGTGCTTTCTGTCCCTATCAGACCTCTCATATGATAGGGGAAAAATGAAGACTGAATCAGGGACACGGCATGACAACATCAGGGACACATTTAAATTATTGGTGCTATCAATCTGACACATTGACAGACTCAGAACATATGAATTCATACACATTGTCTGAGGTACATGCTGTTTATGACTCTTAATTGTTGTCATTATTCATTACGTGTAATACACCACCTTTCCTCCTAATATCACTAGTTCTAGGAGGGTTTAGGTGAGAGAGAGAGCTAGAATTTGAGTCGAAGTCAGGGACGTCCCTGGTAATCGAGGACAGTTCAATGATATGGTCCCTATGTGTTCCTCCAATGGTTTACAGCCTACCCAGTGGATGTGCTCTTAGGGGTTGGGAGGTATGGGTGGTCCTAATATGGCTCTGCCAGCCAACACCTGCATGCCTAGGCCCATAATCGCATACCCACAGTTCCCCCACCTGCCACTCCTCTACATCCTTACTCTGGGCGCAGGTGGGGTATAAACACACCACTACACACTGCCCACTCTCCCCATGTCGGGACACATGTCATACATTGTGTCAACCCATGGGTTACCAGGCTTGCACAACCTACTGGTCCACGTACATCTACAGCCTGGTCTGATAAATCATTACCAGGACTGGCTCCAATCATTAATTTTTGGTGTCCCACAAGACATCAATGTCTATGTTTCAAGATTAGACCTTGCAGGTCTCTCCCACTGGTAGTAGCCTGCCAGTGGTCTGGGAAGCAGTGGTGTGTTTACCTTTATTGTGTGTCTGTATGCCTCACCGGCCTAGCTGGGGGTGGGGGTGGGGGGTGGGGGGTGATGCTACATGTTACATGTTTGTTTATTGGATCTCCCACCACCATATGCACGGCCTGTGATCATATGTTACTCGTAACTGCTGTATCATATCCTAGCTATGTACATGTGTATATTTACTTTCATATATATATATATATATATATATATATATATATATATATATATATATACAAAAAATGATTCCAGTAGACCCCAAACAAAGTAGATCCAGAAAACCACAGGGAAGGAGCAATGTAGTTTGTTGTTCAAATATTCAAGTATAATCACAGCTTATCTTAATAAACTCGTCTCAGCCAGCAAATGAGTCCAAGGCAGAAATGCTCGATTACAACTTCTTTATTGTACAAAACAGCAGAAACGTGAGCGCTTTCACTGAGACAAGCTTCTTCAGACGTTTTAAAATCAATGAAAAAAAGCCCTGTTATATAGCAGAACCAATTATCAATTAAATAATTTGATCTTTATCTGATAATTGATTAACAGTTAAGTGCCCAAGTTACTTTCTTAGACTCATAACATCCTTCTCTAAAGCAGTAGTGCAACAAGAGAATATATTTACATTAATATATATTTACATTAATATATACAGATATATCTGTATATGTATGCATACATGTATATTTATATCTTGTTGTCTATATATAGGTTCATAGGTTCATAGATTAGTACTATGCTAATTGCGAGCCATTTTAAGCTTAGCCAATTATCCCCTGTGAGATTCAAACCCTGTACCTTGTGTTTGTAAGTCAAACACCTTAACCATTATATATATATATATATATATATATATATATATATATATATATGTATATATATATTTATATATATATATATATATATATATATATATATATATATGTATATATATATGTATATATATATATATATATATATATGGGTATGTATCTGTATTCTTTCTCTGTATGTAAACATTTGTACTACGGTGAGGGAGAGGCATATGTCTGTGCCGCTATGGGTAGATATACACTCACATACCTCTACATATATACGTCTGTTGTGTCTTTTGGCTTTTCCCGGTCAAGGGTCACCATAGCAGAACTCCGGTCCGCTAATGAGTGGCAGTTGATTTTTACGTGCCGAGTCACCAGCCCTGAAGCACAACCTTCAATGAAGGTACGCCCATTCACACATGTCTCCATGCAGAAGACACTCTAGCTGAGAGTCGAACCGATCAGCTTCTCACTCTGAGGCGACAATGCTACCATGTCTACATCTAGTTATTCCATTCCTTGCCATATAGATTACACTTTGCTTTAGTGGGTCTCACAGTGGTTGTGGTTGCTCATTGGCTAATGCCTCTGTCCAATGAACACATTCACTTACATCCCTAGGGCTGTCCATATAGGCCCACATCAGCCAACACCTGCATACCTAGACCCATAAGTAGCTACCCATAGTTCTGCCACCTCACAGCCATGACACACCTCCAAACATTGCCCTCTCCAGAGCATTAGGGGTCCTACACATATGTTGTCCCGCCTCATGTATTCTCAGGCTCTCCCACCATTTAGTTTTTGAACATACCTGCCCTTGCTTGTGTAATGGATGACGCCCAAATGCACCTTAGAATTTTTGGTAGTCCCAGCAGGGACTACTCTCTGTCTGTGTGTAAAGAAGACTTAGCAATTCAACAATGTTACTCCCACTGGTAAAACCCTGCCTCTGGTGTAAGTAGCGGTGCTCTGCTCACTCCTGGCCAGCTTTTTATGACATACGCTGACAGCACTATATAATACCATAGTTGCTGTTGATTCCCTTCTCATCCCTTGTCTATGCTTTATTGTTACGACGTTCATTCTTTATATATATATATATATATATATATATATAGATATATATATATATATCTACATATATATATAGATATATATATATATATTTGTATATATATGTATATACATATATATATATATATATATATATATATATATATATATATATACACACATATATATATATATATATATATATATATTTATATATATATATATATATATATATACACACACACACACACACACACACACACACACACACACATATATATGTGTGTGTGTGTGTGTGTGTGTGTGTATACATACATATACATATATATATATATATATATATATATATATATATATATATGTATATATAAATATATTACATCTGTACATACTTATATACATTTCCTATGCTGGGCGCTGCTTACACCCACGCAAGTGCACTCGCATATGCTTACTGTGTGTTACATATTTTTACTGCCGCTTATTTGTGCTTACTTGTGCCTTATTCATTATGACAGTACCACTTTGATTGAAAGTCCCATGCCATACTCAAGTTCACTTTTACATGTTATTATGTTGGTTTTACAGCAGAACGACATTCATTCCACAAGGAAAATGATATGTGCTATAGTCGAACTTGAATCGTGAATGCCGGCTTGTTAGGCGGATGCTCTAACCACTACACTATAGGTGTTCTGCTTCATTTATATGTATACCCATGGTTCATAGTTACCTGAACACACACCTCAACACTTCACTAACACAGCAGGCATCCATTCTCCTGTTAGGAAAGCTGCACCACTACACATGCGCCATTCCCTACTGCTCTGGACCCGTTCCGCATATTGACTCACTCCAAGTATATTCATACTTCCCAGGCCTATAGTCCTGGCACATACATTTGTATGGTGGTCAGGGTGTTCATATGGTGATCCCTGTTTAGGCTTGTGTGATTTGGGACTGCTACTGCTCTGTACCCGTTTGAAAGTCAGATTTAGCATGTGGACAAAGTTACTCCCACTGTTAACATCCTACCTGTGGTTAGAGATGCAGGGGGTTTGCCCACCTCTGGCCAGCTTGATATGTCAGCACTAGATAATACGGGTGTTCCACTGCTGTTTTTCTTTGTATTCATTATGAATGCTTTCTTGTGCCCATGTTCGTTCTGTATATATATATATATGCTGGTGGTTCTGCTGCTGTTTCCCTTCACATTCATTATGACTGCTTTATTGTGACCATGTTCATTCTTCATGTGTGTGTGTGTGTATATATATATATATATATATATATATATATATATATATATGTCTGTACATACATATGCGTATACACCTACATACTTATTTACATTTCCCATACTATTGAATGACTGCCACTTACTGCTGCCCCTATATCTGATGGCCATTATTCTGGGCATCATATAAAATTAGCAGACCTTGCATGGTTTGGACCCAGGAGCGGAAACACCTTAGTCACCAGTTTAGTCACTATACCATCCGTCGTACATTCTTCATGGATGGTAGTTAGGTTATATGACTTTACTACAGGCATTCCACACTACTGGCAACAAATGTGACAGTCCGTTGGTGTACATATGTATAGTGCATGTGAATGTTCATATGTTTCTGAGAGACATATGTATACATTTGCAAGTATACATATTTATAAATAGGACACATACTTGACAACTACTTATATGCATGTATGTGCGATGTGTAGCTGTAGCTATGCGTATATAAGTATGCACATTTATAGATGTATGACTACATATCTGGGGGGGGGTTCTGCTGCTGTTTCCCTTCACATTCATTATGACTGCTTTATTGTGACCATGTTCATTCTTCATGTGTGTGTGTGTGTGTGTGTGTGTGTGTGTGTTTGTGTGTGTGTGTGTGTGTGTGTGTGTGTGTGTGTATGCGTGTGTGTGTGCGTGTGTGTGTGTGTGTATGTCTATATATATATATATATATATATATATATATATATATATATATATATATATATATATATATATGTCTGTACATACACATGCACATACACCTACATACTTATTTACATTTCCCATACTATTGAATGACTGCCACTTACTGCTGCCCCTATATCTGACGGCCATTATTCTGGGCATCATATAAAATTAGCAGACCTTGCATGGTTTGGACCCAGGAGCGGAAACACCTTAGTCACCAGTTTGGTCACTACACCATCCGTGGTACATTCTTCATGGATGGTAGTTAGGTTATATGACTTTACTACAGGCATTCTACACTACTGGCAACAAATGTGACAGTCGGTTGGTGTACATATGTATAGTTCATGTGAATGTTCATATGTTTCTGAGAGACATATGTACACATTTGCAAGTATACATATTTATAAATAGGACACGTACTTGCCAACTACTTATATGCATGTATGTGTGATGTGTAGCTGTAGCTATGCGTATATAAGTATGCACATTTATAGATGTATGACTACATATCTGGGGTTGTACATGGCCATGTATATGAACACCTGCATCCGGGAGGGACGTGTACTGTTTGTATACAGGGGTTGTGTGCATCATTATGACGTGGAACCTGGACAGGGTATACAATTTGTGGACGAGTACTATTTGGATGATGGCTATGGGGAAGCTTCTAGGGAACATGTGAAAGGTATATATTCCCGATAATGCACATGGGGAGACGTGCATCACGGTCAGGTGTTTAATCCCGGGTCGTAGGTTATGCAGGTCTGGCTGGAGGCTGAGCAGGGTTGTGGACAACTACTGCTAATGCAACTTGTGTCCGGATGTCTATGGGGCTGGACATCATGTTGTGCCACCAAGTCTAATCTTTAGTACAGACGCTTATCACATGAGGGATGTCCAAAAATTGTGGATGCAAATGACTCCCATTCTTTTGGCTTTATGAAAATGAGGAAGGGTTATGCATGCATGGGGTACCTAGTTTGCAAGCCTGAGACTGCCCAGGGTGAGACTGCCTACTAGATGTAGGTAGGGGACACTATGTGCAGATATGACTGGTCCAAGCTAGCAGCCCGAGTATGTATGGTTTTGGTGGATGTTCAGTAAGGGGGGGGGTGTGTGCTGTGGAGGGGATGGTGGGTATCCAATTATGTATCCAGGTGTGTAAGGGTTGGATGGCTCAGTTCAGGCTAGACCATTATGTGGGTGTGAGCTGGTACCGTTTCTGTACATGTGTATCACACATTTTAATGTTTATATGTTTGTGGGATTGTGTTCTGCAGTATACCCTGTCAGGGTGTATTGGGGATGTGAATGTATGTTCTTTGGTTTCCTTTTTGATTCACCCACTTCTCTCTTGTACACCTCCAGTACATCCAACCCAGTCTCCCCTTGGCAAATTATTACATTACCCGTCACCCCCCCAAATTCCACAAACACACCATCCATTTCTTCTCTGGTTGCTGGCCTATGGCACAGACAGCAGTACACATTGCGTACTCTACATATCTCTGGTACCAATATGGTTGTGAGGACAACACTAGCATATCTGGTCTTCCACATGCTGCACTTCACGCACATAGGTACATGCAAATACCTATCTTTCATGACATGGTAGGTTGTCCCGGGTAATACCCATTCATCTTTGGGCCATCCAGACAAGGACGACTTGGACTGAGAATGGCCAGTTATTGAGCGAATGCTCTGAACATTGGTAGGGTTGCCACCTTTTCAAATGGCCAAATTGGGACATTTTCAGGAAACACATCAGATTTTACCAGCCGACACATACCCACAGTCAGTACAAAGGATAGAATTTAACTTTTTTGCCTACATGATAGCTTATTCTTGTAGCATTTTAGTTGCTTATTCTGTTTCTTATAACATTTAGGTATTTTAGATACAGAATAACTGTATTATGCAACTATTACATACAATATAGGACATAATTATGTCCTACAACCTCAGGACATTTGCCATTTTTAATAATTTTTGTCAGGACACAACTGCCCAAAGAGGGACTGTCCTCGCAATGTGGGACAAGTGGCAACCCTAACCATTGGGCTAGGCTTAGCAAAGGACAGCGGCGCGCAAATATGCTGTGTTTTGCTTCCTCTTGGTATAAAAATCAACACTACAATGAAATACGAACACTGGGTTTTAAATGTCATTGTTCATGAGACGAGGGCCCAGAATTCAGCTTTGTGTTTTTGTGTTTACTCCTGTGATTTAATTTTGGGGTTCACAGAACTGTCTTGTATGCTTTGCATACATTTCAGTATCCACAGACACTGACAGGAGTGATTACTATTAGAGGCAGGCTGTACTAGTCAGCATTTTAGGTTGCACGACTGTAGCCAACGTGTTCAAGCCTCCGTGCAGCGCTTAAACACACCCCCTGTACTCGCACACATTTCCTGTGCATGTGGACGGTGCGGCAGCACGCCTTCATCAATATGCATATGATTTTGCTGCGCCATCTCTACGCTGCACAGTCAGCGCAAGGCTAACACCGTCCTTGCGCCAAGCTTCATGAATCCTGGGGAATGTGTCTATTCCTGTATATCAGTTTCAATAAAATTATTAAAATCAACGAAGGAAAGGATAATGTGGCTGATGTTCAAGAAGAGGGAAAGCAAGGATTAGTTCATTCTTTCTTATTTCCTCAGGAATGTTCTTTTTAGCAATAAACCATGACTGTGTGTGAGTAACACAAGATTTACCCATGTTTGGCCTGATTTGATCACAAGGACAAAGCTCAAGTAATGAAATTAAGCTATTCGTGGGTAAATCCTGTGATATATAGATTCAGTTGTGGGTTACTGCTATTACACAATGACATGGTTTAAAAAAGAAATTGCTAACCTTTCTTAAACAATGTCTTTGTATAACACTGTAGTGTTCCTCTGTGTTCTTCCTTGTTAACTGATGCACTGCGCATGACTATGGGACTCTTATGGGACTCTCACTCTCTCGCTTGCACAGTTTATCAGTGCAGTGCAGGAGAAGTAACAGAGAAGAGTGAATCTCTGTTTTAAGTGCCACAATTTTCTGAGGGACAGTGAACAAATTCAACGAAAATCAGGTACTTTTCTGAATCTTTAGTTTTGCAGAATGTACTTGATTTTTCTCATGTTTTGCTCTCTCCCTAAGCACATATCAATATAAAATCTGGCTATTTTAGCAGCCAGACTTTTTCTAATGGTATGTACATGACTTACAATGGCATGCTGGTTGAGCTGTTCAATCAGCGTGCTTGTTTTTGCATAGTAATGAGCCATTATTCTATAATTTATCTTATTTCATTTTGTTTATTTTTTATGTAAAATGTATGAGTGTTTCTTAATTTTTTTTACTCTTATACATGGATCATATTGATTGCCAGTTGTTTGACTTCTGGCATTGTACTGAGCAATGGAAATTGCAATCACAATGCAAATATGTAAAATTAAAATATTTTTCCATAGTGAATTCTTTTTATATATTAATGAGTTCCAGTTCCTTTGGGTTTGCCATATTGCATTTTACTGAAGTGGTTGTGTCTCGTCGATGCCTGATCCCTACAAGTGGCAAGTAGAGTGGCAGGTTTGTCTTTTTTCACTATTACAATACATATTACAGGTATAGGTGAACACAAAGTAAATGATTATGGTACAATCATCCTTTCTTTGATACTTGCTTGTGATTTGACCATAGAGATATTGTATAGCCTACTGAAAGGAATTGAGAAGAGTAGTTTAGAAAAATATTTTCAGTGTGTGTGTGTGTGTGTGTGTGTGTGTGTGTGTGTGTGTGTGTGTGTGTGTGTGTGTGTGTGTGTGTGTGTGTGTGTGTGTGTGTGTGTGTGTGTGTGTGTGTGTGTGTGTGTGTGTGTGTGCCAAATCAATAGCAATGACAATGCCTTATGTGACCTGCAGAAAAATGCCTTATTTCTGTATGTTGTAGCACATTCCATTTTGCAAGAGATGATTATGAAGCACAAGTCCACATGTCCTACATAGACTGACTCAAAGCCCTGTGACTATACCTTATATCCTGCAGACTGCTAAGAGGTCACCTGTGTCTGGCATACAAGACATCCTCGTACCCATTACTGATGGATTTACTGCTCATCAGAAAATCAGATTTCATCAGAAATACTCAGTCTAGGGATCTAAACCTTTTCTGCCACATCAACAGAACAGTTTGGAGGGACAGGTATATCTCACAGAGGATATGGAAGTTGTGGAACAGACTTCACATCCACATAAAATAAAGTTAATGCCTGTTCATATTCAACAGAGATGTATATCTATTACTAATGGACAGAGGAAGCACCTAAATGCTTTATCCCACGCATGGGTCCCCTCAAATTATGTATAGTATGATCCTAGTCATTCTCATTAGGGGTAAACTATAATTATCGACCATGAGATGAGTAAGGTCAATCTTTATCCAAATGGGATATGTTATTTTGAGCACAAAAATGGAAACTAGGCTTAAAATGGCCCATAAGGGCAGCTAGCTTAGTACTTACCTATGAACCCGTGAAAAAGATAAGGCAGAACAATCCTTATCAGAACTATGACTAAAATATTTTCCCATCTGTAGAATTAATGCTGAAGAAACTTTAGCTGGACAACTAATATAGCAGTGTTTGCATTTTAAAAATAGTATAGCATTTCATAGACCCGTTTAGCACACAGGACACCAATGGCTTCTGTCCTCATTTCAGTAGATGGTAAACAACATATTGTCATTTGTTTACATTCAAAATTATGAATGCATATCATATGAATATTTCTATTAATATCTTAAATCGGAAAGAGCTGACATTCTACGACATAGCATCTTATGAAAGGGTAACTAATGCTGGATAATTCTGCACTAATGACTGCTGTCCCTTTTCTTCCATTCTATACATTTTTGCATTTTGTTTACCAATAGAAATATGATATGCATAAATTCCATATTTATGTTAATATCTTAGTCATCACTTGTAAGCATTGTGGCATAGTATTTTATAGGCACAGTGAGCATAAAGGTTTAGAAATAACTTGACAGAAATTAGATGGCCACTGAGTCAGATTCTGTGATTTATTTTCATTCAAAATTATGAATATTTGGAGTAATAACATTTGTATTACTAGTTTATTGTACAAATGGTTTATTGCCAATTTATGGTATCAAATGCAAGCTGACATAGAGCTCGGGGGCTTCTTATTGATACCTGGTCTAACTACCACCATTTAGCAGATATTTGTATTTTTAGCAATAAATATGGAATTTATGCATAGTTGTGCATTTTATGTAACTATCTCAGGCAGTGTCGACATAGTAATATGTTGGAACAGCATTTCACAGCACAGTTCATCACAGGTCATAATAATTTTACCCTGAAAGGATATATATGGAAGCTCATGCTATTAATTAAAAGTGTACATAATGCTACAAACCTTGCCACTGATACCTTCTGTCTGCCTCCTACAACTCAGAAGCTATGTATCCTGGTTTAATAATAAAATATGTAAGTACTAATATAAATACATATCATATTTCTATAAATATATTATACATTACCCACCTAGATGCATTGTGGAGCAGTAATTCACATGCCCAGTCACAACAGAGGTTAGACATGTCTCTGCAGACATATAGGTTACTTGGCACCTGTGAAAATGAGAGTTATTTTTCAGAAATGCCTTGAATGTATACAGTGTGTTAATAATTACATTAATAAGTTGAACCAGAATGGTTCATAAGGTGATCCATAGTATCAAATGAAAACACATACAATTCTGTAAAATAATTGCACTGAAAGCTGGCATCTAACTAACACTGCTTTGCAGATATTTACATTCATTTTTCAATTAAATATGAATTACAGAAATATCTCAAAAAAGAGTGAAGTCTACAAGACTGCTTTGCAGCAAACTGAAGGTCATACCTGCATGAATAAATGAGCCAATGAGAGAGAAAGAAAAGAGACTTCCAGGGGCTTGACACACTCAAATAAACCTGTTGCAGACAAGTCTGCAGTAATTCAGCCTTTTTGGAAAATCCAGTACTGTGCTAAATACATTGACATGTTTAGAATCACTTCCTATACAGCCAAACACTTTAGTCATGGGAGATTTCAACTATCCTTCCACAGACTGGACAACATACACGAGTAGAAATGTGATCTCCCTGAGGTCCCTAGACTTTGTTAATTCAAATGCTCTGGAGCAGCTAGACTGCACCCCTACAAGGGGATTGAATGTTCTGATCCTGGTACTCACCAACATGGGGGGGTCACTGCACTTCCCATGATGTGCTGCCCTCCCTGGTGAAGTCAAACCATAAATCTGTCTCATTTGATTTAAATATCAGACTGGACACCCCCACAGGAGTAAACAAACTAAAAATGTTCTCCAAAGCAAACGTTAGCCTACTAAGCAAGGGTATAAAAAGTTTCAACCCCACCCTGCTTACACAGCCAACAATGACTCCTATGCAAAGAAGTATACAAATGCCCTGGTATAGACATTTAAACAACTGTATAGACTTAGCTGTGCCACCTGAAGAAACAGGCCACCCTGGTGGACTGCAAGTATAAATAGATTATTTAACAAAAGGAAGAATCTGATATCCAAGAACAAGAAGGAATTTTCTTATTTTCTTACCAGAGGAAGAATACCCTTCACAGCTTGAACAAGCAAATAAGATATCTTGTCAAGTCCTCTGAAGCCAATTATGAGGCTAAATTAGCATCTCTAGCTAAAGACAATCGTAAGGCTTTCTTTAGCTATGTCCAAAATCTTAAAGGGAACGCCCACCTATGTACCAAACTGATTGTGGACAGTACTACTCACACTGAACCTGAAGAAATTTCTAACCTGCTGGTAGACAGATCTGGTGCAGATTTCACCCCCCTCTCCACATCAGATGCACCTCAAAACATCTCTGTCACCAGTTCACTACCTAGCATCTCCAAAGAACAGGTAATACCTTATTTCTGCAAGGCCAGAAACACAGCCTCCATTGGACCAGATAACATCCCAGGCTGCTTACTAAACAATCTAAAGCAAGACCTAGTAGAACCACTCTTCAGCCATAGCAATGGCTATGTTCCAGCAGAGTGGAGAATAGCAACAGTAATCTCCTTACACAAAGGGGTGGGGTCCATCATCTAACCATTGGAACTGTAGAACCATAAGCCTAACCAGTCTTATCTGCAAGACCATGGAAAGAATCATCATGGACATTATCGAAAATGACATAGGCAACCTTCAAACTCTTGACCCAACCCAGTCTAGCTTTGTTAAGGGCAGGTCTTACTTATTAAACCTGGTGGACTTCTTTGAGAATGTCATCAAAGCCCTGGATGAGAGCAAAGCAGTACATACCACCTATCTTAACTTAGCCAAGACTTTCAACACAATCCCTCACTCAGATATCATTGAGAAACTCTCCCAGCTGGGGAGTAACCCATACATAAATGGATGGGTAGCAAACTGGCTTACTGACAGAATGCATAGTGTCAGTTCCCCCTTTCACCAGTAGATGAGTTACCACTAGCATACCACAGGGATCTGTGCTTGGCCGTCTGCTATTTGGAATCTACTTCTCAGACACCCAGGTGAAAGTAGATGGCCTGTGGTTTACCAAGTTTGCAGATAACTGCTCCAGATTGAGTCCCCCAATGATGTTAACATATTACAAAAGAGGCTAATTCAGACAAATGATTGGTGCCAGAGTCACTGTCTAAAACTAAATGCAAAAAAGGGTGTCATTATGCCCTTTGGCAAAGAAGTGGTCCCTGCAAATTACATTATAGATAGCATCCCCCTAAGCTCAAACACAGTGGTGAGAGCCTTAGGAATACAGGTTGACATTAATTTAAACTTCAGTCACCATGTCCACACAGTAGAAAGGAAAGTCTTCTATGTTGCGCATGTCATAAATAAGGGCATCACATCCAAGACTAAGGGTGCTCTGACTCCTCTATACTCATCCCTCATCAGACCACTAATTGAGTACAATGCTCCCTTTTGTATGTACCTTACCAGACACCTGCAGCAAATGGAGAGACTATAGAGATTTCTAATCAAGAAACTTCAGGGCCTCCAAAACATGACCTACACTGAAAGACTGAAGGCCCTATCTCTGTACTCTGTATCCCACAGGCTGCTGAGAGGTGACCTGTGCCTGGCTTACAGAGCGATCTATGACTCTACCTTAATGGAAATGCTGCATGTCTGCAAATCAAATGGGATAAGACTCACTCACTGCAGGGATCTCAACCTAGCCTGTGACATAAACAGAACATGTTGGAAAGACAGATATATCTCCCAGAGATTGCTGCTCCTCTGGAATAAACTCTCACTTCACGTGAAGCAGAGCTCCTCAATGACCCTATTTAAGTGCAACCTTGATAACTGGATGGGAGGTCATAAATTCACCCTGGGGTGGCAACTGTGTTCCTCACAGACAGGGACAATTGTTGTTATTCACTGATTTGCTCTGCTAACAACGATCATCTAACCATGGTCAACTAGGGAACAAGGGTATTACATGGCTAGGTTTGTTAAGGTCCTAGGGCCATTAGCCTAGTAACAGTCTATCAACCTATTAAACTAGTGTGAATCTGGTAATTATCCAGTGTTGTGTGTTTGTAGGTGTGTGTGTGTGTGTGTGTGTGTGTGTGTGTGTGTGTGTGTGTGTGTGTGTGTGTGTGTGTGTGTGTGTGTGTGTGCGTGTGTGCGTGGGCGCATGTGAGTCTGTGCGCTTGTGTGTGTGCGTGTGTGCGTAAGTGTGTGTGTGTGTTTGTGTGTGTGTGTTTGTGTGTGTGTGTGTGTGTGTGTGTGTGTGTATGCATGCAATCATTTGTGCATATGTCCCTGATATTGACACATATTTTACCCCTTCTCTCCCTAACATGCTTAATTTTAGGGTAAATCATTTAGGATCACAGTCAAGGCATTTGACACAGTCTCTCATATGCTACTCATTCAAAGACTCTCCACTTTTAGACTTGATGCCTTATCCATCTCCTGGTTTGAAAGCTACCTCAGTGGGGAAGCTTAAGCAGTTACATGGAAAAGTCCTTCTCCTCTTTTCATTCTTGGACCACTACTTACCTGCTTATTAGTAACTGATCTCCAAAAGCTAATAAGAATGATGCTATCATGTAATATGCCAGTGACTCAACTCATTGATGCTGGAGCAAAAACCTAGACAAAAGACAACAAATTATTCAGGAATCCCTTACATCTATTAAATTGTGGCAATGTAACTCTCAACTGTTCCTGCATCACCAAAACATCAAAATTGAAGCTATTTACCCTAAAACAACACTCTGAACAGAAACCCCTATTTTGCATTAACATCATTAAACGAAACAAGGATTAAGCTTGTATTCTATACAAAAGTGCTTTGAGTAATTACAGATGAAAACCTGAAATTCAGCTCCTGGTATGAGTAGTAAAACTTTTCCTGCCCTTTACTTGAGTTTTTTTTTGCGTACAGCATTACCTGTCATCTACTTCCACAGGCTAAATCAACTTTTTGCTTTACTTCATCTGTTCTAAAATACATCTCTTTTTTGTGACCATTATCTCTTGGTTAATAACAAATACTGACATCCGTTGCTGATATTTCATATTAAATGCTTACTATGTGTTCTCTATGTTTAGATACTTAACTGTGATTGATGTGAACATATAAGCATTCTCCTTTTCACTATAGATTTTCTATTATGTTATTATGTGCATATGTTGTGTTACATTATAGATTACATTTTGGAGCTTTTCTCCCCAGACCAACACCGAAAAGAAGTTACTTCCTTTGTCGAGTCAGATCATCATAGTTAATAAAATAAATGCAAATAAATAAATAAATGAGAGTTTCATGTTTCTTATTGTTCAGGAATGTATGTTGATACAAAGCCTGTTGCTATGTTAACCTTTTTAACTGAATTAGAGTAATCTGGTTCTTATCTGTTTCTCACTTTGCCTCATAGTCATGCCTTGTCCCTCATTAACTTCTTCTTCCTTGAACTATACTGAGGATTTCATTTAGTTATTAATGTTATTCATTACAGGTATATAGTTCCTATTGTTCAGAAAATGCATATCAATACAGCACCTATTCTGTTAACATTTTAAGTGAATTAGAATTGCCTGGCACTCAAGGCTGTGAGCTGTTAATGAACTCCTTCCTGTAGTCAAAACTGCAAGGTTTTTATCCTTTCACCTCTGTTTGCCTATCTTTGAGCAAGTCACACAATCCGATAGTGCTCCTATGTCACCCCTTAAAAGCGATACTATGTCCAGTGGGCTTACCCAGTCAATAAATACATACAATTAATTGTAATTTATTCTGGATTCCAGTCACTAAATGACAGGCATACATGTTTCAGTATTTATATTCTTCAGAAAATACTTAATGATGCAAAGCGTGCTATTCCAGCAGTTAATTATATATGAGAAATATTTATCCTGATTTTTAGTCTGTGTAAATGTGATTTTCGAGGGAAGAGAAGTTTATTGCTGGTTATGTCTATTTTCACTGTAAATATTCTTTTAGCAAATGTCTTTCAGTGTTTTTGCTTTAAAATCTGAAATCCAAATCGATGCCATCATTGTAAAAATAAGAAAGAAAGCCATATGCGTACTGACAGGTTTGAGCACAGGTTAATGGTAATTCGAAAGATACAGCCAAATAGTGGTTTACTGGTGTGGTGGGGGATGGGCTTGTTCATTACTCTGCCTTGCGCTCCAAATGACCATAACCTGGTTCTATCATAAGCTGCTTCCCTTAAAATGTCCCTACATACGTCACCATATCAGTTAACTTGAGTAACCACATGGTCAACGTGCAACCTGTTTAACTAGAAGCATCTGCTGATAATTATGTCTACTACACACTTGGAAATCCAGGAAACAATAAACATCACATAGACTGGATTGAATGGTCCTATCTTGTTACTACTCCATCCCTTGGTGACAAAGTAGATTTTTTCAGTTCTTCTAAATATCAACTTCCTGGATCCCATGCAAGCACTCCAAACAAAGTTTCAAAGAATGCCATGGCTAAACCATGTAATCCACCTAGCAATCCCAAATCAAAAAAATTATGAAAAACTTAGCTGACTACTAATCATGCCTCTGTACCCCTCCAGGCAAAACAACCCCATCATCATCATCATCATCAGCCCCCTTTTTCCCATTTATTTCTACATGGGGTCGGGGCATCATGTTAACTGTCGCCAACTCTCTCTAGTTTGTGTCACACTCCTGCCTTCTTCAACACTCATGCTTGACTATCACAGATCTTCTTTCACACAATCCATAAACCTCTTTGCTGGACATCCTTACTTCCTCTTATCTTCTTCCTGCCTGTCTGAAATCTTGCTCATCAGATTGTCTTCTGCTTTTTTGCATGTGTCCAAACCACCGTAATCTTTTCTCTTTGATCTTTTCTGCAATTGAAGCTACATTGGCTTCTGCTCGTATGTCCTCATTTCTTCATCTGTCCCACAGTGTGCATCCTACCACCCTTCTTAGACACATCATTTCCATCACCTCTAGCTTCTTCAACTGTTCTGCCTTTACTGCCCAGGTTTCTGTACTACACAGTAGTATTGGTCACACCACTGTCTTGTACACCTTACTTTTCAACATTTTTGGCATTCTTCTGTCATTTACTACATGTGACACTCTCTGTCAGTTGGCTGCAGCCCCTCTTTTTCTAGCTTTCACCTCTTCCTTTAGACTTCCCTTCTCCTCAACTACCCCTACCAGATACTTGAAGCTGTTTATCTGTTCCACTATCTTCCTTTCTCTTTATTCTCAGCTTCTTCTGTTTTCCTCAATTTACTGCCATTACCACCATCTTATCTGTGCTTAGTTTCATCCCACATGCATTCAGTTTTGTATTCCATTCTCCTGTCCTTTGCTGAAGTTCTAGCTCAGAGTCTGCCTGTAAGCCACATTGTCTGCATACAGCAACTTTGTTGATCTGTCCCCTCCAACCTATTTGCTAGTGCAGTCCATCACCGGTATGAACAGCAGTGGACTCAGAGCTGAAGCCTGATGTACACCTACTCCCACTGGGAAACCCTCTGTGAGGCCGAACACTGTTTGTACTTGAGTCATTGGGTCCTTATACATGGCCTGCACTAATTCTACCAATATTGGTGGGACTTCAAACCACCACAGTACTGTCCAGATCAGCTTTCTTGGGACATTGTCATATGCTTTCTCCAAGTCCAGGAATGCCCAGTTGGACTCTTTCTTCATCTCTACCTTCATCTCAAGTATCTGTCTCACTGCAAACATCCTTATTCTTTGACCTGAAACAACCTCAAACCAATTTAAAAAAATCTTAAGGTTTTCATAGCGAAGTACTTATGCCATAATATACCCAACTACACATACACAGTCAGTTCCTCTTCCACAAGCCTTCCACATCAATAAATGCCCAGAAATTTGCAAAGTACTTAAAAGCAGCTCTGAGCATCCTCTTAGTGATTTACCTACCCTGACAGCCTCTACTGAAAATGGCTAACTAATCAATCATTTTGCCTTCAGAAATTGTGTGCTGTTCTATAGTGAGTATTCAATGTATAGTCTCACAAATGAAAAAGACAAAACATTGTAGAGATCTATTACACTTATCCAAATATACCATGCAACCTGGAACTTCAAATGTCAGTATTGCTTAACCAAATTATAGCTGTAGCATGTGTTTTCCTAAGCTGGAAAAACAACAGTAATACAGCATCCTTCCTTGAGCTTTTAAAAAGCCACTAATATTTACCATTTTTGTTTGTTGTACACAGTAACTGTGTACCATGCTTCAGACACGCGAAAGTCTCTCTCTTCTTATCAAATACCTTTTGAATACAGGCATAAATCCTGCAAGTGTTTGTTGCTTGCCATTTCTATCTGGTCAAATGAGAACTGGTTACTCCCAGGCCCAAACTAATCCCACATGGAATGCCATAGTGATTAATGTTTCAGACAACTATTATTTATCACTTTAGTTGTTGTTGTTTGTCTTTCGGCTTTTCCCGGTTAGGGGTCGCCACAGAGGAACTCCAGTCCACTAATGATTGGCAGTAAATTTTCACAAATGCCGAGGTGCCAGCTCGATGTCCAACCTTCAACGAAGGCATGCCCATTTACGTATGTCTTTTGAACGCCACCCAACCACGGGGAGGACATGCAGACTCCACACAGAAAGCACTCACCGCACTCCAGCCGAGAATCGAACGGGAAAACCTCTTGCTGTGAGGCAACAATGCTACCGCTGCACCACCGTGGCTCACCATTATTTATCTGCCTTATTCAAAAGTTATATACTAATCAAGTGACTCAGTCCTGACATACTCATTAAAATAACAAGGTGAAACTCATCTGAAATTTCAATGTACAGTTCTTTCCCTATTGTTTGTGTCTTTCGGCTTTTCCCGGTTAGGGGTTGCAACAGCGGAACACCGGTCCGCTAATGATTGGTAGTGGATTTTTACATACCAGGTTACCAGCCCTGATGCACAACCTTCAATGAAGGCACGCCAGATTCACATATGCCTCCACACAGAAGACGCTCTAGCTGAAAATCGAATGGGACAACATCTTCCTATGAGGTGACAATGCTACCACAGCACCACCACTGCAGTTACTCAGTTCTTTCCCTATTACCGTTGGTAAAAGCAATTTTATACTATGCAATCAAAACAAATGAAAATGCATGCTATGTATAGCCATAATAAAACTTACCATACAGTCTCAGCATTAGTACAACTGCATACAACTTATCCTTTGTAATATCTATTCAAGGTTAAGATGGCATTCTACTGCCATTCTATCCCTCCCTTATTTAGCCCGTCAGTGAATATAATGCCTTATTTGGCATATACCCCACTGAGCATCTAAGCCAATTCAAGAGACTTCAATATTTATTTAACTTAAAGATTTTAGCTCTTAGTATTATTATCTTACAGACTAAAAGTCCCAGCTCTATACTAGGTCTCATATCATCTCCTCAGGGGTGATTTCTGTTTAGTCTTCTACATAATGAATCACAACACACTCATTGAATTCCTTCACCTACATACTACTGGTGGCAATGCAAACACCTGTGCTAGAGAACTGTGCTTATGCCAGCATATTAACAATAACAGCTGGCATTGGGAGTACCTGATCCATTATCTCCCCTATTTCTGAAGCTGGATTGTGTTAGAAATCAAGCAGAGCACTTCCCTTGCAACCTATAAAATCAGCCTGGATGATTAGGCTGATCACACATTTTTAGCCTGGGTACTTCGGGGTAATATACTTAATGAGGGACACTATTAATTTCTAAACAGCACTGAGTGCTATGACTCTGCTTCTTGATAATCTCCATAGCTGTAAGCTTTGTAAGAACCTCAAAATCTATCTCCAAGACAATGTGTCTATACATCAGTTCTGTCACAATATCTCATTTGCATGAGGTGTTTCCTTTTCCATAATGTTGTGTACCCATGGACTTTGTATATGTAAATAAGGGGGTGTGGCTTGCAGAAAGGCTTGATCCTCCTGCACAAAACAATTTCTTATAAATATGAACCCAATTGTGTCTTGTGTGTCTTTTGAACAGTTTGACTCATCCAGTTTACTTGCACAGAGTTTGAGCTTGATGATTTACAGTGAATCCGTAGTGACTAATCTCACCTAGGCTGTAACATTCCACATTCTCATCATATGTAATGAATCTATTAATATAATGCTCTCCTTCCTCCGTATGCAAGTAACAAACAAATAACTCTGTGTTAGGTATGTTCCAATTATTTTTATGTTTATATATGGATAGTTGATGCCTGTTGAATTTCAGGAGGCTGTAATTGTGATCTTTAGAACTGTAGAACTGTAAGTATTAATGGGGATATACAAGTTCTAGTCTGTGTTATCTCTGATTATTTGCTTTATGAGGTACAAAAATTGCAGAGCTTATTTATTTGTTGACATTTGTTTAATGTGAAAGTCCACCTAGACAAGAACCCATTTAGAGTGGGGGCCCGGGGAGAAGCGCTTTGCAGAAAACAAATTACACCAGTAGATCAATATCATTCAAATAAAATATGCAGTATAAGAGAAGAATATAAACATCATAAACATCAAAGAAATCTATTGAAACTATATAAAATGAATGAATTTGAGATAAATAAGTATGAAAGAAAAGGAAACAAGTATAGAAGATAAATGTAAAATGAGTATGAAAGAAATAGTAGCATTACTGGCAGAAGGTGAAGTCTTACCTCTGCTGAGTCATCCAAGAAAAGAAAATATTGAGTTGAGCATATTAAGCAGCAGTATTATGAAGTAGTAGAGCACATCCAGGCCAACAGAAAATCAGAAATATTTGTTTGAGACAGATTAAATAATAAGAGAGTTGGCATAAAGAATATGAGGACATGAGGGGAAAAAAGAGAAATGTTGGTATTAGTCTGGTGTGGTACAAGAAGCAAGGCAAGAGTTAGAAAGGCTTTCTTTTAGTATGAATAGTTTTCCTATTGTTACTCTATATAAGTAGTTGGGGATGAAGACCGATATGCCCCCCCCCCTCCATTCAGGAAGTACAAGGGGCTGAGTACTGCACAAAAACTAGAACATTCAACATACAAATTCAGCACAAATATAGGTCCATATCAAAATTGTGAGGACGATAATCATAAATACTGATGACACTGAAAATGGGATATTTAAGCAGATATTTTTTTGCTGGAAGCCCCTCAACCCCGTACCCCTTTCTTCTTTAAAAATTATCTTGAAAATATCCACTTTCACAGTTATAATCCTTTTCATCTGTTCACAGATCTGTTCTCTAAAATTTTAAGAAGTTCCCACAAATACAGTTGTCCCCTGTAGAGGCCACCTGAAGAACGCTCCAGAGATAGCACCATCTCTGACACAAAGCTATATTATAGGCCCTGCAAGAGCCTGTTTGCATCAGCATAGCAGATGTTAAATAACTGTAATTTGCCATTCAAATTCTTAGTCTGTGTAGGCCAAACAAAGTAAACAGTCAGTCATACTGGTTGATAGGCTATGGTCCTTTATTGCAAATCTCCAGTTGCAACATAGATCCATGCAGTTAGGCAGCCAATCATGATAGTTCTGGGAGTGATCAAGGACAGAGGTTGTTTCATTTAATGCAAGGGTATTTAGGACAAAACCACAAGCTTAAAGGAAAGTTTAGAAACTAAACCTAAATTATACATGTTGAATTCTGTACAAAAAGTAACACATAAATGCCTGTAATACTAAATCCATTATAATACAGAAAAAAATGTGTCAGAAAAATAAATTTCCAAGTTACAACATTAAGGGGCTCCAACTTTGCAACTACCAGGGAGGTTTGGTTAGTCTTCTCATAAAAGGTGTACATTCCACCCCGGAATTTCTTCATAAATCTAACATGTAGAACCAGTCTCTAGAACAGTTTCATGGCAGAAGGAAAAAATAAATATGCTTGCTAAGGCAAGTACATGTGTAAAGTTGAACAATGCACTTTAATGGAGAAAAAGACTAATTCTGACCAACCGATGTATAGAATATTTCCATATGGGCCTGATTATTACCACCACCCCTGCTGAGGGTATGCAATCGTATGTGCAACACCTGGAACGGCAGGACTTGAATAGGTCTTGAATATATGAAAAATAAACTGTAACTGCATGATAAGTAGGAGTGTACTCCCATGTAGCTCTGCTGCTGATAACTCTGAGATCACTATACCATACAGAAGTGAAACATATCAAAAATATATCTGCCTTAGAGTCAACATATTTGTCCCCATTCACACTAACAGTTCCACATTTCTGAGGACAGAAATGACAGTCCTCAGAATTTCAACAGACACTTTTTCCTAGGCACAAATGAAGATGTAGAAAACCTGTGTTAAATGATACACTCATTTAATAATACATCAGACACTGTATTAAGTACATGCATTGTACAATAACAATATGACATCAATGATGATTGGTGATACTTGATTTAATCACTCCTGAAACATGTAACCCTCCCTTTGGTTTCTCCCTTGGATAATGTCGATGCTGACATTAAATTAAATATCACTTGATTTTGGTTGACAAGGCTGACCAGTCTAGATTTACAGTCTGTTTTCTGGAGATACCCATGGTGGCATTCTTACTGATTAAGGAATGTGGGTAGGGAAACTGGCAAATTCTCTATTAAGTAAGCACTGTATGGTCTTTCTATAGCCACTGGGGTTACCATGAATGCATGCAGATGAGTCCTTAGTTTTACATCCTCCTGAAGGAGTGTACCTGAGGCATGTGCTACTCCCAAAATGCTGCACTACAATGCTAGTACTGGAATGTGAGTCCATGTACTTGGCGATGAAATGGAACCCATAGTGTCTGACACTTGAACATCAAAAGTAAGTGAGTGTGTTACCTGTGGAGCCACTGACAGAAAGGCCTGTTTGTTGTAGTGCAAAACATTAACATGATATACTCAAAAAAACATTCTAATATAGTATTACAAAAGGATAAACTAGTGACAGTTTGATAGAACTTAATTTTTACTTTCTTCCCTTTATAATGATAGATGCAAGGGCTGCTGGTAAGCAGCTAAAGGTTCTGTTGCAATATTTTATACTGCACATTCTGTCATAGTTAATGAATGTTGCTTTGCATATTGCATGGCTTTCAGATACCAAGTATTAATGCAACACTGACTAACCAAAAATTCTATTTCTGATATGTTTTTTCTTTCATACTGACACGCATTACTAATTTGTTATATTGTCCACTTATAGTGACTCTCCTCATGCTCAGCTTGGTATTGTAGCAAAGTTATCAAAACTGTGAAGAATATCTTTCTACTTTTAAGTATAAATAGGCTTTTACAGTGCTTCAGCTTCCATATGTTATAGTTCATTAATTGTAGTAAACTCGGCCTACCAACATAATGCTCCAAACAGCAGATGTCAATCAGTATGAAAGTAGACTAACATCTGCATCAGTGTCTAGTGCCTGGACTGAACCATCTATCCTCCAGATATCCCTGGATTTATGTAGTAGTACTCTTTCAGGTGCCTCATAAAGCATTAATGAAGTAGAGCTTTTAGAGGTGTGTCCATCTCTAGCTAAAAGTAATTCTAACTTGATTTAATTATATTATTATATGTTATAGTTTCAGTTTGAAACACAGCAGATTATATCCCTGCATGTAGGAGCACACAGAATAATGGTATGCAACATGAACCATGAAAAACTGTAGCTCATAAAAAGAAATGCATTCATTCATTTACGTTTAAATAAGTTTTGACCCCAGCTGTTTGACATCAACCATGACCTGGTACTGTCATTAGTTTCCATAGCCAAGATCTCATGTAGTCAGTCACCCACTTCCATCCCAGCACCTCCCAATCAGGGCCCATATAAGTAAGTATCATACTTCTGTAATCCAGGTAATAGGAGATAAGGGTAACCTGATACAGTGCAATTCTGACAGCATTGGGGTGCTTTTTCTATTTTATACCCCATCCATAACTCCTTCCATATGTATCAGCTTCTGGTAACACCACCATAGGCCTTTCGATCTGCAGGATGCTCTACTGTTGATTTCCCTAAGCTTTGTAGGTCAGGGTTGGAGTCCCTCATCTCTTCTGTTGGCTTATCCCTGCATGGAAGTTCTGTCTCGCCCCCTGAACAAGCAAAGTGACAAAATACAACTCATTCCTACCTTCCCAGTGAACTCCTCATGGATAATGTCCACTAACTGCACCCATGTCATGTGGAATGCAGTACAAGATCCATTCCTCCTAAACTGCAACCCTGGTAACCTAGGAACAAAAAGTGTAAACAAATCTGCCAAAATGTAAAATCTATATCTATATCTATATGTATATCTATATGTGTATCTATATCTATATCTATATCTATATCTATATCTATATCTATATCTATATCTATAGCTATAGCTATAGCTATGGCTATAGATTTAGTTATATCTATATCTATATCTATAGCTATATCTATATCTATACCTATATCTGTATCTCTATCAATATCAAAGACACAAATCTTTTTTTTAATTACCTATTAGTACTGTTTTGTTGAAAACATATAATCCATGGCTGTGGTTTCAAAACAATTATAATGGCAGCAAATAGGAGAAATCAGTAGAAGATGAAAATTGAGATAGAAAGGCAAATAGTGGGACAGGTTAACAATTTCAAGTACCTGGTTGGGGTGGTTTAGTAGAAGGGAAGTCTGAATGAGGAGATCAAAGATAAAACCAGAGGGGCTGCAGCTAACTGACACTGACTGTCTGGGATAGTGTGTGAAAGACGAATACCAAAGAAGCTGAGAAGTAAGGTGTACAAAACAATGCTACAACTAATACTTCTATCTAGTAAAAAACCTGGGCAGTAAAGGCAGAGCACTTGAGAAAGCTAGAGGTGATGGAAATGAAGTACTGGAGAGGGTGGCAGGATGCACACTGTGGGACTGATGACATTAAATCATTTGCAGAGACAATCAAAGAGAACAGATTTTGGAGGTTCAAGCACATGTGCAGAAAAGCAGGAGATGGTTTGGTAAAGAAGATTTCGGAGACACAGAAAGAATGCAAGAGGAAGTGGAGATGTACAACAAAGAGATGGATAGATTGTGTAACAGAATGCCTTTGACAGTCAGGCATGACTGTCGAAGAAGGAAAGAAGGTGGCACTGAATCAAGAGAGATGGCAATAGTTGACATGACACTTTAACATAATTTTGATATGGGGAAAAATAAGATTGATGGTGATGAATATGATGGTCCATAGCCCCTGTTAAATAAAATTAACAAGCCATATATCCCTGACTATGGAAACATGTATGTATTCTTTATCCATTGGGATTATCTGTACTCATACCATGTTGTTAAGGCCTGGAACTCCTTACTTGTATACAAAATACCATCCCTCCATTCTTTTAAACCATTCTGAAAGAGTTCCTAGCCAAAACCTGGATCTGTTCTTGCTCAACTCCAGGATAAACTATATCCCAAAATATTAACAAGTACCTAAATGTACCCTACACCTCCTTACTCTCCCTTTTTTACTCACTTCCTCCCTTCAATCAATTTCTCTCCTCTTACTGTTTTTCTAAATATGCCGTAACCCTGTCTTTTTCTCTTATCTCATATTGCAGTTCTTGTTTGTCATCATCTTCTTTCGGCTTTTCCCATTAGGGGTCGCCGCAGCGAATCACCTGTTTCCATTTCTTCCTGTCCTCTGCATCTTGCTCTGTCACACCAACCACCTGCATGTCCTCTCTTACCACATCCATAAACCTTATCTTAGGCCTTCCTCTTTTCCTGTTACCTGGTAGCTTCATCCTTAGCATCTTTGTCCCAATATACTCAGCATCCCTCCTCAGCACATGTCCAAACCAATGTAATCTTGCCTCTCTGGCTTTGTCTCCAAACCATCCAACCTGGGCTGACCCTCTAATATACTTATTCCTAATCCTGTCCACCCTTGTCACACCCAGTGCAAATCTTAACATCTTTAACTTTGCCACATCCAGCTCTAATTCCTGCCTTTTTGTCAATGCCACTGTTTCCAACCCATATAACTGTCTCCAACCCATATAACATAGCTGGTCTCACTGCCCTCTTGTAGACCTTCCCTTTCACTCTTACAGGTACTCGTCTGTCACAAATCACTCCTGACACTCTTCTCCACCCACTCCATTCTGCCTGTACTCTCTTCTTCACCTCTCTTCCACACTCACCGTTACTCTGAACTATTGACCCTAAGTATTTAAACTAATCCACCTTCGCCACCTCTACTCCTTGCATCCTCACCATTCCTCTATCCTCCCTCTCATTCACACACATATATTCTGTCTTAGTCCTGCTGACCTTCATTCCTCTTCTCTCTAGAGCATATCTCCATCTCTCCAGGGTCTCCTCCACCTGTTCCCTACTCTCACTACAGATCACAATGTAATCTGCAAACATCATAGTTCACAGGGACTCCTGTCTGATCTCGTCTGTCAACCTGTCCATCACCATTGCAAATAAGTGTTTGTACCATACCAATTTAACTTTATTTTCTCTATAAACTGGCTATAAAATTTCTTTAAATATTAAATTATTGTCATACAAGCTCTATCTATTATTAACCAATGTTTTTCGTGTTATGAGTAAGATGGTATACTTATTTAAACAATAGATGTTTGTATTATTTTTGAATATTGTATAATTATTGTTCTTAAAATGTTTTTGAAATACTTTGGAGCTTTTCTCCTCGAGGCTAAACTAAAAATAGGCATATATCCCATCAGGCTTTCTCAATAATCAAATGCCAATAAATAACCTAATAAATATCTAGCATATTTTACCCCATTTCACAATTTTGTCTTTTTAAAGGTTCATAGGTAAGTACTAGGCTAGCTGCCCTTTTGGGCCATTCTAAGGCAATCCAATTTCCCTTTTAGTGCTTACATTAACCTATCTCATCTGACGTTAGAATGGCTTTATCGATCTAATAGTCAATAATTATATATATTAACCTAGTGATAATAACTAATATTATACTATAGAAAATTTGAGAAGACCCATGCAGGGAATAAAGTATTTAGGAACAGCCTCTGTCCATTAGCATGACAGTGGGCAGACCCGGGGTAAATTTTCTGTTTCGCATCCATAGATCCAAGCTGCACTTTAATATGGACAGGGATGAGTTTTGTTTTGTGTGGATAGGGATTCTATTCCAGAGCAGTGGTCTCCTATGTGAGATAAACTTGTCCCTCAAAATCATTTTGTTGATGTTGTGTCAGAGGATTAGATCCCTAGACCAACTATTTTATTGCCATTTGGCTTGCTGATGTGCAGTAAATCCATCAGTACTAGGTTAGTGGGTGCCTTGTCTGCCAGACACAGGTCACAATCTGTAGGATAAGGAGTATAGTGGCAGGTATTTGAGTGCATGTAGGAGATGCCGTTTAGGCCTTGTAGCCTTGTAGTAAGGTAATTCTGTTGGCATTCCATTTGCTTCATGTGTCTGGACTGGCACATGCCAAAGGCAATATTATATTCAATGACCGACCAAATGAGGGCTGATTAAAGGGGGACAATGACATCCCTAGATCTAGACACAATCTCTTTGTTTATGGGATGTGCCATATAGAAGGACTTTCTTACAACAACGGACACATGTTGGTCGAAAGTTAGATTACTGTCTATATTACTTTCCCAAATCTTGAATAGATGGATTTGGCATTTAGTTTCAGTCCATGATTCTGGCACCAGTTTTATATTTGAGACAAACTTCCTGCAGGATTGCGAAGTCTTTTGGGATTCGATGACTGCTCCTAGCTTGTATTCATCTGCAAACATAGTCAGCCAGAGCCCATTGGCATTGGCTTTTACTTCAGAGAAGTAGATGCCAAATAGCAGAGATCCTAGGACAGAACCTTGGGGCACGTCACTGTTGACTGGCCTCTTTTTGGAGGTAATTTTCCCTATTTTGATTTCCTGATTTTTATCTGTGAGCCATTTGGTAATCTATTTGGTGACATATTTTTCCCCCAGTTTATTTAACTTTTCTTTTATTCCCGTTCGATTCTCGGCTGGAGCACCTTCTGTGTGGAGTCTGCCTGTCCTCCCCGCAGTTGAGTTCCATTCGAAAGACATGCATAAATTGGCGTGCCTTCATTGAAGGTTGGGCATTGAGCTGGCACCATAGCACAGTAAAAAAAAAATCTACTGCCAATCATTAGCGGACCGGAGTTCCACTGTGGTGACCCCTAACCGGGAAAAGCCGAAAGAGGAAGAAGATTTAACTTTTCTACTATGCCTGAGCATAGGGGATTGTGTCAAAACCTCTGGCCAGGTCAAGGTATTTGGTGTGCACTATTTTACCTTCATCCATTGCTTTGGTAACCTTTTAAAAAAAATCCACCTGCATAAGTTGCATGACCTGCCCCTGACAAATCCAAACAGAGACAGCTCCAGTGTTTGGAGGTTCCCTGTGTCCATACTGATTAGTTCCATGATAAGCCATTATATGGCTTTGCATATGAGGTTCATCAGACTTAAAGGTCTGTAATTGTATGGGTCTGTGGAAGGTCCTCCCTTATGTAGGGGAATGACTGTAGCTTTTCTCCTTTCACTTGGTACATGACCTGAGGCTGAGGTTGAACAGTGCTATTAAAGGATGTAGCTAAATTGTGCTCTGTGCTGTTTAAGATGCATCCAGGGATATTGTCAGGATGCACTGATGCAGTATTTGTAGCTTTTGATAGTGCTTTTAGGACTTGGTTTTGTGTGATAGCTGGAGGAGAGACAGTGAATCTTGAGGGTCAATTGAAAGGGAAGAGAGGGGTAAAGTTTGAGCTGAATTTATGAGCCAGTAAGTTGGTCATATCTTCAACCTCAGTGTAGGTAACATTGTACACAATCACCTCAGTGCATTGCTGTGTCGTGCTTTTGAGATAAAGAAAATAATTTAAAAAATGCATTGTGATTGTTGTTGGCTTGGGTAGCTATTTTAGCCTCAGACTTGGCTTTGGTAGTTTTTATTAAGTTCCCATTTTTTTTTTGGTTATTTCAATGACAAAGGCTCTAGTATCTTGGAAATTACTCTTCTTACTTTTGGCCAACATTTTCTTCCTTTTATTATAAAGCTTGTTGATATGATGGTTCTGCCATGTGGGTTTGTTTCTGGGGTTTACCCAGGACATGTTCCTACAAGGTACAGCTACAGCTAAGCTTCTGCTTACATGCTGGTATAGTGTGATGGTATATCATTGGCACCCATGCTTTTGGAAAGAGCTAATAGAATATAAAATATAAATTATTTTATACAGTTTTATTAATATTGTAAGATTTATTTAAAAAAATGTTTACTTGTGAATATTATATATGAATTTAAGACAATATAAGTTTTAGTTTAATGTAACATAGTATTTCATATCATTTTAGATGTATTTTTTTGTATAATAATTAATTATTTTTTTTTATTAGACAATTATTTTTATTATATACATCAATATCAAGGTTATAGCAATATAGAAGTTTAACATGTTTAATATATCAAGTACATGAATTTATTTAATACAAAATCAGTGGTTTAGTAGTGTTTCAGATTTACATGAGTATGTTTCTTTAAATCTAGTAGTTTGATTAGTGATGTCATGGTTTCATTTAGTATTTAAATGTGATTAATTGGATTGTTCTGTTTCTGATGAAGTCTTATTTTGAGATGAAAGCGCTAAAATGTTACAATAAATGTGTTCTTGTTCACTGCATCTTCTTAAAACGTGTCCTGGTTCAATTTACAGATTTCAGTTATTTTATTGTTTTGGTCCATTGGTTTGCTATAGTTTGGTAATTTTTGGTTATACTGTGATGGTATATGTTTCTGTATATTCAGTGAAGTTAACCACATTCGGTTGGGGATCTGAATCTTGCTAATGTATCACTTTAGAATAAGTAGTCTTAGAGAAATTTCTGAAGGTACCATGGGTGGAAGGGATCTCTGGTTTTGGTTTTGTTTCAGTTATATTTATTTATTTTATTTTTTTAATTTTTAAGACAGATGTGACACATAGTTCTGAGACTGTATCTTTCTTTAGTTTCTAATGTTTTAATTTACTTTTTTGATGAATTAGGCTATTGTTAGTACATCTCTAAACTAATTGCTGCTGCAACTATACACTCTTCCAAATGTGTTTTATTAAACATTCAGTAATACAAAGACTTCAAGTATGTTTAATGACAAACAGCTTTTATAGCAGGTTTTCGGCCATGCCTTAATGCTACTATTTCCTATAATAGGATTTGAACAGTGCACCACATGTTTCTATCTAAACTGACATTACAGTTTAAATTTACTGGCACTAAATGGAAGACACATGGCACATACACATCGGTCAGATTTGACCATTTAAGAGTAAGAATGCTTGCCCAAGAAAGCAATGTAAGGACTACAGAAGTGCAGAGCTATGAATCTATCCATTCTTTTATTTCTAGATGAAAAGGAAATTAACAAACTTTAGACTGAGTGAATGTTAATTACACACATCCTTTTGGTAACTGTAGTATAAATGCAAGCCTTTATCCATTATTTACCATCTATGAAGCATATGTTTATGGTAATCCAGTTAAACATCTTTCCTTATTTTTTGTCTATCACTTCATTGCTTTGCAACTCAAATGCATTTCAGTGTTTTTCTTCAAAATAAGAGGAGCATGTGATAACAATACATGTAATAAGTTGATAATAAAGTAGCAGTGATAAAACTATTATGTTTGATTTTTAGTAACTTCTTGTAAGTTACAGCCCGTTTTCTGTATACATTGCTGTAAGAACATCGATTCACTTTTGGAGTTTTTATCAGCTAGTAACATAAATATCATGCACTTGTATGTCCTGCAGGTATTAATTTCATGTGTTGTTAGTGTGTGCTAAGTAGCTCATTTTTGTGTCCTTTTACTAGTCCACATGACTGCAACAGTATAAAATAATATAGTTATTACAGCTTAAGGTGGAGCTAAAGGTTATATTTATAAAACTAGAAAAAGGTGAAAAATGAAAAATGTATAAAATAGATTTCCTGAGCTTCAAATTCCTTTCTGTAAATCTCAGTGTCAGGCTAATTTAGATGATAATCAGAACAATAATAAAATAAGGTCCAAGAAACTATATAAATACCATTGTGATGCAGAACAATTAAACACTGTTTATATTTTTCACATGGTATAATTTTGTACATAACTAAAATGAATGTACATAACTCATTTTGATGTAAGGAGATAAATGCTTTTACAAAAAGTAACTACTTTATTGAAATATTTCATCAAAGACAATACAACCTGCCAATCTTGCATTTTGGCTCTTTATTTTCTGTGCTTTGTAGCTTTGAAACAAACTGTGCTGTAACTGTGGTTCAGTGCACTGATATTCACTGACACAGTGCCTAGACATCCCTTGGCACAGACCCATCATACTGTCAAAAGCTGAACCCTTTCTGTCGACACACTGCAGAGCATTTTGTTTAATCCTGCCACAAGTCTAGGATACTTACAAACAGATTTTTTACAGCAACAGGGTGACTGCCTCTTTCAATACTTTCACAGATTTTCTGGTCTTGTTCCACTCCACAGCACAAAACCTACACACAGTTTGTTGAAAGAACACGGAGCATACCTCCTATTAAGCTTTGTGGAAATGCTTATTTACCTCTTTTGTAATCCTAAAAGATCATTGTTACTGAAGCATGCTACATTATGATTTCATACATAGTAAGTCCGGACTGGCTTTTTGTTAAACGTCTGGTTGAAACCCAAATGCCATCTTCTAAAAGTAGTTACACAGTTTTACACTGGCAGGTATCTGGACTTAGTTCAGACAACAGTTTAATAACTCATGTATTAGTTCCACTTGACTGTATTTAAAATCTTCAACTTCATTTGCTTTCATGGCAGGTTGGTAAAGTTGGACTTGATATGGAAAGAACTTTTTTTTTGAATGTTTGGATTGATTTTTTTTCTTTAAGCACTTTCGTATTTCACAGCATTGTATGGCACCAATGCTCTATCAGTGCAATTTTATCTATGGAATTATATAAAATAATTATGAAGTAATAAAATATGCAGATTATGGTGCTTCTTTACCCACTTGCTGAGGTAATGCAAAGCATTCACCTGTAATTGTAGCACAATAACATATCATTAGTATCTTTCCTTGTTATTTAGCACCTCATCAGTTCAGACCCGTGATGTTTCATTACCATGTTTGTCAATAATGGTTCTACTGGCCTGACATTTAAAAAAAGAACAAAGACAGAATGTGCAGTGCTCATCATATTTAGAATTCAGATGCCTGAGATCTCCCAGGTGGCATCTACTTTGTTACATTCCATTGCTTATCACATGTCTGAGCAACAGGGTGACAGCAGATGTCTTTTCTAGAATTAGAAGTTATGTACTCACCATAACGTTCCATCTGAGTAGGTGTATTCATTTGTCTGCAACCTGTGGGTTATGGATCCGATATCGGATCCGAACCGGCATGGTTTTCCAGCTATGGATCCAAGCTCTCAGCTCCTCCCCTCACCCATAATGCCCTGCTCTACCCTCATGACCTCAGATCGAGTTTGCCAAAGCAACAATACCCTAAAAAGGGTAACAAGGAATATGCAGGAAACTGAAAGGCCAGGGGGATAGGAGGGCGGGATGGTTGCAGACAAATGAATACACCTACTCAGATGGAACGTTATGGTGAGTACATAACTTCTAAATCTGAAGTAGGATATTCATTTGTCTGCAACCTGTGGGACAGAGTCCCCAGCTACCTGAATCTTGGGCGCCATCATGGAAGGATATTCCGAGCACCGGAGCCAAAGGATGCTCTACCCCTAGATGCAAGATCCAACTTATAGTGAGAAATAAATGTATGAGATGAAGCCCACGTGGCTGCTGCACAAATATCATCTAGAGGAATCCTAGCCTTGAAGGCTGCCGAGGTAGATACTGACCGGGTTGAATGGGCATGAACACCCCGGTGCGGGCCTTCCTGACGCTTGATAAGCCAATAAAATGCACTGTGAAATCCAGCGGGACAGAGAAACTTTAGAAATTGGCTTGCCCAAATTGAATTTTGCAAAGGAAATAAACAGCTGGTCGGATTGCCTATGACCAGCTGTCCTGTTGAGATAAAATCTAAGTTGCCTGTGAACATCTAGTGAGTGTAGCTTATATTCGCCTTTGTTTTCATACTTAGGGAAGAAAACAGGGAGGTTAATGGATTGATTGATGTTTGCTTCAGAAGCGATTTTAGGAAGGAAGGACGGGTTGGTCCTGAGGGAGACACGGTCCGGATGAAATACCAAGTAAGGAGGTTTAGCTGATAAAGCTTGAAGTTCAGAAACTCTCTTGGCTGATGTAATGGCTACCAAAAAGGCTGTCTTGTATGACAAGAATTTGAGATCCACCGTAGCCGCGGGCTCGAAAGGGGGAGCGGTCAAGGCCTGTAGGACCAAAGAAAGGTCCCAAGGAGGAACTGCTTGCTTTATAGGGGGCCTGAGAAGGAAAGTACCTTTAAGAAATGTTTTGCACAATTTGGCTGACATAAGAGGATTAGACTCTTGACCAATGTGATAGTGAGAAATTGCCGCCAGGTGAACTTTGACTGTGGAACTGCTGGCACCATCATTAAAGAGAGAGGTTAGAAAATCAAGCACTACAGGGAGAGGAACCGTGAAGGGATTTAGGCCTTGCCGCCCCGCCCACACAGAGAAACGTTTCCATTTGCTTCGGTAAACCTTTCTAGTGGATGGTTTATGAGCCGCCACCAAAATAGCCTTTACCGGTGAAGAAATACCGGGAGTCCTTATCAAGAGTGGAACTGGAGCAGCCAAGCGGTCAGCTTCAGGTTGTCCAGGTTCGGAGGAGGAATGCAAGATGGATGGGATATCAGATCCGGAATGGGATCTAGAATCCAAGGAGGATTCACTGAGTGAGACCTTAGAAAGGGGAACCAGATCTGTCGAGGCCAAAATGGAGCAATGAGAATCATTCTGCAACCCACCCGAGAGGCTTTCTGAAGAACTTGCAGCATCAGAGGCAAGGGTGGATAGGCATACAGAAGACCGGGTGGCCAAGCATGCACCAGAGCGTCTCTTGGGGTACCTCCGGGAGGAGGTATTAGAGCGAAAAAACTGTCGCACTTGGTGTTTGAGGGAGAAGCAAAGAGATCGCATGAAGGGGTTCCCCACCGTGCGAATATGCGTTCCGCTACTTGACAATTGAGAGACCACTCGTAAGGGGTCAGAATGGTGCGACTGAGCTTGTCCGCTAGGATGTTGGACCGAGCCGGAATGTGCGTTGCTATGAGAAAGTGATTGGTGGAGATTGCCCATTCCCAAACTCTCATGGCCTCTCGACAAAGAGGGTAAGACCTCGTTCCCCCTTGCTTGTTGATGTACCAGACAACAGACATATTGTCCGATTGAATCGCAATTGTTCCCAAGGGAAGAAAGTCCTGAAGTGCTAGCAACGCTAAGAGCACTGCTCTCATCTCTAGAACATTGATATGCAGTAAGGTCTCTGAATCGTTCCACGTGCCTTGGACTGTCCGCTCAAGTGCCCCCCACCCGAGGCGGAGGCGTCCGTGGTCACCGTGGCGAGAGGGGAGAAGCACAAAATGGGCGACCCTCGTGGAGATCCGGGAGTGGAGCCACCACAAGAGGGACCGCTTGCAAGCCTTGCTGATCGCTATGGGATGATGCATGGGGAGAGCAAGGTATGACCACTGTACTAAGAGCGTCCACTGTAGAATGCGCATATTGAGCCTGGCAAGAGGAAGAAGTGCTATAGCGAAGCCATGGACCCTAGAGCCCTCAGGACCAACTCCGCTGGAACAGAACTTGAATGGAGAATGGCCCGCACCTGGAGCTGCAGATTTAGAACTCTGTCCGCAGTGAGGAAGGCTCGTAAACTCCTTGTGTCTAGTCTGGCCCCTATGAAATCTAAGAGCTGTGTGGGCGCCAGGTTGGACTTTTTTGTATTTATTGTGATGCCCAGAAATGGAGCAAGATGGAGAAAGGAGTCTCGCGCCAAGAGAAGTAGATGCCTTGTTGGGGCGGTAAGGAGCCAGTCGTCCAGGTAGGGAAAGACCTGCACCCCCTGAAGCCTCAGGTGGGCCGCTACCACTGCTAGTACTTTGGTAAACACCCTGCCCGCTGTGGTGAGACCAAAGGGAAGGACCCGGAACTGGTAGTGACTGGCTCCCAGCCGGAAGCGGAGAAACCTCCTGGAGCGCCTGTCCATCAGGATGTGGTAGTACGCGTCCTTGAGATCTATCGAGCACATCCAGTGATCTTCTCCCAGAAGGGGGAGAATAGATTGCAGAGTGACCATTCGGAATTTTTCTTTGGGGACTGCCAGATTCAAGAGAGAGAGGTCTAGGATTGGTCTTAGTTCCCCAGTCTTTTGGCACTAAAAGAATCTGGAGTAGAACCCTGATCCGATCTGGTCTGGGGGAACGGGCTGGATGGCTCTTTTCTTTAGCAGATGGCCAATTTCTGCCAAAGCGGCCTCCCTTTGACCGGGTGGTACGTCTGGGAGGGACTTCATCTTTGGAAGGTGAAGGAAAGGAATGCGATATCCCCTGGATATGATTTGGAGAACCCAGCGGTCCGATGTTATGGACTCCCATGCCGCTAGGTGCCCCAAAAAACGTCCCCCGACTGCCTCCAGAGTAGAGCAGTCGGGCAACCCCTCAGGGTTGCTGCCCGGGCCGTTCAGAGAAAGGTTCCCTGGACCCGAAGTTTCTGGGAGCCCCTCTGCCTCTAGGGCGGCGTCCTCCCTGTCCTCCTCTGCCACGGAAGGACTGGTTGTCCGAGCAGGCTGGGACTGCTGCGACTTCGAACCACATCTTCTTCTGACCCTTTTGGTTCCTAGAATAGGGCCTCTGGGGTGCAGAGAAGCGGATTCCGACGGCAGACAGCGTCTTCCCGTCCTTCTCGCTCTGGGTCAACGCCTCGAACGGTCTTGCCAAACAGAGCAGAACCATCAAAGGCGTTCGCAACGACGCCTTGAAGGGCTCAGAAAATGCAGTGACGGAGCCAGGCCTGACGTCTAGTGACCAGTCCTGTCCCGCAGCACTAGCGGCCCTCCGTAGCATGGGAGAGTAGCCGCATAGAAGTATTTGTGACTGACCTAAGAGTGGCCATTTTCGTGGAGTGCAGAACTCTGTCCTCCTCCGAAATGGACTCAGGGGATGCAGCGTACTCTTAATAAGGTCTCGCTGCATCCGAATAACATGTGCCAAATAGTTCAGCGCCTTACCGAGAAGGTCGCCGAACTGAACATCCGCTTCCCCAAGCGGTCCATCATCCGAGACTCCTTGCTCGGTGGGTGGACTGAGGGACTCTCCTGAGCCAGTTCCCTCTATGTGGCCGCCGCCATCAACATGGCATCTACAGGAGGCCCCTTACTCCAATGGGTCCTGTCGGAGGGCGGACTAAGGATCCTATCAGGTCTTTTGGGAATTGGCTCCACGGTGTCCGGTTCCTTCCATGCCCTGGTGGTAATAAGGTCCACCAGGGGGTCGGCAGGGGGGGACACCCAAGAGGTAGACTGGCCCGTTTCGAATGCCTCCAAGAACACGGACTCGTCCGAGGAAGACTTGGGGCAGACCACCCCCTAATACGGAGCATTTCCATGATGTCTCCAAGGAGACATCCTCGGGGTGACCGTGGGGAGCCTTCCTTCCTCCAAGTCCGTGTCTTCAGTGAGAGACTCGGGAGTCAATGTGCCTCCTTTTGCACGTATGCTTGCGGGGGGCCTCCTCTGGGGGGCTGTCAGAGGAGTCCTCGCTAGCAGCAATTTGCTCCATGGGAGCAACTTGGGGCACAGAAACGGGCTGTCCCAGGGGCCGGATGGTGGAAGCCTGGCCCAGTGCAGAGGGAGCTGGACGGAGCCGGGCAAGTGCCGGGGTCCGAGACCCTCAACAGAGCCCTCGCCACTACATCAAAGCCGAAGGGGAGCCGACCTCGACCAAAGGATCCGACAATCGGCTCCCCCTCGGATCCGAAGAGTGGAGCGGAGCCGGCAAGCACTCGGATCCGGCGGACAGTGCGCTCCGACACAGACGGCGCCGGCGAGCACTGATCCCCGGATCCGGCTCGGATCCAGGCTCCGAGGTCGGGTCCGACGCACTCGAGGGCAGGGTCGGATCCGAAGTACCAAGTACTATCGGGTCCGACCTCCCCCCCGCTCCGGAGGTGCTCGGCTCCAGTTGCTCCGAACCCGCCTAGCGGGGCGGGGAAGGAGCAATAGGCTTAAAAGGGTGTTGAGCTCCCCGAGGGGGAGGCAAGAGCACTCACATCTGCATCTGGGCCTGGATGAACCTTCTCATCATCCGGTCCAGATCAGCATCAGAAAGGCTATGGGTAGATCTCGACGAGGCTACCGAGGTAGGCCTGGAATGCCTCCTCGATAGCCTCGACGGAGATCGGGTCTCCTCCTCCTCAGGACCCGCTGAGAAGCAGACAGGGGACCGGAGCCGAAGGAGGAGACCGAACCGACACGGAGCCGGGAGAAGCCAGCTTGGCTGGCGGGCGAAACAGAGGTCTCGCCCGCCGTGGTGCTTCTCCCTCCGGTCCTTCTTAGCTGCATCCCTCTCCTCTCCAGAAGCGGGAGTTTGAGTCCCAGGAGCAGGAGGGGGTGCCACAGGGGGAACAACTGCAGCCGCAGGAGTCCCCGAAGGAGCGGAGGCCGGAGCCGAGTCCGGCGGTAAAAGACCCGCCAAGACCAGCTTGGACCTCCGCTCCCTCAGTGCCCTGGGGTTGAACCCTGCACAAATGGAACAACCAGATGTGAGGTGTTCAACCCCAAGACACTTAACACACCGAGTGTGGCCATCAGCCGGTGAGAGCTTATGGCCACACTCGGAGCATTTTGAAAATATAGACTTAGGCTGTTCAGCCATAATCTATAAAACCTAAAGTTACAGAAAAGTAACTTAAACAACAAAAAAGCACACAGGCCTACACACACACTCTACGCACAGCGAGGGGAGGGAATAAAAATTATTACTGTAACTTAAAATAAACTTAAAACAGTCTATATTAACGGGAAACCTACTACTTTCACACAAATTTAGTTAAAGAAACAAAAAATTCTCTGTTTTTAAACAAGAAAATAGTCCACTTAGCTGAGAGCTATGTATCCACATCCAGTTACCAGCGCGGCAAACAAGATCTGAGGTCATGAGGGTAGAGCAGGGCATTATGGGTGAGGGGAGGAGCTGAGAGCTTGGATCCATAGCTGGAAAACCATGCCGGTTCGGATCCGATATCGGATCCATAACCCACAGGTTGCAGACAAATGAATATCCTACTTCAGATTTGGTATTTCCCACTTAAAAATGAATTTCACAACATTTTCCCAACAATGGGAAATGTGTACTATTGTTCTCATATGAAATGTTCACATATCAGAGTATATTATAGATTACCCAGTACATGAGAAAAGGAATCACTGTTTACACTTGTGCATGGTACAAGGAGTGACATAATTTCATTAGGCATGGGGTGTTTCACAACTCAGTTTAATCTTCTTCGGCTTTTCCCGGTTAGGGGTTGCCACAGCAGATCACATGTCCGCTCATAACTGGCAGTGGAGTTTTACGGTGTCGAGTTGCCAGTCCAACCTTCCACGGAAGACACACACACACTCACACCTAGGACCAATTTAGAGTGTCCAATCCACCTACTTTGGGAGGAAACCGGAGTACCTGGAGGAAACCCACGCAACCACAGGGAGGACATGCAGACTCTGCACAGAAGGCACCTCAGCCGAGGATCGAACCAGGGAACCTCTTGCTGTGAGGCGACAACGCTACCCACTGCATCACCGTGGCCACCCTGTTTCACACCTCAGTTTAATAAAAGCCATAAATGCTGGAAAATATACCAAGTTACCTTTATCTAAACATCCTTGAAACATTACTGTAGGAATTATGACATTTTATATGAATTGCAAAGAAATTGACTGAATGTAGAACACTGGCTTGTGAATGTTTCTAAATATATCCCAATGTATAGCCGTATAGCATGCTGGGAGCAGAGGACAGCATTCAAGGTGAGGTTTCTCATCAGTTGACAGCAGAAGGAGATAACTCTGTATTTTGATAACTTAGTTTAAATGGTATAAACACTGATGTTTCAGCTTTGTCAAATGACAGGGCAAGTTTGGGCTCAACAGTAGTCGATTACCTCTTCTGGAAATGCATTATTGGACTCTAAGCTCTCCTAATAATGTACACTGCTATTATCATAATCAGTAATGTATTGAGAGAGAGAAGTCATCAGTGTCACTGAATAAAAAGACAAGAATTAAGATGGAAAACAAAAGCATAGAATTTGTTAATTTGACGAGGATTTTGTTTTTAGAATACAGACAATAGTAGCCAAACAACAGTATTGAAAGGAACATTAAAAAGATAAACATCTCCACTATACAATCAAGAAATGATGCATGAAATATTGTTCTCAAATGTGGCGGCACAGATTGCGTGACAAGAAAAAAAGTCTACAAAATGTGTGAAATATCATAGAATGAAAAAATGAGAGCACCTTATCATGAGGTGGATGTAATGAGTAGAACTACAAAAGGAATAAGCAGTTTGTGTCCACTGTATTGTAACATACTACGAGGGAGTCCCAATAATTTTACATCCCCTCTCACATGACTTAACTTGGCTGTGTTTTTTTTGCTATTTATCGACCTCATCCAGCTCTAATTTTCTCATGGCCCTGTTCCATTACATTTTAAAATCTTCCCGTGAGAATTATGCCATAGTGCTCAGGTGCAAAGGCCATTTCTATGAAGTAATGCATCCTTCTGTCTTTTACATATATAGCCTGTGTGGTTGCTTGTCCAGACTGCATAATGACTTCAACTTGCTTCAGAGCTGTTATACTTTTTTTTCTCTCCTTTATATGTTCTTCATTGATGTTGAAACCATCTCTTTAAGTTACGCTTTTTCTCTTTAACACTTCTGGGACTGTGCACTTGTAAATCTTAGTCATTATTATAGAACATCCACCTTTGCTTTGAATCAGATTAATTAACTTTGGCTAGCTGTTGTTTCACAGAATGTCTAACACCAGCAGTCCATTATCATATAATCTAGGAATGGCCTTAATAGAGTTTCCAAACAGAAAAGTATAAACCTTAAAACCAGATTTTGTCTACCTTAAGATGGTCTGTATGAAATTCACCTTGCCTTACTTTATTACTCATACCTGTGGATTTCTTCTCACTTTATACATTTACCTATGGCTGTCACTTCACCTAAATAACTATTTTACTATCATACCAAAACTAAAAGCAAAGAAATGCACCAAACGGTATGAGGTATGGATGCACCAAATGGTATGCGTAACTTTGACAAAATGTTTAATTCGCAAAAGAATATCCACACTAAGAAAACACAATGCCAATAAAACATCCTGTTAATGGAGCACAAACATAAATAAAATCGTACTGATGAGCTCTTTCATCCTAATCTGTTCAGACTTCTTCAGATAGTGATTCATGCCACTGAAACCTTTTATAACTTTGCAATCACGATCATTTAAATGCTTAAAGTTACACTTTATATGAAGAAATTCATAAGTTCCTTAAAATCTGTTCTTAAGGCATTTTGTCCTATTGGCCTGTTCTGACGTATGCATAAAGTAACATGACACATTGTACATTAGGCAAGATTAACTGCTGGCCTGATTTTTTTTAATAATGTATAAATATGCATGCTTACCAGTCATATTCACATGCTACATTCTATTTTATATCTGTGGGGATTGCTATTTGGTTGGATGCTTGTTAATTTTTCTTACATTTTACTGCATTTTTGTGATTCATGATAAAAATATGCATGTTATCTGAACTAATTCCTGCAAGCTGTAATATAATGTGAATCCTTAAAACCAAGATCAAAACCAACACTATTCCTCAGGAAAGCACGGACACTTCATTAGAGTCCAAATCATTCCTCAGACTTTTAACTTCCTCTATCTGCTGTTGATAATGTTCCATCAGAATCTGCATCAGTCTGATGCCTGATTCATTGAATAACTCCACCAAGCTGTTGAATAAAGTATCTCCATTTTTTACACAGTTCGGAAATTTAACAAACCGCAAACCCTGTGGCACACACTTCCGCCTGATGCATTCAGTTAAATAACTGGTTTCAACACTCAACATAATGTATCTTAAAGTTAACTTTTCAAGTTCAAAAATGCATTTTCTACACTGATTTTGTTCAAAAGTCGTGTTTGTCGGCTTATTGGTACTCACAGAGTCATTGTCCAAAGATTCATCAATCCCCAAAAACGGGTTATCTTGTGTCTTGAAAACATGCTCAAAAATGTTGTTATTCACAACTGAAATCCTTTCCACTGATGCACCAGTGTCTAATCTTTCTCCAACCTCTGTTACGCCTTTGCGCCATTCCTCTTCAGGACCCGGATTGAAATTCACCAATGGATTTGAAATACCTGCTCTCTCGAGCCCCCTGCTGATGGCAGTAGATATGACAGTCTTAATTTGTTCAGAAAACTGACTGAAATTTTCTGGAACAGGATGGGTAGATAGATCCAAAACTGCGTCCTGTGAAATGCCTTCCATCCCAATAGCAAGGCCGACCAAAAGGACTTCAGACAAAGCAAAAACTGAGTAACTATGTAACTAGAAAATGACATTAAAACAAAGAAACAAAGATCAAAACCAAGATCAAAACCAACACTATTCCTCAGGAAAGCACGGACACTTCATTAGAGTTCAACTCATTCATCAGACTTTTAACTTCCTCTATCTGCTGTTGATAATGCTCCGTCAGAATCTGCATCAATCTGATGCCTGATTCATTGAATAACTCCACCAAGCTGTTGAATAAAGTGTCTCCATTTTTTGCACAGTTCGGAAATTTAACAAACCGCAAACCCTGCGGCACACACTTCCGCCTGATGCATTCAGCTAAATAACTGGTTTCAACACTCAACATAATGTATCTTAAAGTTAACTTTTCAAGTTCAAAAATACATTTTCTACACTGATTTTGTTCAAAAGCCGTGTTTGTCGGCTTATTGGTACTCACAGAGTCATTGTCCAAAGATTCATCAATTATGTTAAAAGTAATAATAATAGGTAACCTATGTGGTGCATCCAATAACTGCATAGAACTGTGATAGCACTACATAGTCATCAGGGGTTTGTTACCCTGTGCTGATAGGTATGTGATACAAACATGCTTAAGTTTTACTCTCCCACCAGTCACTGACTTGTCTTTGCCTCTGTCTAACTCTCTCACTCCCTCACTGGTGGATGTGAAGACCTACACCTGCTTTGCGTAGCCAGCAGAATGTGGATTTTAGGTAATGCTCATGATTGGCTGATGGTCTCTGCATGAATTGTAGCCCTCCCCTAGCTGATTGCATGTGGAACAGCTGTGGTAACATTCCCATAGCCAATTGCATGGAAACACACTTCAATATCTAGGAACATCATGTTGGTGTTGGGCCTTTTCATTCACTGTGAGCAGGAACTTGATCTGTTGTTTGGCAAACAGCATCTCAGATGGATTGGGGATTTACCTTTGACAAAATGCACTGTGGAAACAGGCCAACACACAGGATGGGGATGTGCTTGACCTGACTACAGACTGTAAGTGCTGTTATTCTGCATTTGGAGTCATGTTGGTTTAACGGGGTCTGTGTGGATATGGCTGTCCTACATGTATTAATACCTGCCATGTCAGTTCTATGTTTATGAGGACTCCCCATCTGTAGGGTCATATGCAGACTGAGCAGTGTGTGGTGCCTTTGATTTCATGTGTTACCTACAGAACATGTATCTGTGAACTGCAGAAGGTAGTGTGTGGATTGCAATCTGTAGATGGTGAAAGCCATGACAGTTACTGACTTCATATTCCTCATAGGACATATGTTGTGACAAACCCTGTTGCAACAGTAAATGCATGACGTTATCAGAGCATGTCAATATTGGCCCTGTGTATGTGCTTCCAGCGACAACTCTGTCAACCTTTGTACATATGTCATGCATTAAGAGGTGCATATGTGCTGTACACCATGATTAGTGTTATCATATCTGATAACAAGCCAGTGAGATATCAGACTGCTGCACATGTTATGTACAGTAGGGGTTATATTTGATGACATAACCTGGACATTCTGTGGTTGTTTGTACAGTACTGAAGTCTGTGTACTTATGGTGAATGTCGACAGTGAGTCTATTGTTAATATGTACCTTGACCTGTGTACAGACTGTGGTAGATGTCATCGTTCTAGGTCCTGTCCTATCTGATGTTACATGCTGCTTCACTGTTTGTTACCGTATAGGCTTACATGTTTGTAGGGCCATACACACACATGTCCCATACCACAGACGGGCATCAGGCCACACTGTGTAGCGGCCCAGTATATGTAAGGTTAGTGTGTGAGTGGCACATATGAGGATGGTGGTAGATAGATAGTCCATATACTGTAATATCATGCTAGCTTGCCATATGTGGCTGTGTTCACATTGGTTGTGGTTATGCACTTTCACACAGGTGTATCTTACCCTGTGCTGTGACATGCCTGTAAAGCTTGCTATATATGCAGGTACATGTGCATTCCCCCTTAGGAGATGTAGGCCAGTGTTGAGCCAGTCTGCCTGAAGCCTGCACAGTGCTTTGTTACATGCCTTGCAGCTTAGTGTACTTACCCAGTGAGATGTCATGTCCAGATACTTGCCAGATATACTGCTGCCGGGCCTCCCTTAACAGTCATGTATGTCAGACAGAGCGGTGGGATGCTGTACAGATGTATGTCAATATCTAGTGGGTAGTATGTGGCCATGACACCTCTGTGCCAGCAGTTATTATGTGTCAGGACAGACAGGGGTGTGTGAATGCATAACCTATGAGGGAGAATATATGCCATTCGTTATGTGTTATACCCATCTACATGGCTGTTAACATCCATATTGTCAGGCTTGGTCCACATATTCTGCACTATGGGGTTCTGTGTATACCTTGGACTGTACAGAGTGTGTCAGAATGTTCAGATCTATTGGCCAATATCTCTGCTTTAGTCCACAGGAGCATTACGTGCTTGCAGCGGTACTGTACTATGATGTCCTTAGGATGTCTGTCAGTAGCCAATGGCACACATGTGAAAAGCAGATGTGACCTCCCACACACACCATGTCTGTGAAGACAATCCCTATTACAGTAGCAATAATCTACTAATATACTTGCTATGCATACCTGACATTGCCTTGCACTACAAAGTTGAGGCTATAGGGGCTGAGGTAGGGCTACACCCCATGTTCAGGACATATGGTGAATATATATGTACATATGATTATCCAGATATCTATATAGATAATTACACATGTATATGTCAATATATATAGATGGGTGTGTATATGTACATAGATATGCATATACGCACCCAGATATATACATATACAGAGCATTATATGTCTACACATATACAGATAGTGATACATATGCACATATACGTATACCACGCTGCCATTCCTGCCAGCAGTCCACTGATGTTGTATCCCCCACACATACTGTGGGGTTGGTATATGTGTGGGCTTCACCTACACAATACATGTGTGCCCATATGCACTCCAGAGGCCAGTGTATGTAATGGTAATATATGGCCCTGTATTACTGAGTCTAGGGGGGAGGGATGCACCATACATAACCTAGGCTGTTACAAAATGTGGGGGTACCAGGGGTGAGCTGCCTTAAGGTATCTGGATGTACAGACCATACATTTCACCTATCTTGACATTACTTACATTAAGTGGGTTACTGCAGGCCTACTGCCTTCTGCCACACAGACTGTTCTGTTTGCCAGTGTGCCTGTGATAGTGTCAGTTATGCCTTGTTATGTAGCAGTTACATCCCATTTGTCCAACTGAAGTCTTTACCACCTAGTGATTGTGTACAGAGTGTAGATAGAGGCTGCTGGACTATACACCTGCATCACTTACTGTTGATTGTGTGCTATCCTGTGGCTCAGTCTGTCTTCACTATTGTACGATTTGGAGGGCTTGGCCTGGACAGCAACAGTTGTGGACCTTTCCAGACTACTGTATTAGTATAACTGTTTCACAGTTGGATTACTTTGTTGATATGGATGTCAGTGTCTAAACAGCTATGTGACATGGCATATACATGTGTAATAGTACACAAATAAACGTATACCATTTCTGCAAAATTGTGCATGGTGTTTTATCCTATGGCCTCTCTGTGGGTATATGTTGCAGGCATCCAATGTCATTTGTATGGGTGGCTCATCCAGTGACCAGTTGTTGTTAACTGTAGGCATAGTGGCTGTTCCATATTGTGTGCGCCTACTACATAAGTATCTTACTGTACATATATCTGCATGTGTATGGTTAGTCACATGTATATCTACATATATGTATATATATATATATATATATATATATATATATATATATATATATATATATATATATATGTATAACTGTATCTGCATATATGTGTCTGTCTGTGTATATGTATCCTGGGGATGTTGACAGCTTCCACATTTTACATTTCCTATGGGACCCAGAGTGTACTGCATGATATGTTACCAATACCAGCCTGACATCATACAGATGGGATGTAGTACTGTTAACATTTTGTGCCCATGTTGTGTCAGGACCTGGTTATGGGTATCTGCAACACTTGTTAGTGTATTACAGGCAGACATGTTTGGCTGTGGGGGGTGGGGTATCCCTATTCGTACAAGACGTATATCGTTTGGGGCCTCTCAACCCAGTTAACGGTGCATGTGGGCACATATGATTTAGTTAATCTCCATTGATATCTACACATGTATGTCCATATATACCTATATGGATATATATACATATATATATATATATATATATATATATATATATATATATATATATATATATCTGCTTACATATATATAATTATGTCCGTATATACCTACATAGATATATATCTGCTTACATGTATGTAACATGCTGTATATATGTAGACATGTAGTTGTAGACATATATATGTGCTGATGTGAGCATTCGCATGAATATATGTTCATATATACATTTATTTATGTATATATATATATATACATATATACATATATACATATGTTGCAGCTGTTTAGATATTAATATATTTATACACACACATACATCTACATGTTGGACTACATTCTCAGTACTGTTTAATGACTGTGATGGATGATATGTTTTTGATATTATCAGCATTATGTATCAGGCTTAGTGGTAAATTACTTTGTCTATGGTGTGCAGGGTCCTGGGTTCGAGCTCTGCAGAGGCTGTTTATTTTGTTGCTGGGCAGAACATGGGTCATTGGATACAGAGTGATTAAGGCATTTTAAAGCAGTTGTAAGTGGGTTTGCACGGGTTTGCGTGGAGTTAAGCACTGCTAACTTCTGGTTACAGTTTCTTATACTCAGCTTTTAAATTGCTTAACCAGTGTAGGCATTGCTTACCCTCGAGCAAACAGGCTTAGACCTGCTTACTACTGCTTAAAAGTGCTTACTCCCGCTTACTCCCATGCTAATTTTTTTAAAAGAAAAGAAAAAAGGGTTGATAGGAAAGTGGTGAAAAAGGGGCACAAAGAGGGAAAGACAGTAAGGAAAATAGCTAGGGGTGTGCAGGAAGGGTGTAGGGAAGGCCCATAGATGCTCATTTCTTCTACGGCAGCAGCTGTGCATATACCATATACACTGAATTTGGAGGTAGATTTGGACACTCAAACCCATGGGAGAGGGGTGAGGACAACAATAATAAGCTGTGATGCCATTTAGACCAGATTGCATGTGTCCAGTGGACATGTGTGCGAAATGGACAGCTATGTACAGTGCGAGATTTTTTTGTGGGAACAGATTACCCTTTTTTTCTTTTTCTCAGGTGAGAGTGGGATGCTGGGGAGGGGTAGTAGATATATTTGGGGAGGTAGGTTAAAAGACAAGACACACAAGACACATACAGGGGCAGTATATGACACATGTGGGGGGTAAACACCTTGATTGGGAGGGGTGTTGGGATATTGGAAGCCCACAAGCTCCCTAGTGGTAACAGTGGGACTGAGGTCACCAGCCATGGGTAGTCACCACTGCATCTTCACAGCCCCGAAGGTGGCTGTGCTGGGAGTTGAGCCGTAGATCCAGGCTGACTCTCTAATCATGACACACGGCCCTTGAGCTGGCGTAGAAGATCACCAAAGTGCTCCTTGGTTGCTCTATGCACCACAACCCCGACCTGGCGATGGATGACAGGTGCCTGTATGCTCCCACTCCCGGGGAGGTGAGCCCCATCCCCTGAGGTGGTTCCACCTGAAGGTGGCGCAGGACCAATGGACAGGGAGGTCCAGGGTTGGGCCCCAGACATGCTGGTGCCCAGTGCCACGGCCAGCTGAGGTGGGACAGGTGGGTCTGCTGGGACCAGCCTTTCCAAGTGTGCTATAGTGTTTAGATTTCATCATCATATATGGGTTAGTAATAGTCAACACATTCCAGGTTAGGTATAACAGCATGCATAGATATTCCCTTTATCCCAGACACCAGATACGGAACAGTTGCATAGCAAACAAAACACATGCATATATGGGACGACAGTGGTAATAAGAACAGCATGCAGGAACGTTGATGGCACCATGCCAGCAATGTTGTAATAATTCAATATGGCACATGCATGGGAACCATTAAAATATTTATCAAACAATTGGACATTATCAGTGTTATTACAAACCAGTTCAGGTGGGTATGTTAATTATTGTTGGAGATAAGGTGGGGGGGAGAAAGATGTCAATTAACAAGTAGTATATTCCTGTAGTACACATTACTTTCCTAGTCAGTACTGTTATCTGTACCTTACAAGTCTTACTACACTATGCTATAGCCTTATTTTGGACAGTGATATGGCTGTTGTCATCATTACACATGAACTGGTTTTACCTGCAGTATACTCCTCTTACCTGGTATACCTGTGGAGGGAATGTTTAACACTGACTGTTTGTACACATATGCCCAGATTTCGGGTTGATGTTTTGCACTATGCTATCCAACTCTTTCTACACAGATTCTGGCCATGTGTTGACCACATGCTGGTGTGCCTGGACATATCTAGAATATTGCCCTTTTCCACCTTTAGTGACCTGACACACACATATACATGCTTTCCTACACAGTTATATTATGTAGCACAGTGTGGGTGACAGTGACCAGTGATACTTTATTATTCAGAGAAACTGCAACACTCACAATCCCCTACAGTACCAGGGTGGACAGAACCAGTACAGGTTATATTGGTCTATATTTCTCAGCACAGTGTTTGTATCCACCGTACCTGTTGGAGCAATATTAGTTAGCGCTACCTGACTGTTGCCACACAAAGTTCCAGATTACACATTAGTATTATGCACATACATCTCACTCTGTTATTGTACACACTCTAGTCACAGCTTGACAACATGGGAGTGTAGACAGGACATACTTGAAATATTACTCTCCTAACAGTTTTGGGGGTTGCTACAGTGACAGGTGTGTTCTCATAATGGTTAACAATCACTTGTATTCCCTGTTTGCTGGCTACACATCTGGATTATCCCACAGACTTAACAGGGGGACAGGCAGCAAATATGGGCACATATACTGGACATTCTGGCCTTGTGTGTACAGTTGTAGGGTATGAATCTGTATGCAGTGTAATTCCACTCCCAGGATTCAGATCATGGCTGCGTGTGCTACAGCTTAAACACTGTCCATCACAGTTTTGCCTGCTATATTGATATTGCTGTATATCTCCAATCTGCTTTCTGTCTTATTAATCACCTGTGCTTATGCATTCTGACCTTGTATAACAACACCCTTATACAGATTTCCTAGACAGTTATATGTTGCAGGATAGTGTGGGCGACAGTGATGTGTAATACCTCATTATTCAGAGCAACTGCATATCATTCTTGTATTTCTGGGCACAGTGTTGGTATCTGACAGACCTGTGGGAGGAATGTTTATTAGCGCTACCTGAATGTTCCCACACACAGTACCAGGTTCCACATTACTATTATGCATATACATCTCACTCTGTTACTGTACACACTCTGACCACAGCTTAACAAGTTGGGGTGTAAATGGGACACAGGTGGCTTCTTAGTCATATAAGGTATTGGGGAGTTACTAGTGTGCCAGGTTTGTTGTCATATATATGTGTGTCAATCAGTTGTATTTCCTGTTTGCTGCCTATATGTCTGGGATCATCCCACTGATTTCCCAGGGGGACAGGTTGATAGGCAATAGATATGGGCCACTTTAATAGACATTCTGGACATATCTGTACAGTTGTGGGGTAGGATTCTGTATGCAGACTACTACAACTGGCAAGATTCAAACCGTGGCTGTGTGTGCTAAAAAAACAACAGTTCACATCTCAGTTGCATGTGCTATTTGTTTTTTATTGTGTGCATTTTCCCTGTTTACTATCTATGTGTTTCTCAGTTGTACTAAATGGCCTCTGGGGATTACACCTGTCATATACAGGCATTCCTACACATTCAATCTATGGTGTATGGTGTGGGTAACAGTGCTTAATGCAACAGTACTATTACATGATTGCAAATCTACATTACCATATGATACCAGAATATACACATGCAGTCCAGCAGTTAGACCTGTTTTGTCAGGATATTACACTTTTATTGACATACCAACAATAAAAGACTCTTCCTGCCATATTATCTAGTGTATGCAATACTTGTCTTGAACAATACATGTTTTATACTAGCAATTAATTCACTACTACTTTTATTTTTATTTCCTATGACAGTAAAAGCATGAGTATTACTGACCCGCCTCATGTCGCAACCTTACCAGGCGGCTGATGTGGGCCTCCTGGTTTGTGACCCACTCCATTGCAGCTGCGAGGGATATAAGAGGAATATTGAGCCATACCTATCCATGATAAACCTGAGCTGGCAATTATTACAAACATACTGGGGTGATACTTACACACATCTGGAACATCCCCTGATGCTCTAGCCTCTTGGAACCACTCCTCCAACAGGTCCCCCTTCCACTGCTTCAGGTCAGCATAGTGGTGCCTTACCTGCTAACCAGTTTGGGGTATGCCAGTGGCACTGGTGAGGTTGCAGGTGAGATGATCCCAGACCTCTGCCTTATATTGGGAGACCTGGTACTAGCTCTGCAGCAGTCTCTGTGCATGGTATTTAACTAGGAGTCCTGCCATGACCTTGGACTCCTGGATGCACCAGCGCTGTGCCCGGAAATGCACTCCTTCTCCCCTTTCTGCCATAGTGCCTGCAAGGGGAAGCTACAACCAGTTATGAGATGTATTCATGCCTCTTGTGTTTAAGTAGGGTTGATTTCCTGCACTTTTCCTTGATTGGCTGGTTTTGAAAAGGCTAAGCTATGGGCAAACTTCCTTACCTAAGGGTGGCATTGTTTAAAGGGGTATACCACTGGGCACAAAGAGTTAGCTGGTCTACACATTGCTCACACCTCCTAAGCTGGCCTGTGCAATGCTTAGCATTGCTTACATTAGACCTTCATCATAATGCCTTTTTGGCATTGTGCTATTGTTCATTACACCTTATATGTATGCCTGGCATCCCTGATTGATATGTACGTACACTCTGTGGGGTCCTTGTGTTTTATTGGGAACTTCAACACTCTATTACAATTACACCTCACTTTTGGTCTTACTGCTGTACTCCAATTCACATATTTATGTTATGTAGTCAGTTATGGCACATATGACTGTATACTGATGCCTTTCACAGGTTCAGTTTGGTTATACTATGGTGAGGACTTGTTTGCTACTACCTCATTCTTCCATACTTCTGTGATAGCTTGGTGGATAACTACTGGGACTATGGTGTATAGAGTCCTGTATTCGAGACTTACATGTTTGTTTATTTTGTTGATGGACAGAACAAGGGCCATTGGATACAGAGTGATTAAGGCACTTTTGAGCGTTTGTAAGTGGGTTTGGGTGGATTTGCGCGATGGTAAGCACTGTTAACCTGCCGTTACATCTGCTTACAGAGAGTTAGCTTTAGAATTGCTTAGCCAGTGTAGGCATTGCTTACCACTGCACAAACGGGCTTAAGGCTGCTTACTAGTGCTTAAATATGCTTACTACTGCTTAGTTGTGCTTACACCTGCTTACTAATGCCTTATTCATAATGACACTGACACCTCACATATGCATTTACTGCAGTACTTCAGTTCATAAATATGTTATGTAGTGGGTTATGCAACAAAAATATTGGTCATAACATGCTTTGCCATGTAAAATGGAATGTGCTGCAGTGGGACTCGAACCAAGAATGCCTGCTCGTAAGGCGAATGCTAGGCCCACTACACTATTGATATGCTGCTTCATTTGCATATATCTTCCTTATTATCCTTTTCAGTCTTTTAAGCTGCTTTAACTGTAACTAAGCGATGGGCACACCCTCACACCTACGGTTAGCTGTAATCGGATTTTTAAAGAAAAAAAAAAGGTTTCTTCATTTTATTTCTACATTCTGTTGCTGTTATACACAAGGGGGACTGTTGGTGGGGATATGCAGTCACCTGTGAGTGGTCTCGCTCATTTGCATACCCCTTTCTACTATTCTACATTGCGGGGGGGGTGTTTATTCTGAGAGCTCTGCTCTCAGACATGCCCCCTGTACTCTTACATGCTCCATGTAAGCCTAGGAGCTCAGGCAGTGCGCATCATTAATATGCATGGCGCGCTGCCATCCTGCTCCTAAACGGTTGCTTCTGTGCAGGACTAAGCTAGTCCTGCATAGAAGATTAGTAAATCCAGGGTGGTGTTAGAATAATTATAAATGAAATATATAGACATATTCCATTCCATAGAAAATGCTGTTTATGTAAGTGATTTAAGCATATGTGCATATACTTGCCAGTTAATAGCTTTTTTCACACCACTACAAACTCTCCGCTGCATGTATTATTTTGATTCATAGTTACTATAATTCAATACAGTAGTGTAACCCTGCTACATGAATGTGTAAAATGTGTGTTTTGCTATTTTAATTTCTTTTCTAATTGCATATGTTTCTTAGTGTAGCTTTGTTTATTTCATTTGTAATCACATCTCTCAACCTCTTAGCACAAGATATCTGAACAAAGCCTAAATAATGGGGCGACAAAGGCCCAAAAATAGGGACAGATTTTAAATATTGTTCTTATAAACTTAGAAAGTTGCAAGACTAACAGGCTTTTGTTAGCGTGTATGTTCTGAATGATATGAAGTCTGAAATTCAAATGTGTACTGTTATTTGATGATTTCATTCCTCAGCGATTTGCCAGAAAACCACAAATTTTATGAATAATAGACCAAAAATAAGAAGCACAAATCTGTACATTCTGCAAAAATCTGGACTGTTGAGAGGTATGTAACTGGAACACTTTATAATTCTCAGGTGTGTTCTCCTTATGTGTTAATTTACACAGGTGCATGTTTTGCATATTTTCATAGTAACAGGGGTTTCATGCAAATTAAACAAGATAGCTACATGTTTGCTCCCTAGATAATGACAATGGCAAACTGTTTAAAATGTGTGGTAGAAACATTGATGCCATCATTCAGCATGGCAAGTTTGCTGCTTTCCAGTATCACAGACTGCAACAGTGTATAACAGTAAACCTATCATGCTGATTGCTGGTAATACTGACTCAGCATAAACCTGCTCTGCAACTCATGCTGGCACTGTTTCAACTAACCATATAATACATTAGTGCTAATTTGTGCATTCATTCCTCTAACAATACCCCATTAACCTATTTATGTTTTTAGATTGCCTTGCATTCATTTTATAGTACCCTCATTATCCTGTCAGGTTTTTATGCTGCCTTGCATTTTGAGATTATGGCTCATCTCAACACTATATAATCTAGCCTGTCCATATCTATTAAGCTTGTTGAGTTATTGCTGAATGCATAAAAGTTTACCAGGGCAAACCACTGATTACCACTGAACAAGGCACATTCTGGATGAGTACAAATGGTAACACTGATAAAAATATATGCTAATGCAGGATAGTTTAAACACATGCTTGTTTAGACAATAATAAGTGCAGCATAAATTAATGCCAACTATAAAGAGATTTGTACATGCAGCCTAACACAAAATGTTTTAACTGTTCTTAATTATTACAATAATACAAAGTTGTATGATTGTAAGCATGTACAGAATTTACAGAAGAAATATTTAACTGAAGAATGCTAAAAGACTTATCTGGAGTGATATAAGTACATATTTGTTGATGCCATTGTAAGTAAGGTCAAAAGTAAAAGACAGTCCCCGGGATTCATGAAGCTTGCGCCAGGCGCAGGCATAGTATAAGCGGTCTAACACCAAATATGGCCGCTGAGCGATTCAGGTACAATCCGATTCCACGTGCACTACAAGCGTATGCCAGATCTGCGCAGCTCTCGGCACATGTATGCTAATCACCCCATGCGCAGTAGTGCAGCATGCAAATGAAGGTATATAGCGATTCATGAAGTGGTGCAGGCGTAGCGTAAGCATACAGAAATGTAAACCAAAAAAAGGTTTACATTTTTTCAAACAGAACATCGGAGCCATGAAAGTGGACCAAACTTACGTATTACAAAGTTAACATATGCCAGTGGCTAAATATACAGCCAATGGCATAAAAAACACACACACAACACATAAAAAATAACATTTAATGTCATGGCCACACTAATGCAAAGCACAACCGCCGGGCATGTGTGCGCAAATGGGAACACAAGGAAAATATATATAGATGTCATAAGATTGCAATGTAACACAAATCATGATTTCGCCATAATAGTCAATGGTATGTATGCTACACCACAACCGAGGCGCAAGGGTTGCTAAGGGTCTGTGACAGTGTTTGGCATAGTAACTATGAATTAGTAGTCAATGCCATGCAAATGAGGCAAGTAATACTGAATCGCAAATGCCTTTCTGGCGTAAGGCTGTACTACACTGCATAGCAGTATAACACCGAGGAGTGGCCTGGAGGTATACATGACATCAGCAGAGGGGTGTGCCACTGTAGCTGTAAGCACATTGGAGCATTGCTAATCCAGGTTTCCCATTGCTAAGCAAAGCCACAGGATAGGGGTGTGGATGTAGCCATAGCTTTGCTTAGCTGAGAGCACACAAGGTGACTGAAAGCGAATGTGTACGCGGATGACAACATGCTCAAAACCCGGTAAACGGCTGCGTGAGGCTCGCACCACAGCTGAAACAGGAAGGTTATGGGAAGACAATAAGGAAATGCCACAGTAGGGTAATTGGAGTACAACTGAGTAATTAACACCTATTAACATACAGTGGGACATTGACGGTAGCTAACAAGGCTGCTAGCAGCAACTTGCAGAACAGGAAAGGGGAGGTGCCAGATTGCAAAGAAAAGAGAAATGTCACAGCAGAGCAAAGCAAACCTGTAGTAGATCAGCTATAGAACACATTTTGCAACACAAGCCTGGATTGGGAAAGTACAAAACAAGAAAGCAGGCTGCTGGATGCATGCCTGACAATGGGAGGGGAATCGGTTTGAAAAGTGAAGGCAAGGGCAAGAAGTGATCCACGGCAGCCAAATGTAACTCAACACCAAAGGCACCACAATAGCAGTACCTGCGGTAAAACACATAAGTAAGCTACCCTGCAGCTCGGATTGTACATGCACACCATATGACATCATCAGCTTCCAAAGCACAATAGTATAAAGTGTGAAGGCACCTGACACACACTCGTGTATTCCCAAACACTGCACCATCGGTGTAAACAGACGGGAAACTTTTATAATGTACATGTTGGGAGCTGCCATAGCTGTGATTCATCAGCATGTGTTGGAGACTGAAGGTGGTGTGGAGGATGATGCTGACAACCACCTCAGGCACCGGAGGAGGAGAAGACTGTTCAGACCAAGGGCAACCTACCAGGGGCTAGATGATCTGGAGATAGTAGAGCATTACAGGGTGGACAGGGACATCATACAGCAAATCGTTGAGCTGTGCCAGCCATGCCTCAGAGCCAGAAACAACAGAGGGGAACCCATCCCAATGGACACGAAGATATGTGTAAGCTTGAGAATACTAGCCACAGGTACCTTTCAAAGGCCAACTGGAGATATCATGGGGATCTCACAGGCATCAGCATCCAGGGTACTCCACCAGTTCCTGGATGACATGTTACCACATGCCAATGAGCATATATACTTCCCCCGAACTCAGGAGGAGTTGGCCAGCAATATGCACCTCTTCCATCGTGTGGCAGACTACCCAGAGGTACTGGGTGCTATAGACTGCATGCACATACATATCAAGTCACCACCCGGTGAGCATGGTAGGCGCTACATAAACCACAAGGGATACCATTACATCAACTGTCAGGTCGTGTGCAATGCCCAGGGCATTATCATGGATGTGTGTGCTGGCAGCCCTGGAAGCTACCATGACTCCCACATCTGGCATGCCTCACAGCTGTACCAGGTATTTGTCAGGGGGGGCATCCCATATGGCCACCTTGTGGGGGATACTGGCTATGCACTGGAGACGTGGATGATGACTCCCATCAGAAATGCACGCACACTCATGCAAGAACGCCATAATGAGGCACACGCACAAACCAGAATCATCATAGGGCATGTGTTTGGGATGCTGAAATCATGGTTCCATTGCTTGGACATATCTGGTGGAGCCTTGCAGTACTCTCCAGGCACATGTGCCCACATCTTCATAGTATGTGCCATGCTACATAATATGATCCTGCGGAAACAGCTGCAGCGGGGACATAATGGTGAAGACCCTCACAGCCCACCGTAATTGCCAAGGGCACCACAGACACAGAGGGATTCAGACCACGAACACCCTGTGCCAGCCCCAGTACGCAGATGGAGGTGTGCCCAATATGCCCATGCCTTGGCAAAGAGGGAAGGTATAGCACATACACTGACAATGTAGGCCCTTACGGACTGTCACACTTCTCCACCTGCACACACAGTAAAATGGATGGCACACACACACGACCACCTGTAAATTGTCATGTATAGGTGGTTTACTGTGTGCATCCTACATAGGCAGCCCTCAACTATTGCACACACAACTGCTATTGGAACACGGTAAGTCAATACCTGAACAGTAAATTAAGCTTACAGCATGTGTTGATACTGTGTGTATAGGTTCCTAGGTACATCGGTAGGTACATGCCTAATTGTCAGAGGCCTTTCATAAGCCTAGCCAAAATGTGTCTGCTGTCGCCAGCCCATTGATTAACTAACTGTCCCTCTGTGGAGCACAGCCAATTGCAGAATCCCTGGGGTGTAACCACTGTTCCCCACCCACTCTGCAAGGATTCCCTGGTGTGTTAATGAGGGGCTCCATATAATGTAATCAGGGATGTAGTTACAAAGCATGGGGAGTACCCATGACAGGTATCTGTCACCCCAGCATTCTCCAGTTATGATTGTGGCAAGGTGTAGAACATTACAGTGTGTGGCTCACTGTGACATGGATTCCCATAGCTGGAGCACATCCATTAAGCATCACTTGGACATACCATTAATAGGTATTATCCATATGTAAACTAACTGAGTTACACATTTGTTTGCAGTATGGAGGAACAGCCGTAGTACAGTCTACATACTAAATATCATAACACTTGTACATATCCCAGATGCCCCAGTGGTAGAGCCACTGACTGTCTCGTGCATGGTCCCGGTTCCACGACCTGCAAGGGCTGTTACGTAATTCTGATGTCCTGAATAATGGATGTTGGATGCAGGTCATTAGAGCATGTTTAAGCACATGTTAGTGGGTTTTTGCGCCAGTAAGTGCCGTTAAGCATCGTTTAAACATGACTACATGGATATACGCAACACAGGTCTAACCTTTGCTGAATATCGCACAGATCATGGGCAAAGCTGCCCAGAACCGCTGAAATGTGTGTTATTTACCCTTGTACTAATAGTGCTTGCTCTGAGAGGTAAAACGACCACTGCCAGGAGTAGAACACGCAACCTACCACTAAGCTACCTGAGATGTACCAACAGCAGGTGTGTATTCTGACAGGTTAAAACACAAAAGGGTGGAGTTCAGGAAATAGTATACACTGCCTTGTACCCAACAAAAGGTGTATTCTCTCTCTCTATATATACACACACACACACACACACACACACACACACATATATATATATATATATATATATATATATATATATATATATATAAAATATAGAGAGAGAAAGGGTGGTAGAGAGATATATGTCGATATATATGGATATACATATATATGCAAATATATAGATATGTTAACAACATCTAGACAACCATGGAGGTACATATAAATAGGATACTACCAAATACCGAATGCTTTACATACCGACGCGCTTAATCACGAGGCTTAAAGACCAAAAGACCACAGTACTGGAACACTAGAATCGCGAGTACTATTATCACGATGTTAATGGACATTTAGTTAGTGCTTCTGGTGCTGTGGTCCAGGTAGGTACTGTGTTTAAGTGTGGTTCTGATTGCTGTAGTGTGTGTAAGTGTGTGTTCTGAGTATGGTGTGTGTTTCCGGGGGACTGTAATGTGTGTGTGTGGGTTTGCTTCGTGTGTCTGTTTGTGCGATCTCGGAGGTAGATTATTACAGTAGGTGTGGTGTGTGGGGCGAAGCCACCCACATGGGGTGTGTATGGGGGCATGGCCACCTGGCCATACGTAGTATAGGATGGTTTGTTTGGATGTGATGGGTAGCAGTGTGTCTGTGTGTGCATGTATGTGTTCTGTATTTGTGTTAGTTCTGGGAGTTTGACTGTTGTGAGTTTGAGTGTTTGGTATTGTGCGGTTTGGGAGTCTGGGAATGGTAATGTGGTCGTTGGAAGTGTGTGCGTTCCTGAATTCGTGGGTATGCCATATACAGTGCTTGAAGTCTTCAAATATGTGCATAACATGGACCATAGCAATCACACATTCCACCATCACCGAACATTATAAACAAAGGATATGGAGAGTATATATGTCTATACACTATTACAAATATGTGCTATGGACATGAGCCAAAGATAGGGTTGCCACCTGTCCCACCTTGTGAGGGGCAGTCCCTCTATGTGTGGTAGTGTCCTGACCAAAATGAGTACAAATACTAATGTCCTACAATCTCGAGACATTTGCCATGGTCCATATTTAATGTAATTGTTGCATAATATAGTCATCTGTATCTAAAATACCTACATGTAACAAGAAACAGGATAAGCAAGTAAACCGCTACAAGAATATAAGCTTTTATATAGGCATATATGGAAAGTTCTATACTTTGTACTGACTGTGGGTATGTGTCGGCCTCTAAAATTTGATGTGTGTCCTGCAAATCTCCCACTCTGGCCATTTGAAAAGGTGGCAACTCAAGCCAAAGAGGTTCAATCACCAACACAACTCCAATGAGCGCAAATATCTGTGACAGAAATACATGAGACGGCTTTCATGTAGCAACATTTCATTACATACCGATGTATTTCTGAAGGGACTGAAGGACCAGCATCACCTGCATGCTATACAGGAACCAATTAACAATGGCTTAATGAATAAGCCTGTAATTACCATAGTATTAGTCTACTAAAGGATAGATAAATGCAGTTCCTACACACCTGCATCTGCTATGTACACCCACCTACATTTCCCCCACAACCGAAACAATTGCAATGCAGACTGTAATAACATCACAAACATCCACTCACTCTATGACATCTGCAGAAGCCTTAACATACCTTGTGAGAGACACACTATAATGGCCCTATGTGAAATCTTTGCTGTTGTACAATGGAACAGACGCCGCTGTTACAGGGTTTGGTTGCAATAATCCCATATCAGACGGCTGATATAACAGCTCGACTCACATGTAGAACTATATCCTCTAGCCGTTACACACAATCCATGGGGGCCATTAAGTTAATATATCTCTGTGTGTCTCCATATAGCTGTAGCAATTCATCACAAACAACACATCCATGCCATCTTCCTCGAAGGTAGGGCAAAGGGAAGACGCCCAAGTGGAGTATTCAATCATACCCCACTCTCGCCATGTCATTGGCTAATGGAGTAGCTGCACAGCTGATGTGCATGTAATCATCTACTCCAGAACACCAATTGGTGGCAGGATACCACGTTACTGATATCTAAGTATAAAAGGATGGCTTGTCATACATTCAAACCGTATGTACATAAGAGAAAAACATTACAACAGAAAACAAATAGGACTTATATTATCGTCAACTCGGGATACTAATAAGGTATGTAGAACACTCAGTATGTTAGTGTATGTAGTATCTGTTCTGTATTAATTAAAGTGTATGCAATGCATATAGTGGGAAAAGGTATTATGTAGTGATGTATTGTTGAGCATAGTAACGCTCGTAGAAATTGTGTGTACTGCTGTGGGCCACAAGGTAAACACCTCATACACCACAAGGAATGCTATATAAGGACTTTAAACACAACAATTCCACTCCAGCTGCTGTCAGTGGCAGGGTTTGTCCAACAAGTATGTGCCATAACAGGGGATAGTATATGTTGATATACTGTAACAGTAGGCAAATGTTTGGGCGTATAACTGAGAATAACATGTCTAAGGTGGCCCTGCTGTGCAATTATGATTTGCATTGTGGGATATTGTGGCAAAAATGTGAAATGTACAGTATTGTAGGTAGATATGTATAACATTTTACATAGCATTACTGTTATGTTATGCAAGCATCAGGTATGTCTATTGGCATGTACAATACACAATAACAGGATACATACAACTTGTAGTCACCAGACAGTGTATCAGCATGATAGCTAATTGAAATGGAAGTGCTAGTCAATTATCCATGCACAAAGGACATGTAATAGCTTCATAGGTTCATAGTTAGGTACTATGCTGTCTGGCCAAGGCCATTCGTAAGCCTAACTACAGTGTTTTCACTTGCAGCACCTCCCTAGGTTAGTGTCCTGTGCCTGGGAACAGCAGAGCCATTCATTTCCTGCACCTCTGTACAGCAGAGCCATTGCAGTGATCCCTGGTGTACATGTCTGTATCCCATCCACCCATCGAGGTATCTCTTGAAGAGTACTAGTGAGGGTCCCTGCCTGATGTACATAGGAATCATGTTCCAAAGCATGGTGAGTGTCCGGGTCAGGAATGTATCCCTTCAGCATGTCCTAGCCATCATTGCATTTAGGTACATATCCCAGAGCATGTGGCACTCAGTGGCTTTTGCTTATGTGGAGCATATCCATCAATATTGATTTGGACATGGGCCTTGTATGTTCAGCAGAGATCACCTCTGAGTATGCGGTATGCAAACAAGTACAGTTGGGGTTTCTGTAGCTGGGCTGCATGCATCATCCTTCGGAGGTCAGTATTCCTCTTGGTGTATTAATGTTGTGGTATTTAAAGCCATTGCTGTTGTCTCATAAGGTACATCCCAAATGGGGTGTTGTACCCTTTAATGTGTTTCATAAGTCATGAGTAGAGAGGCACAATGGCTGCCTTTGTTCTGGCTACAAACCCATTACAGATTAGGGTGGACATGTAGAAGGATATCCACACCACCTTGGCAATATGGTTATCAAAGGAGTGAATGCTATCTACTTGGGTTCTAAGATCCCTTATTATGTCTGATGTATGTAGGGGACTACTACCTATGTGATAGTCCATGGGAGATTGGTGTAATCCAAAGGGGATGTCTTGCACCTTGTGGCATGCAGCTTGCGGCCATGTTATTGACACCAGGTAACCGTCATAGTGACACCCTTATGGAGGGTGTCTGTATCAGCTGGGGAATCAATCATGGCCCCTAGTTTGCAGTTGTCTGCAAACTTATTCAGGGTAAGTCCTCGTGTGCTAGCCTGTACCTGAAAGAAACATATACCGAACATGAGGGGCCCTATGACCGAGGACTGGGGGACGCCAATTGTAACTGATTTACAGTAAGAACTAGGGTATTCTACCCTCACTGTGTGGGTTCTGTCCATGAGCCACTTTGCATAACATCTCATGACAGAGGGGTTAATGTGCAGGTGGATGTGTATGTTGACAATAGCAGAATGGGGAATGGTGTTGAAAGCCTTTGAGAGGTCAAGGTAGGCTGTGTGGACCTCCTTATCCTCATCTACTGCCTTGGTAACTGTCTCAAAGGACTCCACCAGGTTTAGGAGGCATGGTCTGGCCCTAAAAAATCCAAACTGGGTGGGATCAAAGGTTTGAAGGCCAACAATGTCTCTGTGAATGAGATCCATGATGATGTGCTCCATAGCCTTGCAGAACAGTCATCAGGCATATAGGGCAATAGTTCCCCTGGTCCATTGTGGCGCCACCTCTGTGGAGTGTGATAACTGTTGCTGTGTGCCATTCAGGGGCCACAATGCCTGATGCAAGGCTATTAGTGAACATGGTGCCCAAGTGGGGAGCCATTTCATTCTGAAGTTCATGAAAATCGCAGCCTGGGATGTTGTACGGTCACATGGATGCTGTGTCCCTGGCTTTAGAGAGTGCAGCTTTGAACTGCATAGATGTGATTGTAGGGACTCTGCATTGTTCCTGTATAGATATGGGCCCTTTAGGGTGTGAGAGGGGTGTAAAGTTAGCACTGAACCTATCTGCCAGGATGTTGCCAATATCAATCGGTTCTGTAATGTTCATGCTTTACTGCTGTATGTCAGAGCAGATGTGGGTATCGCCATCGAGAGTAGTGACATGCCTCTAGAACATTTTGTGTAGTCCTTGGAATTAGTCGTGGTAATGTTTACGTAGCTAGCTTTGAAGGATGTGATAAGGGATCTCAGATTCTTACTAAGGCTGATCAGGGAGCTCCTCCACTCATGGGATTGTATTCTACTTTAAAACAGTCTCCTCCTTCTGTTGTACATTATATCCATGACAGTGGACCACCAGAGTGGCGTCCGTTTTCTGGTGGGTACTGTCATGGTTCTGTTTGGAATAGCATGATCCATACAGTCGTGTAAGTGCTAATTAAGTGCAGTTGTGTATGATTCAGTAGTTGTAACTGTATTGTCCAGCTGCACGGATGTCATGACGTTTACTACTGCTGTCATAAGAAGCCTGAAGTTGGCTTTGTAGAAATATTGTACTGTGTTTTCTGTAAAGGGTCTGGTGCTGGGATGTGGATAACAAGGGTGATTAGCATACGTTTGGATCTGACCAATGAGGAGATAACCCCAGGTGTGGAACACCAGTCACACATGTTGGTAATGACCAGGTCTAGGATATTGTTGGCCCTGGTGGTGGTGTGGATAGGTTGATCCAGGCGATTGGAGGTTATGAATCCCAGAAAGCGTTGGCCTAAAGTGTCGGTACATGAGTAGGTATCCCAGTTAATGGTGGGGTAGTGTCAGTCGCACACCAGTAGTGTCTGTTTGAACCCTACTTTCCAGTGCACCAAGAAGTGAGGACCGTTAACCGTGGGGTATGGTGTGGGATCTGTAGCAACCTACAATTTGTACAGCAGTTATGGCCAGAGTTAGTTGCACTTGGATTACCTCGGATGCATTGTGCTAAGCAACCAGCCAGGAGGTGTGAAATCCTTGGGAAATATGGACACACCTCCGCCGTGGGTATTCTGGTCCTGGTTACATGACTGAAAGGTGTGGTATGAGTAATAGCCTGGTAGTGCAGGGGTGCTCTCAGGAGCCTATAAGCAGGTCCCAGTCACTGCACAGATATCGAAGTGGTCCATTACAAGGAGTGCCTCGGGTGAGTGCATTTGAGATGAAGACGTCTAGCACTGAGTAGCATTACCCTCAGGTTTTGCTTGCCTGTTCCTGTTATGGTGGTGAATATGTTATTTGAACCATGCCTAAAACAGGCACTATAGGAGCAGCAAGAGCTGTAGCCATTATCCGTAATCCCAGTGCCGACAGGTGCAGGCCATCTGTGCCAAAGCATCGTGTTCTGTTGACCCTGCCATTCAAAGCAGACAGATACTGGATAGCCTTGGAATGACACCAGAAGCATAGCCAATTGCTGAAGTAAATAATTTTGTCCTTGTACTGCGTTATCAGTCTGGACGATGGCCGAATGCTACTCATGGCTAGGGCGATACCTGCCTTGGCTACAAGACTGGAGAGCTATTCCATGTCTCTTTACATGTAATCCAGGAAGATACATCTCAGGGCATTCACAGTAACATGGAGAATGACATGGTCATATTGTACCTGTTGAGGAGTGACCTGAATGCATAGGTTATGTTGCAGAAACTGTTACCCGACAGGCAGTTGACAGTAACTATCACCTTGTGTAGCCTGCTGAGTGGGACATCAGTGTGCCCGCCTATAGAGTCACCTATGACTAATGTGTTGGGTATGTTATATCACCCTATTGGCTGTGGCTGATGGGCACACTGAGTCTGTGGGCTATAAGTAATTGGTGTTGTGTTGGGGGATGGGGGCTGCCTGCATTTCTGCTTTGGAGTGCTCTGTTGCCTAGACAGAGTAGTACTGAGAGGCTGTGCAAATGTTGTAGTCTTAATATTTGTGGCCTGTGGTGGTGGAGATCTAGTGAGACTATGTGATAAGTGTGGTGTGGTGCAAATGTTTAACATCGAAATAATGAAATAATGGATCCAAACCATGAATGAAGGCAGAATAACCTTTATGTACAAGCGCTTTCGTCTGGACAAGACTTCATCAGATACAAAAAACACAGATGCTACAGAAGACTTATATAATGCCTCATACAACATCCAATTAAGCTTTTAAAGAAACATATACATTTCACATAAAGAATATATATATAAATATAATAGTACAAAATGCTTTTGACCCTAACCAAAAACAAAAACAAGACAAAAGCATGTATAAAAAACTAAATATCCCTAAACTAAAATTGTATTAAACCCTAGCTGCTTTAGCTAGCAAAACTGGTTTAATACTAACATATTCATTAAGACCAGGAGCAATATGTGCCCTCAGCCTAAGTTACCACTTCAATTCTTTATTTAATAAAATATTTTTACAATCTCCCCCTCTGACGTTGTTTCCAACAACTTCAATGATGCCAAATTTAAAACCAGAAAAAGAAGCACATATCTCAGAATGTTTAAAAAGTGCACTGCTTTCCTTGGCTGTCCTTATGTCATAAGTATGTTCATATATTCTATCTCTAAATGCTCTCTCGGTTTTTCCTACATAGAATGCAGGACAACCACCACACATGGCCAGATAGACCAACATCCTGGTTCTGCAGTTGCCTTTGCAGAATCTCACCATACTGTTAAGCCCATTCTTTAATCTGATATGTGCATCACTAAAAATGTAGGGACATTGACTACAGCTGCCATATGGAAAGGTATTTTTGTTAAAAAATCTGACATTATTGTCAATCTGTTCAAAAACTTTTTTTAAATTCCTTCCTGTCCTAAAGGTAAATATAGGTTTGGGTCCTGCTGCTTCGAAAAGATCTTTATTGCTTTTTAACACACTCCAATTTGAACTGATAATATTGGTGAAGATGTCCGAGAATGTTGTAAACTCTGTTACACAAGACCCCTGAAAATCTTTTCCATCTCTGAACTGAGACCCTGGGGCAACAAAAGGTTGACCTAACAGGGGCTTGTATCTTTTACCCCATTCCTCATAAACTTCACCTAATATATTACAAACCATATCTAAAGGCTAAATCCTTTCAATAAACTTGCTACCCAAAAAGAGAAATTCACTCTTCAAATCTTCCAAATCTGAGGTCATCCTAGCTATCCGGACTGCCTGTCCCTTCACAAGGCTTTTCTTTTGAAATATAGGATGATGGCTGTCAAAATGCAAATAACTGTTGCACCAGGTGTCCTTACAGTAAATCTTGGATTTAAAATCGTTATTAGTTTTGACGATGGTAATGTCCAAATAATTAATAATATCAGGATGCCATGTATGTGTAAAGGAGAGAAAACTAGTACTGTTGTTCAAGTACTGCATAAACATGGTAAGTGTTTCTGTGGTTCCTTTCCATAAAATAAAAATATCGTCAAGGAACCTAAGATAAAGCTTAATGTTCCCTTGGAATGGACTACCAAAAACATATCTACTCTCCCACTCCAGCATGACCAGATTAGCATATATAGGGGCACAAGCTGCCCCCATAGCTACACCACTGATCTGTTGAAAATATTCACCTTGGAAACTAATGTAATTGTGATCTAAAACAATTTCCAAAAGTTCCAAAATCAGTGGAATCTGATCCTTCTGTACAGAAGAATGTTTATAAATACTATCACTAAAGTATTCATAACCCTGATCACGGGGAATACATGTGAAAAGATCCTTCACATCAATAGTGAGGAAACTACATTCCCCGCACCACAGATCTGGAGTTAGTTTACTGAGAAAATCCCAGGAATCCCTTAGAAGGTGGGCTGTTTTAGTCAAAATTTCCTTGGTGTAATAATCAACAAAAACTGCTAATGGATGTGTTTTAGAATTTCTAGCAGATACAATGGGTCGAAAAGTGGGGGCTAGAATAGATTTATGAACCTTGGGTAATCCAAAAAAAAGTGGGAATTATTGAATGATTCTGTCTCAAAAATCTATGTGTCTTACAATCAATCCTGTTTTCTAACAAATATTCCTCCAAAATGGAGTCAATTCTCCCATAGGCTATGTTAATTTCATTGATCGAAATGGGGGAATAAGCAGTAGAATCCAACAAAATGTTGGTCATGAAATTGTAGTATTCCTCAGTATCAAACAACACCACACCCCCTCCCTTGTCAGGTTGCATGATACGAAATTTCCTTTACCTTTGTATATGGTGAAGAAGCTGGATTTCATCATGACTTCGATTGGTTGAACCTAAATTTACCTTATGCCTAGAAAAGGCTTCATATATTTTATCTGTAACTATTTTTTCATATAGCAATAAAACAGGGTGAAGAGGTGGATTATATGTACTACTTCTAACTAAACCCTGTGGAACATTGTTGCTCTCTTTGTCCGTTTTTTAAAAAAGTTTTTGAACAGATTGACAATAATGTCAGATTTTTTAACAAAAATACCTTTCCATGTGGCAGTTGTAGTTAATGTCCCTACATTTTTAGTGATGCACATATCAGATTAAAGAATGGGCTTAACAGTATGGTGAGATTCTGCAAAGGCAACTGCAGAACCAGGATGTTGGTCTATCTGGCCATGTGTGGTGGTTGTCCCGCATTCTATGTAGGAAAAACCGAGAGAGCATTTAGAGATAGAATATATGAACGTACTTATGACATAAGGACAGCCAAGGAAAGCAGTGCACTTTTTAAACATTCTGAGATATGTGCTTCTTTTTCTGGTTTTAAATTTGGCATCATTGAAGTTGTCGGAAACAACGTCAGAGGGGGAGATTGTAAAAATATTTTATTAAATAAAGAATTGAAGTGGCAACTTAGGCTGAGGGCACATATTGCTCCTGGTCTTAATGAATATGTTAGTATTAAACCAGTTTTGCTAGCTAAAGCAGCTAGGGTTTACTACGATTTTATTTTAGGGATATTTAGTTTTTTATACATGCTTTTGTCTTGTTTTTGTTTTTGATTAGGGTCAAAAGCATTTTGTCCTATTATATTTATATATATATTCTTTATGTGAAATGTATATGTTTCTTTAAAAGCTTAATTGGATGTTGTATGAGGCATTATATAAGTCTTCTGTAGCACCTGTGTTTTTTGTATCTGATGAAGTCTTGTCCAGACGAAAGCGCTTGTACATAAAGGTTATTCTGCCTTCATTCGTGGTTTGGATCCATTATTTCATTATTTCGTTGTGTACTGTGTCTTTTGCAAGTGAACTTTTGGGTTTCTTATTTCTTGGATCCATTTGCCGCCTTTGTGGGTGTTTGGCCTTTTCCTCTGGTGCTATCTTTATTGTTTTATTAGCCATGGGTGATTCATCTGGTGATTTTACTGTTATCGGTAGTGAAGAAGTGTTCAGCCTGACTAGTATAGCCAAAACGCAAAGAGAGTTTTGTAAAGTTCGTGAGGATGTTGCAACACTTAAAAGTGATCTTTCCAGGCTTATTGAACTACTAAGCCAAAAGGAGTCAGTTGGTGGCGCTGTTTCTCAGCCTATGGAGCCATTGTGTGTGTCAGAGACTTGTGCTACACCTTTTACGTCGTCTCCACGCTCGGTATCTGCGAGCCATGGTGGGATCCAGACGGAGAGAGGATGTGGGCCTTCTAACAGCGCTTTACCTTTGGATGGACAGGTCCAATTGGCTCCTAATGTTAGTAAAGTAAGATTCCAAGGAAGTAACCATCATAGTGTACCATCGAATTGCGACAACAACGCTACAGATACTGTTTTCAATATTCATCAAATTCATCAGAAAGATGTCATGGTCGCTTCTAGTGTTACAGGTACCGAAGGTACCTTTTACAACAAAGATGTTCTTGCTGAACCTAAAGAACGTTTTCTATGTGTTTTTAATAGGAATTTTGATTTCAATTCCTTTGACAATATTTATCTTGCTAACAATGTTCATGGGGACAATTCTGTTGATTCATTGACTTTAAAGGACATGATATTTTCCATGGAAAAAAAACTTTTTAAATACAAATGTTTGGAGCTGGACAATCATTATCTGCATTGTTGTGTGGAACATGGTATTGTCCCACAAGGTTTAAGATTTTTTAAATATCCATTTGGTGTTGTATACACGCATGATGTTTTAAAAGATCTACATCTTTATTTTGATGAATGTGGTTTGGGTCTTGTAAAAAGACTTATGAAATATAATGATGCAACCATGATGCCTTTGTGTAGGGAGATAAATAGTTTGAACGAAAATATTTTAAAGGATTTGTTATTTCCTGAATTTGAGTCAATGTACAGGAAAATCTTGGATAGAATTGACAGGAGAGTTAATAATATTTTTTTAAGGAAACAAAGGAAATTTATGAGAGACCAACAGCAATATAGTGTTGGTAAAGTATATCCTGGTCCTGTTTATAACAACAAATATAGTAACAAAAATAATATTAATACAGATGCAAATCTTGGAATTTGTGATGATGTCAACCCTTCTGTGGTTGATACCCATGATCGAGGGATGTCCTCTGATAGAGTCATGAGTCATAACAGACCCTTAGATGAATTAGATTCCTTTTCTGAACCACAAGAACCTTTTTTATTCCCCAGGAGGTCAGAACGACTGGCCAGCAAGACCAGTCATCCCCCAGACTCAGGTCATTCAGGCATTGGTTATGGGATGAATTATGGATGGAAAAGAATGGGGAAGAAGGACAAATAGTGATTAAGGAAGGTACTGATGGCATTCTATCTGAATATAATGGTTTTAAAATTTTCAACTATACCACTCAGGTTATAGGGAAACAACATTTCAATTTGTTCTCAAAAGGGTTTAAATATGTCAAAAGTAACCCTGCTGATTTAGCTAATCTTTTGGTTGATTTCAAATTATTTTTAAGAAAGTTAAATTTAAACATGATTTTTTATAAAACGGACAAAGAGAGCAACAATGTTCCACAGGGTTTAGTTAGAAGTAGTACATATAATCTACCTCTTCACCCTGTTTTATTGCTATATGAAAAAATAGTTACGGATGAAATATATGAAGCCTTTTCTAGGCATAAGGTAAATTTAGGTTCAACCAATCTAAGTCATGATGAAATCCAGCTTCTTCACCATATACAAGGGCAAAGGAAATTTCATATCATGCAACCTGACAAGGAAGGGGGTGTGGTGTTGTTTGATACTGAGGAATACTACAATTTCATGACCAACATTTTGTTGGATTCTACTGCTTATTCCCCCTTTTTGATCAATGAAATTAACATAGCCTATGGGAGAATTGACTCCATTTTGGAGGAATATTTGTTAGAAAACAGGATTGATTGTAAGACACATAGATTTTTGAGACAGAATCATTCAATAATTCCCACTTTTTTTGGATTACCCAAGGTTCATAAATCTATTCTAGCCCCCACTTTTCGACCCATTGTATCTGCTAGAAATTCTAAAACACATCCATTAGTAGTTTTTGTTGATTATTACACCAAGGAAATTTTGACTAAAACAGCCCACCTTCTAAGGGATTCCTGGGATTTTCTCAGTAAACTAACTCCAGATCTGTGGTGCGAGGAATGTAGTTTCCTCACTATTGATGTGAAGGATCTTTTCACATGTATTCCCCGTGATCAGGGTTATGAATACTTTAGTGATAGTATTTATAAACATTCTTCTGTACAGAAGGATCAGATTCCACTGATTTTGGAACTTTTGGAAATTGTTTTAGATCACAATTACATTAGTTTCCAAGGTGAATATTTTCAACAGATCAGTGGTGTAGCTATGGGGGCAGCTTGTGCCCCTATATATGCTAATCTGGTCATGCTGGAGTGGGAGAGTAGATATGTTTTTGGTAGTCCATTCCAAGGGAACATTAAGCTTTATCTTAGGTTCCTTGACGATATTTTTATTTTATGGAAAGGAACCACAGAAACGCTTACTATGTTTATGCAGTACTTGAACAACAGTACTAGTTTTCTCTCCTTTACACATACATGGCATCCTGATATTATTAATTATTTGGACATTACCATCGTCAAAACTAATAAGGATTTTAAATCCAAGATTTACCATAAGGACACCTCGTGCAACAGTTATTTGCATTTTGACAGCCATCATCCTATATTTCAAAAGAAAAGCCTTGTGAAGGGACAGGCAGTCCGGATAGCTAGGATGACCTCAGATTTGGAAGATTTGAAGAGTGAATTTCTCTTTTTGGGTAGCAAGTTTATTGAAAGGATTTAGCCTTTAGATATGGTTTGTAATATATTAGGTGAAGTTTATGAGGAATGGGGTAAAAGATACAAGCCCCTGTTAGGTCAACCTTTTGTTGCCCCAGGGTCTCAGTTCAGAGATGGAAAAGATTTTCAGGGGTCTTGTGTAACAGAGTTTACAACATTCTCGGACATCTTCACCAATATTATCAGTTCAAACTGGAGTGTGTTAAAAAGCAATAAAGATATTTTTGAAGCAGCAGGACCCAAACCTATATTTACCTTTAGGACAGGAAGTAATTTTAAAAATTTTTTTGAACAGATTGACAATAATGACAGATTTTTATCAAAAATACCTTTCCATGTGGCAGTTGTAGTCAATGTCCCTACATTTTTAGTGATGCACATATCAGATTAAAGAATGGGCTTAACAGTATGGTGAGATTCTGCAAAGGCAACTGCAGAACCAGGATGTTGGTCTATCTGGCCATGTGTGGTGGTTGTCCTGCATTCTATGTAGAAAAAACCGAGAGAGCATTTAGAGATAGAATATATGAACATACTTATGACATAAGGACAGCCAAGGAAAGCAGTGCACTTTTTAAATATTCTGAGATATGTGCTTCTTTTTCTGGTTTTAAATTTGGCATCATTGTAGTTGTCGGAAACAACGTCAGAGGGGGAGATTGTAAAAATATTTTATTAACTAAAGAATTGAAGTGGCAACTTAGGCTGAGGGCACATATTGCTCCTGGTCTTAATGAATATGTTAGTATTAAACCAGTTTTGCTAGCTAAAGCAGCTAGGGTTTAATACGATTTTATTTTAGGGATATTTAGTTTTTTATACATGCTTTTGTCTTGTTTTTGTTTTTGATTAGGGTCAAAAGCATTTTGTACTATTATGTTTATATATATATTCTTTGTGTGAAATGTATATGTTTCTTTAAAAGCTTAATTGGATGTTGTATGAGGCATTATATAAGTCTTCTGTAGCACCTGTGTTTTTTGTATCTGATGAAGTCTTGTCCAGACGAAATTGCTTGTACATAAAGGTTATTCTGCCTTCATTCGTGGTTTGGATCCATTATTTAATTATTTCGTTGTGTACTGTGTCTTTTGCAAGTGAGAAAATGTTTAACATCCCCACATGATTGTCAGGTTCAGTCTGGGTTAGAGAGAGCTTTACCTCCAGCATGGCTAAATATGTGCATCTCCCACAGGTTGTAGTGTTGTATGTTTTGAGGGGAGCATTGACTGTGTACACGAGACAATTTCTATATTGCCTCATGATGCCCATATTCATCATATAGACCGGCGATAACACTGGGAATTGACACTTGGACATGCCTGAATATTTAACTATTTCCCACTAGATATGTGAGGAAAGTGTGTACAAGAGCTGTTTTACTCTAAGCAAGTGGGAAATGTAAGTACAAACAGTGTTTACCTGTAGGTAATGAGGAGGATTGAGTGCTATAGTAATTAGTAGGTCATGAAGTGCTTACATGTTCTGAACAAGTGCTGAGCATGAATAAGCAATACAGATAGGGTGTTGGATAACATAAACACACTGCCCCCCAACAGGTACACAATCACATATCCATGAACACTACAGAGCCCCTGTAACCATAACTATGATGGTACAAGGTGCACTCAGGCTGCATGGGACCTGTCCACATCCCTGGTTGTATCATACACATATGGCAAAACAATTTGCTCTACACATACACATCATGTAAAACATAGCTTCATGTCAGTCTATGAAAACACTGAATGGTGCACACCAACAGTTATCACAACCCACAAAGTGGAGACACCACTCATAATGGGAGGCACAGCACTACTACCCTGCTGAGTCTGGTCTTAAAGTCCATGAATCTTAATCAACATATATGTTGTTAGCAGTACATATGTAGATGACAGTACGGATGATTTCACACTGCATATCATACCTGTGACAGGTCATAGGACATCATCACCCATACTGTGTTCCACCTACACTCAGTATACTACATGTACCTTTGTATGTCACAGGAGTGTTCTGCCAGTGGACTGTTGACAGAACCAACATTACAAAAGGTGCCTGAGTAATATGTGCATATCACACCAGTGGTAGCTACAGTAAAACAGGGTTAATTTGTTGTACTCCCCCTCAATGTAGCCCATACCACACAGACAAATGGGAGGCATCTGCCTATGTAAGTATGTGAATGGCTATGACCTAGGAGCAATAACTGACTCAATGTTGTGGACAACATACAGAAGGGGCTTTGTGGGTGAGGTGTGTGACATATGTGCACAATCTGACAGCTGCATATTGCTTTGTCACCGCTAGGTTAATAACCCTGTACCCATGAACTACCACCTAGGCAGCGGTCAACATAATGGACACTGTGTGTAAGGGATGCTGCTGTGCAGTTTACCTCCCTGAGCTAGTGACATCATCAAGCCTATTAGGTAGTCATAAGAGGCAACCCTAGTCATGACAGGGTGTCATTCATGAACATGGAGATTATTGTACAGCCATACTCATCACTCAAGTGACCAATATCAGATCACATATCACCTTTAAGGGGTATTGGCCATGTTTGAATGTGCGACACCAGCCTTCACAAACCTAATCTCCACTATGTAGCATGATGCCTACCCTGCATAAAGACATGTCCTACACTGTGATGTTGGACATGCTACACGTACATATCCTGATCTGAAATACATACGTCATGGACATCCACCTTCCTAGTACAAGGATCGCCACATGCTGGACAGATCCTTGTGCGATACACGTTACATACTCCTGCCATACTATGCAACCCTGTCCAGCAAAGCTGCACATTTCACCTCTGTCAGACATGGTGTGATGACCGCATGGTAGATGTATCATTAACCATGTGGATCAGTTATGTGGCACTGCTTCACCTGGCGCCGGAAATATGGCTGTCGGCTACAGCTAGGTAACCTTACATCCTAGGCTCATACATGGCCCAGGGCATACAGACTACTAGATGACCTTGGCCGTACATGCTATAGTTGATTACCATCCCTGCAAATACCATCAGGCTAGCTAGTGTCCCATGTGTATCACATGTGCAACACAGGCGATACATGGCAGGATGTTGAACTGCTGTACAGTGCTGTGTAGATGTATATGGCAAAACACATGCATGTAAAGGCTTCTGTGTGCATGTCTGCATTGTCACAGGTCATGTCCATTAAGGCAGTGTATGTGTTTATATGTGACATAGACACAGCATCAAGGTCAACAGCGTTAATGTGGACACATCCAGGCATGTGCTGATAGGTAAGAACACCAGTACAGGCAAACAGACTTGCCCACAACAAGACAGTATCCACATGGAGTATGAGCAATGTAATCAGATGACAGACATATATGGTGATAATATCCAATCCCCATTGGGTGTCACATGTGTGTGACACAAACATGTCAGTGGTGTCAGTGTCATGAAGATTTGCAAAGACAACTGTTTATATGTAATAAATGTGATACGCATGTATGTGCAGCTGTATCTCTGTGCATCTCTGAGATACTGTGACCTGTCTCCATCATTATGTCTTCCAGATATGCCACGAGCAAGGCTCCTAGCCTATACCCGCTTGGAGGATGAGGCCCTTATATGTTACCTCCAAGACAACTATGATGTCCTGTTTGGCCATGTGCCACAGGATGCACAGCAGTGGGATGACTTGTGGCAGGAACTTCACAGGAGGGTTAATGATGTGGGTGGCCATAACCGCACATACCAGCAGGTGCGCAGACACTGCACGGACCTGATCAGATGTGCGAAACAGCGTGCAAATGCAATCGCCAGGGAACAAGGTGCAACAGGTGGTGGGCCACCAACCCAGCCCCCACTCACATGTACCGAGGAGCTACTGGCCAACCTGGGGACACCGTCAGAACAGCATCCACAAACCTTAGCTGATATCATGGAGGTGGGTGTCTCTCAACCACTGAGCCTGGAGTTGCCTGGTAAGTCACTATTGCACATATAACTATTATATCCAATATAGTTGCATGTGTCACTGTACAATATGTAATGTAACATCATATGCAAGGCATGTATACACACATGCCGCATGCTATAGTATGCTACTCTGTGTATGCACACATGTGCATACTCCATGGTATATCCTATTGTACTGGTGAATGTGTTAACATGCACATTGCACCCTGTAGCTGTCATGCAGGCATGGATAATGATCATACTGCCATGTCACCCCATATAGGTACCTCTGGCATTCCGCTGAGACAACAGGCCATTGCAGGTGAGACAGTTATAAGTATCAGGCATGTTAATGCACAGATCTATTTGCCATGTGGCCAGTTAACACATGTACACAAAATGTATGGTCCGGTCACAATATACAGGTCGCATCTGCAGTCCATCACACTGGCTACCTATGTGCAATACTTACAAACTAAGTAAAACAACAACATGAAATCTCAGAAACTGTCATTGCTAGATGTGTGGATAGCTGTGCATATAACGGTGGATGTGTTGTTCAATGTAGGAGCATGTACTACACATCAGAACTACACATTTGGGTTACACAAATAGTACTACACATTGAGTTGGAATATGGACAGCCCACAGGATTCACCACTGTGGAGTATGCCCCTGCTATGAGTGCACACATTGTGATGTGTCATCTGACATGTCCATGACATGTAGTGGGCCAGCTGCAACATTGTCTCACTATCCCATAAAACATAACCCACATACCAAACATACAACCCTTTGTCTGCATAACCCTGTGGACAGTGGAGTATATGACATCTATGGGTGTATGTCATATGGGATAACACAAACATGTGAGATAGATGGCCATCACAACCATTTGGCCAACACATGTTCACACATGGCCATGGAGGATGGCCAGAGATATGTAGCAACACACAGTAGATGTGATGTGTTTGTGTGTACACCCTGTTGTACATTGGCTACACATGGTCCAACTATAGCCTTTGTCGAATGGTTATATTGCAGATGTGGAGCACTGGATATCCTATAAGCCTGTGCACAGCTTGTGGAGGCGTAACTTCATTCGACCACATAAGATGTGTTGAACATCATGACTGTGTCACAGCATGACAGTAGTCACCTGTACAGCATCCACATACATACACAGGCAACCACATCAGGCCACAGATACAGTAAATCTCCCTTGCTGCTGTTGGACATCACTGTCAGCCATGCACCTCGTGTGTGTGCTACACAAATGTCATGTGGGACATGGTGTATTGACAAGTCTGCCATGTGTGGACATGGTTGCCAGGCAGCTAAAATATGTTTGCAGATGTGCAGGGGTGTCATCCGTATGTCCTTCGGTGACCTGTGTCACACATTCCACATCATGGTTTAGTGTGTATACACCTCAGCGATGTGGGTCACAATCCACAGTATATATGTATTGTGTATGCACAAAGTCATGGCTATGCACTGTGTCTGTAATTCACACTGTATAGCAATATAGACGCCTCATAATACCCTTCAATGGTCATGCACATCTGCTAAATGTGCATTTTATCTGTAGGCCGGACAGACAACGCTGCAATGTGACACCATTACCCCACTGTATATGGGACAGGACACCATTGTGTTAAACATGTATGCATGTCAATGCACACATCAGCAGATTACATGTCATACTACATGTTAATGTCAAGGTCATATGCCACACATCAGCCATGTGTACTGTTAACCTGTGCTGGTCCACATGGTGTAACTCAGGGATGCATGCTTACTACCATGATCGTGTGAAATGCATGGCTTCTGCTATGACACGTGCTTGCTGTTGTGTGCAACCCAGGGATGTATGATAACTACCAATGTTATTGTCTGAGCTGCATGCCATCTGTTGTATCACATGCATGTTGCATGCCTTCTGTCAAATCACATGCATAGTGTGTGTGTGTATGTGTGTGTGTGTGTGTGTGTGTGTGTGTGTGTGTGTGTGTGTGTCTGTGTGTGTGTGTGTGTCTGTGTGTGTGTGTGTCTGTGTGTGTGTGTGTCTGTGTGTGTGTGTGTGTGTCTGTGTGCATGTGTGTGTGCCTGTATTGCAATGTAGAGTCTTTGTTTGCATTCACAGGTGATGTAGGTGCGTTACCCTCCTGCGGTCCATCTGATGTTAGTGTCCCCACAGATTCTAGCAGTGATTATGAACATATGCTTGAGGCACAGGCAGGGTTGTCAGGGGCTGAATCTGTGCCATTGGTTGCCATTCCACCTATACCCCCCTCATCCCCACACACAGATCTCATGCCAACATATACCCCACCACCAGTGGCCATAGAGGAAGGACAGTTAGCATGTTGTAGCTTGGAACAGGAAAGTGTGGTGGCTACGGAAGGTGTGTATTCACACCATGGTGTCAGGCAAATGACTGGAGATGGGCCACACAGGCATGTGGCCAGTGCTGCTCATAGGAGGACCTCTGGCCAATATGCCACTGCAGGACAGAGCGCAGCAGCTGGTGTCACCAGACACATGTTTCCGGCTGTAATGAAGGCACAGGCACATGCTGAATGGCAGAACAGAGAAGGGCAGAGGCTTCAGAGGGCTGCTATCCATTCTTTAAATGACAACATCCAGGCATTGGCAAATGCTCAACAGCAGATTGCTGAGGTTTTGGACAGACGATTGGGTGACATGGTTGGAATCCTTGAACATGGCATGACAATCCGCGAGCATGAGCTGTCTGTGCTGGAACATCTGGTAGGAGTGAGGCATAGGGCACATGGACATAGGCCAGCTATGTCACCTGGTGCAGGTCTACGTGAACGAGCTACCTCATATGCCCGCTCCCATAGTGGCAGTAGCAGCAGTGCAGCTGGTGCTGCACTGTCCACACCAGGACACAGCAGGCCACGTGGATATGGCCCTGGATGGTCCCAATGGGGACACAGTTCCAGTGGACATGTGTCATTGGACAGTACCCAATCTGCACCTCTGCCTGGTAGTGCCCATGCAACCCCTGGCAGGCACAGGTCACGTGGCTGTGGCCGGACACCGTGAGATGTAAAACCTGGTCTGTACAGTCTGGAGCTGTCAATAATACCCCTGTGTAGGCCAGACACATGGCAGAACTGTGTGCACACATACACACACACACCAGAAACATCTGTAGGGCACCACAACACTCACATGCATAACATCCACACATGGCCAATTAGATCACAGGCCCTAACCCACACACATGATGTCATCCACTGGTGTAGCCTAGGCCCCTGGCAAACATTATCACCCTGTGCATATGATGATGCCTGTGCCGCATCCCTGTCATCCACACCATCTGTACAAGGACATGCTCATATGGTCTGATGCACAGGGTGAACAGAATAGGGGGATAAGTGTAGATTACAATTGTTGTGTACTGTTGACACACAGCAGACATACCATGTAGTACAGGTTTAGAATGCATTGTTTTCTGTTCACAGCACATGTCTTGGTAACAACAGTAACAGCATGTTGGTAATGATGTCCTGCTTCCCTCCTTCAGGTCTAATTGCATGTGCCATTGAGTGCCAGTGTTTTCAGTTTCTCATGTGTAAATGTGGACTACTCAGAAGTATGTATGGCAATACCAGCATGCTATTCATAGCTTCAACCTCACTATTCGAAAGGATGACATTCCAAAGATGTCTACACATCTACTGATTCAGGAGCATGGGAGCTGTGTACTAAGTTGCAGTGGCTAGAGACGTGACATCCATACTGGGTGACATCACAGGTACAGTTACATTGGGCAGGGAGTTTACATAGCGGTCTAGCTGATGACAAGTGTAGAGGTCAGTTGATAGCTTGAGGCCTCACTGTGTAGCAGTAATACACATTCACATTACAGAATGAGAACACACAACTACACACACACGCACACACACAGGTATTCGCACACATGTATTCAGACACACAGTAACACGCCCACACTCACGGGGTCAATGACACTGTAACTCACACACACACACTTGATAGTGTTGAGGTGAGGACCCCTGCCTATGTGGTAATCACCATTACAGTACTGTGCACCCACATGATGCGTCACAGAGAATACACATGTACAGGTAGTCAGTAATGCCTAAGATCGACGGCATCAACAGGGTAGTAGATTGCATCACCTGGAGGGGTTAGGGGTCCTATCTGTTCACTATGGCAACATACATCCTCACTCAATGGACCAGACAGCCATACATACATACACACAGACACACTGTGGAGTCCACAATTGAATGCACCTATGTCATGCACATACAGATAGCTCACATGTGTGTAATACACACCCCACCCCTGCCTATGTCTTGCTTTCTACACTGCAGTATGCACAGATCTCTACAACAATATACAGGAGTGTGAGTAACAATTGGGATGTATTCCCCACCATACGTGGCATATATGGACACACAAGTAAACACACATGGCAGTACTGTGAATCAAACACCTTCTATCTTATGATATGTATGACAGACATGCAGCAGTACTGCCCGCATTACAATGTGTACCAACGCTACCTTTGGCAATTGTGCTGATATATGTACACAGGAGGTCTTAAGTGTTACAAGTGTCAAGTGATTTACAGTCAGTGACACCCTGTCCACTGTGTAGGTTGTATGTATTCCCCTTCAATTAACAGAAACATAGCTTAGTGTTTGCACATGTTATGGTAGGATGGCTTGTGACACACCAGTGAGCTGTCTTCAGCAAACATCCATCTGCAGAAATGGCCCACCACTTAGTTATGTCCACACATCCATCCATACCTGATGTACATCTTACCGTACTATCAGTATATCACCATATACAGTTGGCAATGATGGTGCTGCATTGCAACTGAATATTGTAGCAAGACACACGTCACCTGCAAACATCAGCTACTGCACACACATGGTAGCTGAATGCACACCACTACATGTACATGTGTGCAGGTCCTACATTTCTGTCATTTAGCCATGTTTGTAGGCATTGCAATTGGTGGACATGTGTGATGACATACATGACACATGGACTGTTATATGATATGATAGTTGTCATGGGTAACCAGTACAGAGGGAATGTTAACTCAGTCAACGTTGATATCACACTTTATGTACTGTCAGCATTCAACAGCCATGGACCTACCTTCCATGTGCATGTGTGTAATTGCTGTAGCCACCTGTCTGCATGAAGGACAGCAACAGCTATGCTATGTACATATGTGTTGTATGTGTGTGTGTGGCATGTACATATCCGCGGCAGGTACATGTATGTCATATCCAAACATGAGGGTGTTTACTGGTGTACAGCAACAGTCATCTGTTACTGCTGTATATGTCCCAGGGCCCCTGTTATGTGTACAGCCGACCTGGTTACGAACAGTGGTATCATTGCATTGCATAACACATGATACGACTGTGTCAGTACATGGGTAGTCTGCACAGTTGATGTAGAGCTAGGTACAGTCCACTGGTCATGGGTCACATGGTGTTGTACTAATATATGTTCTACCACATGTATGGATGTGTGTTGCTGGTCCAAGGACATGGTAATGTCTGAGGGCTACATCCTAGAATGCGGGTTTTGACACTGTGATCTGCACCTGACACATCTGTGATGCCTTTTAAGGGTGTACTGGTCAGTACATGTGAGTGGCCTTCATGTACATGGGGACACCACCACCTAGAGCAGTCTGTAATGGTGTTATGGCCCACATGTCTGTATCCGAGGTATACGATGGTAGTGCTATTGTGCACAACTGAGCCTTCAGCCAGATGTTCCTTACTGCACAGATGTCAGCATTCCCCATTGTTGGATCTACATTGGGCAGCTGTGATTATGAACGCTACACATCTAGCACTGTTTAGCATACACATACAATGCAGTTGTCCTCTAGGTGTCAGGGTGTTAACCTGGTCTCAGGACATTCATCTATGAATGGCACTATATGGGCGAAGTAGCCACTCCTGGCAGGACATCACCATGGGTGGTGTTAGTGTGCCAGGTTTAGATTGGTACATCTAAGGTGACGGACAGCAGCAGACATTGTGTAGAAGACTGGTTTCAGATATATGTAGTGCAGCGTTCATGCTAACAATGACAACTATCGAAACTGGAGTCCATTACAATGTGTTGTTCACTTCTGACTGTAATAGCATGGCCACTGTGCCCTTCCATGTTTAGAATCAGAGTGCATACAAAACAGCGCTTTGCTACTAAGTGTGTGAGCATGCCCAGTATAACGTTGTGTAGATGGATACATAGTGCATTCCGAATGGCCGTGTGCTACTAAGTGTGTGAGCATGCCCAGTGACACCTTGTGTCGATTATGTGCCTCTATGTGTATGGGCATGGCCATTGTAACCCTGTATAGCGATAGTAGTCGTCCAATCAACAGATGGCCATACCCCACTTCAGGATAGATTCCTACATTGAACACACTGGTTCACAGGTATGTACATCGTAACTGCCAGCATCCATGTCGATGTCCGCATTCCTAGAAGGTCATATTGACAGTCTTGAAAGGTGTAGTGTCTGTGGCGCGGCTTGTATCTATGTAGTATTGTAATAGTGGTCTGTAGATTGGCAGTTGTCCTGATCACACCACTGGCGTGTGTTTGTCTCTGTCTGCCTGGGGACAGAAATATGTTTTTAGACTGCTCACACTCCATACAATCCCTATCACCGTCTTTTTCATTGCTGACGATGTCACCCACCTAGAAGTATGCCTCTGGGAGTGCTTTGTCCCAGTAATCTCAGTAGCGCATTCTGTAACTGCGTAATGCTGTAGTGTGATAAAGTAGTTAGGTCTGTTTTCTAATCCCAGCCATGCCAACGGTGTGTGTCTCCATCTGCCTGGGGACAGAAATATGCTTTTAGACTGCAAACACTCCATACAATCCCTATCGCCATCTTTTCCATTGCTGATGATGTCAGCCACCTAGAAGTACACCTCTGGCAGTGCTGCATCCCAGTAAGCTTGGTAGCATGTTCTGTAATTGCATAATGCTGTAGTGTGATAAAGTAGTTAGGTCTGTGTTCTAATCCCAGTCATGCCAACTGTGTGTGTGTGTCTCCATCTGCCTGGGGACAGAAATATGCTTTTAGACTGCTCACACTCCATACAATCCCTATCACCGTCTTTTCCATTGCTGATGATGTCACCCACCTAGAAGTACACCTCTGGGAGTGCTGTGTTCCAGCAATCTCGGTAGTGCATTCTGTAACTGTGTAATGCTGTAGTGTGATAAAGAAGTTAGGTCTGTGTTCTAATCCCAGCCATGCCAACTGTGTGTGTGCGTGTGTCTCCATCTGCCTGGGGACAAAAACATGCTTTCAGACTGCTCACACTCCATACAATCCCTATCGCCGACTTTTCCATTGCTGATGATGTCACCCACATAGAAGTACACCTCTGGGAGTGTTGTGTCCCAGTAATCTCGGTAGCACGTTCTGTAACTGCGTAATGCTGTAGTGTGATAGAATAGATAGGTAGGTATTCTATTCCAAGGCATGACAGGTGTGTGCGTTTGGCAGTCATATCCTATGTGTTAGTATCTGTGAGTGCTTAGCTCCAGGATGTGTTTAGGAGCATGTTTTGTTGTTTTCCTATATAGTGTCCATAAATTTCAAAATCGGCCAAGAGACTGGGTTGGCAAGACATACACAAGCATTCGGCAATAGGTCTGGTGAGTAATGTCAGCAGCCCTAATCTTACCTTTAATACAGTCTGAACCCATGTGACACACAGAAACACACTTGCCTTGATATTAACACCAGTACATAATGCAGGAGGCGCATGTGGTTTCCTTTTCATTCTTGTCTAATGCTTTGGTGTCACGTGATCTGCTGTTGTGATATATATTCTATATCTACGTATGTGTGTGTATATGTATATGTGTGTGTGTGTGTGTGTGTGTGTGTGTGTGTGTGTGTGTGTATATACATATCTATATATATATATATATATATATATATATATATATATATATATATATATATATATATATATATATATATATATATATATATATATATATATATATATATATATATGTGTGGACATTAGCACACATAAATCTACATGATGGAATACATGACCTATACTGTTGAATGCCTGTGCTGGATGATCTGTATGTGATAACCTCAGATGTATGTGTATCTGCCATGGCTTAGTGGTAAAGCACATCATCTATGGTGTGCAGGGTCCTGAATTTGAGCCGTGCAGAGACCAGTTGTTTTGTTGCTGGGAAGAACAAGGGACATCGAATACGGTGATAGTAAGGCACCTTTAACCTGTTGTGTGCAGATCTGAGTGACAGTAAGCAGTGGTTATTTTTGTAGAGGCTCAGTATGGGTCATGTAACTATGCATTAGAAGACAATACTATGCAAATGAGGTGGAAAATAGTGAATCCCGTTTATCCCCAGGGTGTGATGCAGATCCCAAGAGTGTATGTGTATAGATAGCCGGGTGCAGGACTCAAATATAGGTGAAAGCATGGGGGGGGGTCAGGCATACTGTACATACATTGGAGCCCTGTGTCTCGGGATTGCTCCTGTCTTAGCACACCTAAGTTAGGGGTGTGTCTATACCTGCCTAGTGCAATTGGGAGGGACAACAGCAGTAGGAGAGTAGTCAAGGTGAACAAGCTGGGCAAACAGGTGAAAATTATCACAATCAGCAGATTACAGGCCCAGACCGGCCCAGAACACTATGATAAAGTGAGCAAGCACCATACCCTCGGGTTTTTTCCACACTCTACACCACCGGTGTATACATGTGGGGAAATTTTACAAAACAATCCAACGAAATGAGAAGGGTCTGCAGCAGGCAACATAGACCAACATGTGCAGGAGGCTGAGGGTGGTGAGGATGTGAATGCTGCCGAACAACCCTCAGTGAGGAGACAGAGAAGACTGTACAGACCCAGGGTAACCTACCAGGGGCTACATGAGCTGGAGATAGTGGAGCGCTATGGGGTGGACAGAGACCTCCTACAGCAGATTGTTGAGCTGTGCCGGCCACACCTGACACATCAAACAGGCAGAGGAAAACCCATCCCAGTGGATACCAAGGTATGTGTAGGCCTAGGTATACTAGCCACAGGTACCTCCCAAAGCACAACTGGGGATATCATGGGGATCTCACAGGCATCTGCATCTAGAGTATTCCATGAGTTCCTGGATGCCATGTCACCACATGCCAGTGAGCATGTACATTTCCTCAACACATGTGAGGTGTTGACCAGCAATATGCGTCTCTTCCACCAAATGGCAGACTACCCTGGGGTAGTGGGTGCTATAGCCTGCACACACATATGCATCAAAGCACCACCCAATGAGCCGAGTAGGGCCTATTTTAACCGCAGGGGCATCCCCTCCATCAACTGCCAGGTCGTATGTGATGCCCCGGACATTATACTGAATGTGTGTGCTGGCTGCCATGGAAGCTATGACAATTCCAATATATGGCATCTGACGCAGCTGTACCACAGCTTTGCCAATATGGACATCCTCTACAGTCACCTAGTGGGGGATGCTGGGCACCCACTGGAGCCGTGGTTGATGACACCCATCAGAAATGCACACACACCTGAACAACTACCCCATAATGAGGCACACGCACAGGAAGTCATATAATTGAGCATGTGTTTGGGATGCTCAGGTCACTGTTCCAGTGTCTGGACACATCCGGTAGAGCCTTACAGTATTCACCAGCTACATGCACCCAAATTGTTAGGGTATGTGCTATGCTACACAATATGATTCTGTGGAAACAGCTGCAGCAGGAATAGCATGGGGCAGGGCCACACAGCCCCCCACCAATGCCAAGGCCTGTATAGGCTCAGAGTGACTCGGAGGAGGAACTACCTGAGCTGGACCCAGTAGGCGGAAGGAGGCATGCCCAGTATGACCTGGCCTTGGCAAAGAGGCAATGCATAGCATATGCACTGACACAGTAGGTACCCAGGGGAATGTCACCCTCTCTGACTCGCACAGACAGTAAAATGGATGCCAAACATGATACTACCTGTGCTCAGCCATGTATAGGAAGTGCACTGTGTGCATCCAACATAGGCAGCCCTCCAGCACCATCCTCAGGTCTGGCACACCCTCAAGGTAAGTCAATCAACCTACCAATTGACAGTTGTATTAGAATATGTTGCTACCTGTAGCTATGGAATGGATGTGAGCATGCAAAGGTATTTGGTGGCCAAATGTTAAGGCAGCAGACAGTAGACGTCCATAGTGGCACCATGACATCTGTAGCATATACCGGGATCACCATAGTAGCCAGTGGTACACAGAGTGTCCTAACCCACTGCAGGTAATGGGCTGAGCATCATGTGTGTCCATACGGCCCACACAAGTCTCAACCAGCTGGACAGGTGTAGACCAACACAGACAAATGCTGTACTATGGCCTCTGAATATGCCCAATGGATGCCCCCCCCCCCCACCACACAGACACACACAGACAGACTACAGCAGGCCAGGCATTTGGATGTAGGTTGTGAAGGCTAGGACATCTGAAACTAATATGTTGGTAATTAAAGCTAAGATCTGGAGTACACTGGTATGCCTCTAGCCAGCACAATAGGTAGGTCTACACACTGAAATAGAGTACCTGACATACCAGTACAGCAGTAGCAAAAGTGTACAAGTGTCAGCTGTGCCCCCCCTTCAAATGTACACATGTAACAGTCAGGTGCACCCCCCCGGTGCTGTGTAGGAATGTGGATACAGTCGGATGTCCCCCCACGCTGTACAGAAATGTAGCAACAGTCAATGCCACATGACCGATGGATACCCTGCAGACACAGCATGCCACCTGTCAGTGTACAATGCAGAGGTCGGCACCACAGTACTGACTACCTGGACATGTAACACATGCGATACAGTTGACCATACTGGGCATGCTCAAACACATGAAAGTATGATGGCAATGTCAATCGACAACATGCGGAACGGTCATACTGGGCATGCTCACACACGTAAACACAAGACGGCCAGGTCTGCAAAACCAGTGGTCCGGACATATCTGCCGGTACATTGCTATACTGTTGAATGACTGTGCTGTATGGTATGTGTGTGGTACGGTCTATTGTCTGTATATTTGTCATGGTGGATTGGTAATTTACATTAGCTGTGTGCACAGGATGTTGCTACCAACACTTGCAAAGGATGGTTATTTGTTTGCGGCCAGAACAAGGCCATTAGATACGGAGTGAGTAAGGCACATTGCAGCAGTTGGGAGCGGTTGTGCGTGGGTTTGAGCAGTGTTAAGCACTGCTGACCTCTGGTTACAGCTTCTTACACTTGTTTAGACTCCACATTTCTTTAACAGTGCAATACTCGCATACTGGTAGCCAACATCCGCTCGCTCCCTCACTTGCACAGGCACCGACATATGTGCTTGCATTTGTCACTCTCGCTGGGTGGGTGCGATCCCTTGTGATGCCTATTACATCGGACTACATGACTACAGTATCGGGTATGGCTGACCATTAGGCGATGGCATGTCGTTCGACTATATGGAATCAGCAGCCTGTCCAGTGAGTTAATCATATTATATGCGTGTTCCTCATACAATCTGCTCCCATCTGGCTGATACATGGGAACTGATACTCTGCAATGCAGACAAGTAAATGTATTTTGGGAACCACATCCGTCTGCCGGGTCATGCTACCGCATACCTATTGTAGGTTTGCCACCTTTTAAATTGGCCGAGGTGAGACTTTAGGATTAACACCTGTCCCACTTTGCGTGGGACAGTCCCTCCTTAGGCGTATGTGTCATGCAAAAATAATCTAGACATAGCAAATGTCCTGATTACAGGACAATATTATATTCTACATTTCTCTAATAGTTGCATGTAACAGTTATTGCATATATGACACTTCTATATGTTATGTGAAGTAACATAAGCAACTTGACTGCTGCTAGACTAAGCTTTTATTTGTGCTAATACGTATAGTTTTGTACTATACATGGCTGTAGATATGTTCTCACCTGGTACGTCTGACATTTCTACAGAGCAGGTCCCACTTTGGCCATTTGGAAAGGTGTCAGCCCTATAGGACCTATATGTAGAAATGTCAGATTTTGCAAGGCAACACATACCCACAGCCAGTAGAAAATAGACTACTTCACCGGTTTGCATAAGTAAAGGTTATTCTTGTAGCATTATAGTTGCTAATACTGTTTCCTATAACATCTAGGTGTTTCAGATACAACATAATCGTTTTATGAAACCACTACCCTAAATCACAGGCCATGTGCCATAATAACATTTATTTTGCAGGATACAACTCCCCAAAGGGGATTGTCCCTCGCAAAGGTGAACAGGTGCTAACCCCAACCTATTATACTATCATCTACCTAAGATAGTCATCGGAATATGCGCTTTCCATCACTAGCAGACCTCACATACGAATGGGGGAGAATGAGCACTGAATCAGGGACACTGCATAACACCCTCAGGGACACATTTAGATGATTGGTACTATTAACCTGACACATTGACAGTCCCAGAGCATATGTATTCATGCACATTTGTAGAAGTACATGTTGTTTATGAGTCATACATGTTGTCATTAGTCTTTACGTGTATTCTGCCACCTGTCCACCTAATTTCACTAGTTCTGGAAGGGCTTAGTTGGGACTGTGTTAGATTCTGAGTTGTAATCACGGACACCCATGATAATCGGGTACAGTTCACTGATATAGTCCCTATGTGTTCCCCCAATGGTTTACAAACTATCCAGTAGATGTGCTCTTAAGGTTTGGGAGGTGTGGGCATCTGCTATACAAACATAGGAATATTAATTACTTCCACGGGGCGGGCCTAATACATCTCTGCCAACCAACACCTGCACACTTAGGCCCATTATTGCATACCCATGATTCCCCTACCTGACACCCCTCTACAGCACTCACACTTACTGTGAGCGCAGCTGGAGTAAGAACACACCCCTACACATTGCCCACTCTCCCCGTCTCGGGACACATGTCATACGTTTTGTCAACCCATGTGTTATCAGACTTGCACAACCTACTGTTACATGTACAGCTACATCCTGGTCGCATCAATCGTTATTGGTTGCCTAAAAGGGAAATTTTTGGTGTCCCACATGGGACCCCATGATCCATGTTTAAAGTGTAGACCTTGCAGAACTCTCCCACTGGTAGTTTCCTGCCAGTGGTCTGGAAAACAGCGGTGTATTTACCTTTATTGCATGTCTGTATGTCTCACCGGCCTAGCTGGGGGGTGTGCGAGGTAGATGTTAGTTTATTGGACCTCCCACTAACATATGCCCGTTCTGAACATATGTTACCCGTAATTGCTACATGTGTATATCTACAATAACATATATATATATATATATATATATATATTTTTTTTGTGTGTATATATGTGTGTATATATGTATATATATATATATATATATATATATATATATATATATATATATATGTTGTCATTAGTCATTACGTGTATTCTGCCACCTGTCGACCTAATATCACTAGTTCTGGAAGGGTTTAGTTAGGACTGTGTTAGATTCTGATTTGTAATCACGGACGTCCATGATAATCGGGTACAGTTCACTGATATAGTCCTTATGTGTTCCCCCAATGGTTTACTGACTATCCAGTAGATGTGCTCTTATGGTTTGGGAGGTATGGGCGTCTGCTATGCCCACATAGGAATATTAATTGCTTCCACGTGGCGGGCCTAATACATGGCTGCCAACCAACACCTGCACACTTAGTCTCACTATTGCATACCCATGATTCCGCTACCTGACGCCCATCTACAGCACTCACCCTTACTGTGAGCGCAGCTGGGGTATGAACACACCCCTACATACTGCTCACTCTCCCCATCTCGGGACCATGTCATACGTTTTGTCAACCCATATGTTATCAGACTTGCACAACCTACTGTTCCGTGTACAGCTACATCCTGGTCGCGTCAATCATTAATGGTTCACCTACAAGGCAAATTGTTGGTGTCCCACAAGGGACCCTGTGATCCATGTTTAAAGTGTAGACCTTGCAGATCTCTCCCACTGGTAGTTTCCTGCCGGTGGTCTGGAAAGCAGCAGTGTATTTACCTTTATTGCATGTCTGTATGTCTCACCGGCCTAACTGGGGGGGTGTGGGAGGTAGACGTTAGTTTATTGGACCTCCCACTAACATATGCCTGGTCTGAATATATGTTACCCGTAATTGCTGTAACGTAACCTAGGCATGTACATGTGTATAGCTACAGTAACATATATATATACATATATATATATATATATATATATATATATATATATATATATATATATATATATATATACATATATATATATATATATATATATATATATATATATATATATATATATATATATATATATATATATATAAATATATATATATATATTTTTTTTTTTGTGTATATATGTGTATATATCTATACATGTTGCATATATATATGTATGTATGTATATAGATAGATAGATAGATAGATAGATAGATAGATAGATAGATAGATAGATAGATAGATATATTTGTATATATATACATCTGTGTGTCCGTTGACCAATACATTTCCCGGCCATATGCACTTACACATGCAAATTGAATTTTATATATGCTTCACCAGCATACTATTGCCTTAATCATTATGACAACGACACTTCACTCCAGTTATCTTGTAATCAGTATTTAGCATGTTATACAGTGGACAGATGTTGCAATATGTTCATGTACGGATTACCGATGGTAATTGGCATGTGATACAGTGTCATTTGACCTGTTCCTTGTCTGCACAACCTATTATTCCAGCTACTGTATTTGTTTGTCTGTGCACATTCATATTATTTATGTCAATAAATGGAGTGCATGTGTTACAGAGAATGTACTTCAACATATTGTTGTCTGCATGTGCATATGCATATATACCTATTACGTACCAACTGATCTACATGGGACAGTCCATTGGAACCGGTGCAACCATCCCTGGCACTCCTGGATCCATAATCACATAGCCATACTTCCTCCACCCCACCCGTGTTGAGTTTCCACGAGTAACAGTCATTACCCACCTGATATCGCAGCTATAACACACCTTTACACATTGCCCCCTCCAGAGCGTTTGGGGCCCTACACACATTTTGTACTGCCTCGTGTATTCACAGGGTCTCCCGCCATTTATATTTGCACCTATGTGCCTTTCCTGGTGTTATGGATTATGGCCATTTGCAGTTTACAAGTGTACGTGGTCACAACATGAACTACATTCTGTCTGTGTGTAATGTAGACGTAGCAGTTCAATGATGTTATGCCCACTGATAGAACCCTGCCTGTGGTGTGAATAGCGGTGCTCTGCTCACTCTTGGGCAGCTTTATCTAGCATACACTGCAAGCACTATATAATGCCTTAGTTGCTCTAAATTCCCTTCACAACCCTTGTGTATGCTTTATTCTTACTGTGTTCATTCTTCAAATATATATATATATATATATTTCATGTCTGTGGATATATATCTATACACACACACACACACAAATATATTGAACCTGGTTGACTTTTTTGAGACAGTCA